>NC_136784.1:17386470-17742470 GCF_947034865.1 Barbatula barbatula | reverse complement strand
GCTTTCTGGGCTAAAAAAAATATTTTTTGACAATGTCCATCAGTGGATGATGAGAATGTCAGTTTTGACAAAGAACACTGTTCATTACGAAGATGCTCTAATTGAGCTGTTAGAATGTCAGAAACAAGCTTTCTGAGCTGAAAACTGCATTTTGTGACAGAGTGCATCAGTGGATGATGATAATGTCAGTTTTGACAAAGAACACTGTTCATTACTAAAATGCTCTAATTAAGCTGTTAGAATGTCAGAAACAAGCTTTATGAGCTGAAAACTGCATTTTGTGACAGAGTCCATCAGTGGATGATGAGAATGTCAGTTTTGACAAAGAACACTGTTCATTACTAAAATGCTCTAATTGAGCTGTTACAATCTCAGAAACAAGCTTTCTGAGCTGAAAACTGCATTTTGTGACAGAGTGCATCAGTGAATGATGAGAATGTCAGTTTTGACAAAGAACACAATTCATTACTAAAATGCTCTAATTGAGCTGTTAGAATGTCAGAAACAAGCTTTCTGAGCTGAAAACTGCATTTTGTGACAGAGTGCATCAGTGGATGATGAGAATGTCAGTTTTGACAAAGAACACTCTTCATTACTAAAATGCTCTGATTGAGCTGTTAGAATGACAGAAACAAGCTTTCTGGGCTAAAAAATTCATTTTGTGACAATGTCCATCAGTGGATGATGAGAATGTCAGTTTTGACAAAGAACACTCTTCATTACTAAAATGCTCTGATTGAGCTGTTAGAATGACAGAAACAAGTTTTCTGGGCTAAAAAATTCATTTTTTGACAATGTCCATCAGTGGATGATGAGAATGTCAGTTTTGAAAAAGAACACTGTTCATTACTAAAATGCTCTGATTGAGCTGTTAGAATGACAGAAACAAGTTTTCTGGGCTAAAAAAAATATTTTTTGACAATGTCCATCAGTGGATGATGAGAATGTCAGTTTTGACAAAGAACACTGTTCATTACTAAGATGCTCTAATTGAGCTGTTAGAATGTCAGAAACAAGCTTTCTGAGCTGAAAACTGCATTTTGTGACAGAGTGCATCAGTGGATGATGATAATGTCAGTTTTGACAAAGAACACTGTTCATTACTAAAATGCTCTAATTGAGCTGTTAGAATGTCAGAAACAAGCTTTATGAGCTGAAAACTGCATTTTGTGACAGAGTGCATCAGTGGAGGATGAGAATGTCAGTTTTGACAAAGAACACTGTTCATTACTAAAATGCTCTAATTGAGCTGTTAGAATGTCAGAAACAAGCTTTCTGAGCTGAGAACTACATTTTGTGACAAAAAGCATCAGTGGATGATGAGAATGTCAGTTTTGACAAAGAACACTGTTCATTACTAAAATGCTCTAATTGAGCTGTTAGAATGTCAGAAACAAGCTTTCTGAGCTGAAAACTGCATTTTGTGACAGAGTGCATCAGTGGATGATGAGAATGTCAGTTTTGACAAAGCACACTGTTCATTACTACAATGCTCTGATTGAGCTGTTAGAATGACAGAAACAAGCTTTCTGGGCTAAAAAATTCATTTTGTGACAATGTCCATCAGTGGATGATGAGAATGTCAGTTTTGACAAAGAACACTGTTCATTACTAAAATGCTCTAATTGAGCTGTTAGAATGTCAGAAACAAGCTTTCTGAGCTGAAAACTGCATTTTGTGACAGAGTGCATCAGTGGATGATGAGAATGTCAGTTTTGACAAAGAACACTCTTCATTACTAAAATGCTCTGATTGAGCTGTTAGAATGACAGAAACAAGCTTTCTGGGCTAAAAAATTCATTTTGTGACAATGTCCATCAGTGGATGATGAGAATGTCAGTTTTGACAAAGAACACTCTTCATTACTAAAATGCTCTGATTGAGCTGTTAGAATGACAGAAACAAGTTTTCTGGGCTAAAAAATTCATTTTTTGACAATGTCCATCAGTGGATGATGAGAATGTCAGTTTTGAAAAAGAACACTGTTCATTACTAAAATACTCTGATTGAGCTGTTAGAATGACAGAAACAAGTTTTCTGGGCTAAAAAATTCATTTTTTGACAATGTCCATCAGTGGATGATGAGAAACTCAGTTTTGACAAAGAACACTGTTCATTACTGAAATGTTCTAATTGAGCTGTTAGAATGTCAGAAACAAGCTTTCTGAGCTGAAAACTGCATTTTGTGACAGAGTGCATCAGTGGATGATGAGAATGTCAGTTTTGACAAAGAACACTCTTTAATTACTAAAATGCTCTGATTGAGCTGTTAGAATGACAGAAACAAGCTTTCTGGGCTAAAAAAAATATTTTTTGACAATGTCCATCAGTGGATGATGAGAATGTCAGTTTTGACAAAGAACACTGTTCATTACGAAGATGCTCTAATTGAGCTGTTAGAATGTCAGAAACAAGCTTTCTGAGCTGAAAACTGCATTTTGTGACAGAGTGCATCAGTGGATGATGATAATGTCAGTTTTGACAAAGAACACTGTTCATTACTAAAATGCTCTAATTAAGCTGTTAGAATGTCAGAAACAAGCTTTATGAGCTGAAAACTGCATTTTGTGACAGAGTGCATCAGTGGATGATGAGAATGTCAGTTTTGACAAAGAACACTGTTCATTACTAAAATGCTCTAATTGAGCTGTTACAATCTCAGAAACAAGCTTTCTGAGCTGAAAACTGCATTTTGTGACAGAGTGCATCAGTGAATGATGAGAATGTCAGTTTTGACAAAGAACACAATTCATTACTAAAATGCTCTAATTGAGCTGTTAGAATGTCAGAAACAAGCTTTCTGAGCTGAAAACTGCATTTTGTGACAGAGTGCATCAGTGGATGATGAGAATGTCAGTTTTGACAAAGAACACTCTTCATTACTAAAATGCTCTGATTGAGCTGTTAGAATGACACAAACAAGTTTTCTGGGCTAAAAAATTCATTTTTTGACAATGTCCATCAGTGGATGATGAGAATGTCAGTTTTGAAAAAGAACACTGTTCATTACTAAAATGCTCTGATTGAGCTGTTAGAATGACAGAAACAAGTTTTCTGGGCTAAAAAAAATATTTTTTGACAATGTCCATCAGTGGATGATGAGAATGTCAGTTTTGACAAAGAACACTGTTCATTACTAAGATGCTCTAATTGAGCTGTTAGAATGTCAGAAACAAGCTTTCTGAGCTGAAAACTGCATTTTGTGACAGAGTGCATCAGTGGATGATGATAATGTCAGTTTTGACAAAGAACACTGTTCATTACTAAAATGCTCTAATTGAGCTGTTAGAATGTCAGAAACAAGCTTTATGAGCTGAAAACTGCATTTTGTGACAGAGTGCATCAGTGGAGGATGAGAATGTCAGTTTTGACAAAGAACACTGTTCATTACTAAAATGCTCTAATTGAGCTGTTAGAATCTCAGAAACAAGCTTTCTGAGCTGAAAACTGCATTTTGTGACAGAGTGCATCAGTGAATGATGAGAATGTCAGTTTTGACAAAGAACACAATTCATTACTAAAATGCTCTAATTGAGCTGTTAGAATGTCAGAAACAAGCTTTCTGAGCTGAAAACTGCATTTTGTGACAGAGTGCATCAGTGGATGATCAGAATGTCAGTTTTGACAAAGAACACTGTTCACTACTAAAATGCTCTAATTGAGCTGTTAGAATGTCAGAAACAAGCTTGCTGAGCTGAAAACTGCATTTTGTGACAAAGTGCATCAGTGGATGATGAGAATGTCAGTTTTGTCAAAGAACACTGTTCATTACTAAAATGCTCTAATTGAGCTGTTAGAATGTCAGAAACAAGCTTTCTGAGCTGAAAACTGCATTTTGTGACAGAGTGCATCAGTGGATGATGAGAATGTCAGTTTTGACAAAGAACACTGTTCATTACTAAAATGCTCTAATTGAGCTGTTAGAATGTCAGAAACAAGCTTTCTGGGCTAAAAAATGCATTTTGTGACAATGTCCATCAGATGATGATGAGAAACTCAGTTTTGACAAAGAACACTGTTCATTACTGATATGTTCTAATTGAGCTGTTAGAATGTCAGAAACAAGCTTTCTGAGCTGAAAACTGCATTTTGTGACAGAGTGCATCAGTGGATGATGAGAATGTCAGTTTTGACAAAGAACACTCTTCATTAGTAAAATGCTCTGATTGAGCTGTTAGAATGACAGAAACAAGCTTTCTGGGCTAAAAAAAATATTTTTTGACAATGTCCATCAGTGGATGATGAGAATGTCAGTTTTGACAAAGAACACTGTTCATTACTAAAATGCTCTAATTGAGCTGTTAGAATGTCAGAAACAAGCTCTATGAGCTGAAAACTGCATTTTGTGACAGAGTGCATCAGTGGATGATGAGAATGTCAGTTTTGACAAAGAACACTGTTCATTACTAAAATGCTCTAATTGAGCTGTTAGAATCTCAGAAACAAGCTTTCTGAGCTGAAAACTGCATTTTGTGACAGAGTGCATCAGTGAATGATGAGAATGTCAGTTTTGACAAAGAACACAATTCATTACTAAAATGCTCTAATTGAGCTGTTAGAATGTCAGAAACAAGCTTTCTGAGCTGAAAACTGCATTTTGTGACAGAGTGCATCAGTGGATGATGAGAATGTCAGTTTTGACAAAGAACACTCTTCATTACTAAAATGCTCTGATTGAGCTGTTAGAATGACAGAAACAAGCTTTCTGGGCTAAAAAAAATATTTTTTGACAATGTCCATCAGTGGATGATGAGAATGTCAGTTTTGACAAAGAACACTGTTCATTACTAAAATGCTCTAATTGAGCTGTTAGAATGTCAGAAACAAGCTTTCTGAGCTGAAAACTGCATTTTGTGACAGAGTGCATCAGTGGATGATGAGAATGTCAGTTTTGACAAAGAACACTGTTCATTACTAAAATGCTCTAATTGAGCTGTTAGAATGTCAGAAACAAGCTTTCTGGGCTAAAAAATGCATTTTGTGACAATGTCCATCAGAGGATGATGAGAAACTCAGTTTTGACAAAGAACACTGTTCATTACTGAAATGTTCTAATTGAGCTGTTAGAATGTCAGAAACAAGCTTTCTGAGCTGAAAACTGCATTTTGTGACAGAGTGCATCAGTGGATGATGAGAATGTCAGTTTTGACAAAGAACACTCTTCATTACTAAAATGCTCTGATTGAGCTGTTAGAATGACAGAAACAAGCTTTCTGGGCTAAAAATTGCATTTTGTGACAAAGTGCATCAGTGGATGATGAGAATGTCAGTTTTGACAAAGAACACTGTTCATTACTAAAATGCTCTAATTGAGCTGTTAGAATGTCAGAAACAGGCTTTTGAGCTGAAAACTGCATTTTGTGACAAGTGCATAAGTGGATGATGAGAATGTCAGTTTTGACAAAGAACACTGTTCATTACTAAAATGCTCTAATTGAGCTGTTAGAATGTCAGAAACAAGCTTTCTGAGCTGAAAACTGCATTTTGTGACAGAGTGCATCAGTGGATGATGAGAATGTCAGTTTTGACAAAGAACACTGTTCATTACTAAAATGCTCTAATTGAGCTGTTAGAATGTCAGAAACAAGCTTTCTGAGCTGAGAACTACATTTTGTGACAAAGTGCATCAGTGGATGATGAGAATGTCAGTTTTGACAAAGAACACTGTTCATTACTAAAATGCTCTAATTGAGCTGTTAGAATGTCAGAAACAAGCTTTCTGAGCTGAGAACTGCATTTTTTGACAGATTGCATCAGTGGATGACGAGATTGTCAGTTTTGACAAAGAACACTGTTCATTACTAAAATGCTCTAATTGAGCTGTTAGAATGTCAGAAACAAGCTTTCTGAGCTGAGAACTGCATATTGTGACAGAGTGCATCAGTGGATGATGAGAATGTCAGTTTTGACAAAGAACACTCTTCATTACTAAAATGCTCTGATTGAGCTGTTAGAATGACAGAAACAAGCTTTCTGGGCTAAAAAATGCATTTTGTGACAAAGTGCATCAGTGGATGATGAGAATGTCAGTTTTGACAAAGAATACTGTTCATTACTAAAATGCTCTAATTGAGCTGTTAGAATGTCAGAAACAAGCTTTCTGAGCTGAAAACTGCATTTTGTGACACAGTTCATCAGTGGATGATGAGAATGTCAGTTTTGACAAAGCAAACTGTTCATTACTAAAATGCTCTAATTGAGCTGTTAAAATGTCAGAAACAAGCTTTCTGAGCTGAAAACTGCATTTTGTGACACAGTTCATCAGTGGATGATGAGATTGTCAGTTTTGACAAAGAACACTGTTCATTACTAAAATGCTCTAATTGAGCTGTTAGAATGTCAGAAACAAGCTTTCTGAGCTGAGAACTACATTTTGTGACAAAGTGCATCAGTGGATGACGAGATTGTCAGTTTTGACAAAGAACACTGTTCATTACTAAAATGCTCTAATTGAGCTGTTAGAATGTCAGAAACAAGCTTTCTGGGCTAAAAAATGCATTTTGTGACAATGTCCATCAGAGGATGATGAGAAACTCAGTTTTGACAAAGAACACTGTTCATTACTGAAATGTTCTAATTGAGCTGTTAGAATGTCAGAAACAAGCTTTCTGAGCTGAAAACTGCATTTTGTGACAGAGTGCATCAGTGGATGATGAGAATGTCAGTTTTGACAAAGAACACTCTTCATTACTAAAATGCTCTGATTGAGCTGTTAGAATGACAGAAACAAGCTTTCTGGGCTAAAAATTGCATTTTGTGACAAAGTGCATCAGTGGATGATGAGAATGTCAGTTTTGACAAAGAACACTCTTCATTACTAAAATGCTCTGATTGAGCTGTTAGAATGACAGAAACAAGCTTTCTGGGCTAAAAAATGCATTTTGTGACAAAGTGCATCAGTGGATGATGAGAATGTCAGTTTTGACAAAGCAAACTGTTCATTACTAAAATGCTCTATTTGAGCTGTTAAAATGTCAGAAACAAGCTTTCTGAGCTGAAAACTGCATTTTGTGACACAGTTCATCAGTGGATGATGAGATTGTCAGTTTTGACAAAGAACACTGTTCATTACTAAAATGCTCTAATTGAGCTGTTAGAATGTCAGAAACAAGCTTTCTGAGCTGAGAACTACATTTTGTGACAAAGTGCATCAGTGGATGATGAGAATGTCAGTTTTGACAAAGAACACTGTTCATTACTAAAATGCTCTAATTGAGCTGTTATAGAATGTCAGAAACAAGCTTTCTGAGCTGAAAACTGCATTTTGTGACAGAGTGCATCAGTGGATGATGAGAATGTCAGTTTTGACAAAGAACACTGTTCATTACTAAAATGCTCTGATTGAGTTGTTAGAATGACAGAAACAAGCTTTCTGGGCTAAAAAAATCATTTTGTGACACAGTTCATCAGTGGATGATGAGAATGTCAATTTTGACAAAGAACACTGTTCATTACTAAAATGCTCTGATTGAGCTGTTAGAATGACAGAAACAAGCTTTCTGGGCTAAAAAATGCATGTTGTGACAATGTCCATCAGAGGATGATGAGAATATCAGTTTTGACAAAGAACACTGTTCATTACTAAAATGCTCTGATTGAGCTGTTAGAATGACATAAACAAGCTTTCTGGGCTAAAAAATGCATTTTGTGACAATGTCCATCAGTGGATGATGAGAATGTCAGTTTTGAAAAAGAACACTGTTCATTACTAATTGAGCTGTTAGAATGAGAGAAACAAGCTTTCTGAGCTGAATACTGCATTTTGTGACAGAGTGCATCAGTGGATGATGAGAATGTCAGTTTTGACAAAGAACACTGTTCATTACTAAAATGCTCTGATTGAGCTGTTAGAATGACAGAAACAAGTTTTCTGGGCTAAAAAATTCATTTTTTGACAATGTCCATCAGTGGATGATGAGAAACTCAGTTTTGACAAAGAACACTGTTCATTACTGAAATGTTCTAATTGAGCTGTTAGAATGTCAGAAACAAGCTTTCTGAGCTGAAAACTGCATTTTGTGACAGAGTGCATCAGTGGATGATGAGAATGTCAGTTTTGACAAAGAACGCTCTTTCATTACTAAAATGCTCTGATTGAGCTGTTAGAATGACAGAAACAAGCTTTCTGGGCTAAAAAAAATATTTTTTGACAATGTCCATCAGTGGATGATGAGAATGTCAGTTTTGACAAAGAACACTGTTCATTACTAAGATGCTCTAATTGAGCTGTTAGAATGTCAGAAACAAGCTTTCTGAGCTGAGAACTACATTTTGTGACAAAAAACATCAGTGGATGATGAGAATGTCAGTTTTGACAAAGAACACTGTTCATTACTAAAATGCTCTAATTGAGCTGTTAGAATGTCAGAAACAAGCTTTCTGAGCTGAAAACTACATTTTGTGACAAAAAGCATCAGTGGATGATGAGAATGTCAGTTTTGACAAAGAACACTGTTCATTACTAAAATGCTCTAATTGAGCTGTTAGAATGTCAGAAACAAGCTTTCTGAGCTGAAAACTGCATTTTGTGACAGAGTGCATCAGTGGATGATGAGAATGTCAGTTTTGACAAAGAACACTGTTCATTACAACAATGCTCTGATTGAGCTGTTAGAATGACAGAAACAAGCTTTCTGGGCTAAAAAATTCATTTTGTGACAATGTCCATCAGTGGATGATGAGAATGTCAGTTTTGAAAAAGAACACTGTTCATTACTAATTGAGCTGTTAGAATGTCAGAAACAAGCTCTATGAGCTGAAAACTGCATTTTGTGACAGAGTGCATCAGTGGATGATGAGAATGTCAGTTTTGACAAAGAACACTGTTCATTACTAAAATGCTCTAATTGAGCTGTTAGAATCTCAGAAACAAGCTTTCTGAGCTGAAAACTGCATTTTGTGACAGAGTGCATCAGTGAATGATGAGAATGTCAGTTTTGACAAAGAACACAATTCATTACTAAAATGCTCTAATTGAGCTGTTAGAATGTCAGAAACAAGCTTTCTGAGCTGAAAACTGCATTTTGTGACAGAGTGCATAAGTGGATGATGAGAATGTCAGTTTTGACAAAGAAAACACTCTTCATTACTAAAATGCTCTGATTGAGCTGTTAGAATGTCAGAAACAAGCTTTCTGAGCTGAGAACTACATTTTGTGACAAAGTGCATCAGTGGATGATGAGAATGTCAGTTTTGACAAAGAACACTCTTCATTACTAAAATGCTCTGATTGAGCTGTTAGAATGACAGAAACAAGCTTTCTGGGCTAAAAAATTCATTTTGTGACAATGTCCATCAGTGGATGATGAGAATGTCAGTTTTGACAAAGAACACTGTTCATTACTAAAATGCTCTAATTGAGCTGTTAGAATGTCAGAAACAAGCTTTCTGGGCTAAAAAATGCATTTTGTGACAATGTCCATCAGAGGATGATGAGAAACTCAGTTTTGACAAAGAACACTGTTCATTACTGAAATGTTCTAATTGAGCTGTTAGAATGTCAGAAACAAGCTTTCTGAGCTGAAAACTGCATTTTGTGACAGAGTGCATCAGTGGATGATGAGAATGTCAGTTTTGACAAAGAACACTGTTCATTACTAAAATGCTCTAATTGAGCTGTTAGAATGTCAGAAACAAGCTTTCTGAGCTGAAAACTGCATTTTGTGACAGAGTGCATCAGTGGATGATGAGAATGTCAGTTTTGACAAAGAACACTCTTCATTACTAAAATGCTCTGATTGAGCTGTTAGAATGACAGAAACAAGCTTTCAGGGCTAAAAAATTCATTTTGTGACAATGTCCATCAGTGGATGATGAGAATGTCAGTTTTGAAAAAGAACACTGTTCATTACTAATTGAGCTGTTAGAATGTCAGAAACAAGCTTTCTGAGCTGAAAACTGCATTTTGTGACAGAGTGCATCAGTGGATGATGAGAATGTCAGTTTTGACAAAGAACACTGTTCATTACTAAAATGCTCTGATTGAGCTGTTAGAATGACAGAAACAAGTTTTCTGGGCTAAAAAATTCATTTTTTGACAATGTCCATCAGTGGATGATGAGAAACTCAGTTTTGACAAAGAACACTGTTCATTACTGAAATGTTCTAATTGAGCTGTTAGAATGTCAGAAACAAGCTTTCTGAGCTGAAAACTGCATTTTGTGACAGAGTGCATCAGTGGATGATGAGAATGTCAGTTTTGACAAAGAACACTCTTCATTACTAAAATGCTCTGATTGAGCTGTTAGAATGACAGAAACAAGCTTTCTGGGGTAAAAAAAATATTTTTTGACAATGTCCATCAGTGGATGATGAGAATGTCAGTTTTGACAAAGAACACTGTTCATTACTAAGATGCTCTAATTGAGCTGTTAGAATGTCAGAAACAAGCTTTCTGAGCTGAAAACTGCATTTTGTGACAGAGTGCATCAGTGGATGATGATAATGTCAGTTTTGACAAAGAACACTGTTCATTACTAAAATGCTCTAATTGAGCTGTTAGAATGTCAGAAACAAGCTCTATGAGCTGAAAACTGCATTTTGTGACAGAGTGCATCAGTGGATGATGAGAATGTCAGTTTTGACAAAGAACACTGTTCATTACTAAAATGCTCTAATTGAGCTGTTAGAATGTCAGAAACAAGCTTTCTGGGCTAAAAAATTCATTTTGTGACAATGTCCATCAGTGGATGATGAGAATGTCAGTTTTGACAAAGAACACTCTTCATTACTAAAATGCTCTGATTGAGCTGTTAGAATGACAGAAAATAGTTTTCTGGGCTAAAAAATTCATTTTTTGACAATGTCCATCAGTGGATGATGAGAATGTCAGTTTTGAAAAAGAACACTGTTCATTACTAAAATGCTCTGATTGAGCTGTTAGAATGACAGAAACAAGTTTTCTGGGCTAAAAAAAATATTTTTTGACAATGTCCATCAGTGGATGATGAGAATGTCAGTTTTGACAAAGAACACTGTTCATTACTAAGATGCTCTAATTGAGCTGTTAGAATGTCAGAAACAAGCTTTCTGAGCTGAAAAATGCATTTTGTGACAGAATGCATCAGTGGATGATGATAATGTCAGTTTTGACAAAGAACACTGTTCATTACTAAAATGCTCTAATTGAGCTGTTAGAATGTCAGAAACAAGCTTTATGAGCTGAAAACTGCATTTTGTGACAGAGTGCATCAGTGGATGATGAGAATGTCAGTTTTGACAAAGAACACTGTTCATTACTAAAATGCTCTAATTGAGCTGTTAGAATCTCAGAAACAAGCTTTCTGAGCTGAAAACTGCATTTTGTGACAGAGTGCATCAGTGAATGATGAGAATGTCAGTTTTGACAAAGAACACTCTTCATTACTAAAATGCTCTGATTGAGCTGTTAGAATGACAGAAACAAGCTTTCTGGGCTAAAAAATTCATTTTGTGACAATGTCCATCAGTGGATGATGAGAATGTCAGTTTTGACAAAGAACACTGTTCATTACTAAAATGCTCTAATTGAGCTGTTAGAATGTCAGAAACAAGCTTGCTGAGCTGAAAACTGCATTTTGTGACAAAGTGCATCAGTGGATGATGAGAATGTCAGTTTTGTCAAAGAACACTGTTCATTACTAAAATGCTCTAATTGAGCTGTTAGAATGTCAGAAACAAGCTTTCTGAGCTGAAAACTGCATTTTGTGACAGAGTGCATCAGTGGATGATGAGAATGTCAGTTTTGTCAAAGAACACTGTTCATTACTAAAATGCTCTAATTGAGCTGTTAGAATGTCAGAAACAAGCTTGCTGAGCTGAAAACTGCATTTTGTGACAAAGTGCATCAGTGGATGATGAGAATGTCAGTTTTGTCAAAGAACACTGTTCATTACTAAAATGCTCTAATTGAGCTGTTAGAATGTCAGAAACAAGCTTGCTGAGCTGAAAACTGCATTTTGTGACAAAGTGCATCAGTGGATGATGAGAATGTCAGTTTTGACAAAGAACACTGTTCATTACTAAAATGCTCTAATTGAGCTGTTAGAATGTCAGAAACAAGCTTTCTGGGCTAAAAAATGCATTTTGTGACAATGTCCATCAGATGATGATGAGAAACTCAGTTTTGACAAAGAACACTGTTCATTACTGATATGTTCTAATTGAGCTGTTAGAATGTCAGAAACAAGCTTTCTGAGCTGAAAACTGCATTTTGTGACAGAGTGCATCAGTGGATGATGAGAATGTCAGTTTTTACAAAGAACACTCTTCATTAGTAAAATGCTCTGATTGAGCTGTTAGAATGACAGAAACAAGCTTTCTGGGCTAAAAAAAATATTTTTTGACAATGTCCATCAGTGGATGATGAGAATGTCAGTTTTGACAAAGAACACTGTTCATTACTAAAATGCTCTAATTGAGCTGTTAGAATGTCAGAAACAAGCTTTCTGAGCTGAAAACTGCATTTTGTGACAATGTCCATCAGTGGATGATGAGAAACTCAGTTTTGACAAAGAACACTGTTCATTACTGAAATGTTCTAATTGAGCTGTTAGAATGTCAGAAACAAGCTTTCTGAGCTGAGAACTACATTTTGTGACAAAAAGCATCAGTGGATGATGAGAATGTCAGTTTTGACAAAGAACACTGTTCATTACTAAAATGCTCTAATTGAGCTGTTAGAATGTCAGAAACAAGCTTTCTGAGCTGAAAACTGCATTTTGTGACAGAGTGCATCAGTGGATGATGAGAATGTCAGTTTTGACAAAGAACACTGTTCATTACTACAATGCTCTGATTGAGCTGTTAGAATGACAGAAACAAGCTTTCTGGGCAAAAAATTCATTTTGTGACAATGTCCATCAGTGGATGATGAGAATGTCAGTTTTGACAAAGAACACTGTTCATTACTAAAATGCTCTAATTGAGCTGTTAGAATGTCAGAAACAAGCTTTCTGAGCTGAAAACTGCATTTTGTGACAGAGTGCATCAGTGGATGATGAGAATGTCAGTTTTGACAAAGAACACTGTTCATTACTAAAATGCTCTGATTGAGCTGTTAGAATGACAGAAACAAGTTTTCTGGGCTAAAAAAATTCATTTTTTGACAATGTCCATCAGTGGATGATGAGAAACTCAGTTTTGACAAAGAACACTGTTCATTACTGAAATGTTCTAATTGAGCTGTTAGAATGTCAGAAACAAGCTTTCTGAGCTGAAAACTGCATTTTGTGACAGAGTGCATCAGTGGATGATGAGAATGTCAGTTTTGACAAAGAACACTCTTCATTACTAAAATGCTCTGATTGAGCTGTTAGAATGACAGAAACAAGCTTTCTGGGCTAAAAAAAATATTTTTTGACAATGTCCATCAGTGGATGATGAGAATGTCAGTTTTGACAAAGAACACTGTTCATTACTAAGATGCTCTAATTGAGCTGTTAGAATGTCAGAAACAAGCTTTCTGAGCTGAAAACTGCATTTTGTGACAGAGTGCATCAGTGGATGATGATAATGTCAGTTTTGACAAAGAACACTGTTCATTACTAAAATGCTCTAATTGAGCTGTTAGAATGTCAGAAACAAGCTTTATGAGCTGAAAACTGCATTTTGTGACAGAGTGCATCAGTGGATGATGAGAATGTCAGTTTTGACAAAGAACACTGTTCATTACTAAAATGCTCTAATTGAGCTGTTAGAATGTCAGAAACAAGCTCTATGAGCTGAAAACTGCATTTTGTGACAGAGTGCATCAGTGGATGATGAGAATGTCAGTTTTGACAAAGAACACTGTTCATTACTAAAATGCTCTAATTGAGCTGTTAGAATCTCAGAAACAAGCTTTCTGAGCTGAAAACTGCATTTTGTGACAGAGTGCATCAGTGAATGATGAGAATGTCAGTTTTTACAAAGAACACAATTCATTACTAAAATGCTCTAATTGGGCTGTTAGAATGTCAGAAACAAGCTTTCTGAGCTGAAAACTGCATTTTGTGACAGAGTGCATAAGTGGATGATGAGAATGTCAGTTTTGACAAAGAACACTGTTCATTACTAAAATGCTCTGATTGAGCTGTTAGAATGACAGAAACAAGCTTTCTGAGCTGAAAACTGCATTTTGTGACAGAGTGCATAAGTGGATGATGAGAATGTCAGTTTTGACAAAGAACACTCTTCATTACTAAAATGCTCTGATTGAGCTGTTAGAATGACAGAAACAAGCTTTCTGAGCTGAAAACTGCATTTTGTGACAGAGTGCATCAGTGGATGATGAGAATGTCAGTTTTGACAAAGAACACTGTTCATTACTAAAATGCTCTGATTGAGCTGTTAGAATGACAGAAACAAGCTTTCTGAGCTGAAAACTGCATTTTGTGACAGAGTGCATAAGTGGATGATGAGAATGTCAGTTTTGACAAAGAACACTCTTCATTACTAAAATGCTCTGATTGAGCTGTTAGAATGTCAGAAAAAAGCTTTCTGAGCTGAGAACTACATTTTGTGACAAAGTGCATCAGTGGATGATGAGAATGTCAGTTTTGACAAAGAACACTCTTCATTACTAAAATGCTCTGATTGAGCTGTTAGAATGACAGAAACAAGCTTTCTGGGCTAAAAAATGCATTTTGTGACAATGTCCATCAGAGGATGATGAGAAACTCAGTTTTGACAAAGAACACTGTTCATTACTGAAATGTTCTAATTGAGCTGTTAGAATGTCAGAAACAAGCTTTCTGAGCTGAAAACTGCATTTTGTGACAGAGTGCATCAGTGGATGATGAGAATGTCAGTTTTGACAAAGAACACTGTTCATTACTAAAATGCTCTAATTGAGCTGTTAGAATGTCAGAAACAAGCTTTCTGAGCTGAAAACTGCATTTTGTGACAGAGTGCATCAGTGGATGATGAGAATGTCAGTTTTGACAAAGAACACTCTTCATTACTAAAATGCTCTGATTGAGCTGTTAGAATGACAGAAACAAGCTTTCTGAGCTGAAAACTGCATTTTGTGACAGAGTGCATCAGTGGATGATGAGAATGTCAGTTTTGACAAAGAACACTCTTCATTACTAAAATGCTCTAATTGAGCTGTTAGAATGTCAGAAACAAGCTTTCTGGGCTAAAAAATGCATTTTGTGACAATGTCCATCAGAGGATGATGAGAAACTCAGTTTTGACAAAGAACACTGTTCATTACTGAAATGTTCTAATTGAGCTGTTAGAATGTCAGAAACAAGCTTTCTGAGCTGAAAACTGCATTTTGTGACAGAGTGCATCAGTGGATGATGAGAATGTCAGTTTTGACAAAGAACACTGTTCATTACTAAAATGCTCTAATTGAGCTGTTAGAATGTCAGAAACAAGCTTTCTGAGCTGAAAACTGCATTTTGTGACAATGTCCATCAGTGGATGATGAGAATGTCAGTTTTGACAAAGAACACTCTTCATTACTAAAATGCTCTAATTGAGCTGTTAGAATGTCAGAAACAAGCTTTCTGGGCTAAAAAATGCATTTTGTGACAATGTCCATCAGAGGATGATGAGAAACTCAGTTTTGACAAAGAACACTGTTCATTACTGAAATGTTCTAATTGAGCTGTTAGAATGTCAGAAACAAGCTTTCTGAGCTGAAAACTGCATTTTGTGACAGAGTGCATCAGTGGATGATGAGAATGTCAGTTTTGACAAAGAACACTGTTCATTACTAAAATGCTCTAATTGAGCTGTTAGAATGTCAGAAACAAGCTTTCTGAGCTGAAAACTGCATTTTGTGACAGAGTGCATCAGTGGATGATGAGAATGTCAGTTTTGACAAAGAACACTCTTCATTACTAAAATGCTCTGATTGAGCTGTTAGAATGACAGAAACAAGCTTTCTGGGCTAAAAAATGCATTTTGTGACAATGTCCATCAGAGGATGATGAGAAACTCAGTTTTGACAAAGAACACTGTTCATTACTGAAATGTTCTAATTGAGCTGTTAGAATGTCAGAAACAAGCTTTCTGAGCTGAAAACTGCATTTTGTGACAGAGTGCATCAGTGGATGATGAGAATGTCAGCTTTGACAAAGAACACTGTTCATTACTAAAATGCTCTAATTGAGCTGTTAGAATGTCAGAAACAAGCTTTCTGAGCTGAAAACTGCATTTTGTGACAGAGTGCATCAGTGGATGATGATAATGTCAGTTTTGACAAAGAACACTGTTCATTACTAAAATGCTCTAATTGAGCTGTTAGAATGTCAGAAACAAGCTCTATGAGCTGAAAACTGCATTTTGTGACAGAGTGCATCAGTGGATGATGAGAATGTCAGTTTTGACAAAGAACACTGTTCATTACTAAAATGCTCTAATTGAGCTGTTAGAATCTCAGAAACAAGCTTTCTGAGCTGAAAACTGCATTTTGTGACAGAGTGCATCAGTGAATGATGAGAATGTCAGTTTTGACAAAGAACACAATTCATTACTAAAATGCTCTAATTGGGCTGTTAGAATGTCAGAAACAAGCTTTCTGAGCTGAAAACTGCATTTTGTGACAGAGTGCATAAGTGGATGATGAGAATGTCAGTTTTGACAAAGAACACTGTTCATTACTGATATGTTCTAATTGAGCTGTTAGAATGACAGAAACAAGCTTTCTGAGCTGAAAACTGCATTTTGTGACAGAGTGCATAAGTGGATGATGAGAATGTCAGTTTTGACAAAGAACACTCTTCATTACTAAAATGCTCTGATTGAGCTGTTAGAATGTCAGAAACAAGCTTTCTGAGCTGAGAACTACATTTTGTGACAAAGTGCATCAGTGGATGATGAGAATGTCAGTTTTGACAAAGAACACTCTTCATTACTAAAATGCTCTGATTGAGCTGTTAGAATGACAGAAACAAGCTTTCTGAGCTGAAAACTGCATTTTGTGACAGAGTGCATAAGTGAATGATGAGAATGTCAGTTTTGACAAAGAACACTCTTCATTACTAAAATGCTCTGATTGAGCTGTTAGAATGTCAGAAAAAAGCTTTCTGAGCTGAGAACTACATTTTGTGACAAAGTGCATCAGTGGATGATGAGAATGTCAGTTTTGACAAAGAACACTCTTCATTACTAAAATGCTCTGATTGAGCTGTTAGAATGACAGAAACAAGCTTTCTGGGCTAAAAAATGCATTTTGTGACAATGTCCATCAGAGGATGATGAGAAACTCAGTTTTGACAAAGAACACTGTTCATTACTGAAATGTTCTAATTGAGCTGTTAGAATGTCAGAAACAAGCTTTCTGAGCTGAAAACTGCATTTTGTGACAGAGTGCATCAGTGGATGATGAGAATGTCAGTTTTGACAAAGAACACTGTTCATTACTAAAATGCTCTAATTGAGCTGTTAGAATGTCAGAAACAAGCTTTCTGAGCTGAAAACTGCATTTTGTGACAGAGTGCATCAGTGGATGATGAGAATGTCAGTTTTGACAAAGAACACTCTTCATTACTAAAATGCTCTGATTGAGCTGTTAGAATGACAGAAACAAGCTTTCTGAGCTGAAAACTGCATTTTGTGACAGAGTGCATCAGTGGATGATGAGAATGTCAGTTTTGACAAAGAACACTCTTCATTACTAAAATGCTCTAATTGAGCTGTTAGAATGTCAGAAACAAGCTTTCTGGGCTAAAAAATGCATTTTGTGACAATGTCCATCAGAGGATGATGAGAAACTCAGTTTTGACAAAGAACACTGTTCATTACTGAAATGTTCTAATTGAGCTGTTAGAATGTCAGAAACAAGCTTTCTGAGCTGAAAACTGCATTTTGTGACAGAGTGCATCAGTGGATGATGAGAATGTCAGTTTTGACAAAGAACACTGTTCATTACTAAAATGCTCTAATTGAGCTGTTAGAATGTCAGAAACAAGCTTTCTGAGCTGAAAACTGCATTTTGTGACAATGTCCATCAGTGGATGATGAGAATGTCAGTTTTGACAAAGAACACTCTTCATTACTAAAATGCTCTAATTGAGCTGTTAGAATGTCAGAAACAAGCTTTCTGGGCTAAAAAATGCATTTTGTGACAATGTCCATCAGAGGATGATGAGAAACTCAGTTTTGACAAAGAACACTGTTCATTACTGAAATGTTCTAATTGAGCTGTTAGAATGTCAGAAACAAGCTTTCTGAGCTGAAAACTGCATTTTGTGACAGAGTGCATCAGTGGATGATGAGAATGTCAGTTTTGACAAAGAACACTGTTCATTACTAAAATGCTCTAATTGAGCTGTTAGAATGTCAGAAACAAGCTTTCTGAGCTGAAAACTGCATTTTGTGACAGAGTGCATCAGTGGATGATGAGAATGTCAGTTTTGACAAAGAACACTCTTCATTACTAAAATGCTCTGATTGAGCTGTTAGAATGACAGAAACAAGCTTTCTGGGCTAAAAAATTCATTTTGTGACAATGTCCATCAGTGGATGATGAGAATGTCAGTTTTGACAAAGAACACTGTTCATTACTAAAATGCTCTAATTGAGCTGTTAGAATGTCAGAAACAAGCTTTCTGGGCTAAAAAAGGCATTTTGTGACAATGTCCATCAGAGGATGATGAGAAACTCAGTTTTGACAAAGAACACTGTTCATTACTGAAATGTTCTAATTGAGCTGTTAGAATGTCAGAAACAAGCTTTCTGAGCTGAAAACTGCATTTTGTGACAGAGTGCATCAGTGGATGATGAGAATGTCAGTTTTGACAAAGAACACTGTTCATTACTAAAATGCTCTAATTGAGCTGTTAGAATGTCAGAAACAAGCTTTCTGAGCTGAAAACTGCATTTTGTGACAGAGTGCATCAGTGGATGATGAGAATGTCAGTTTTGACAAAGAACACTCTTCATTACTAAAATGCTCTGATTGAGCTGTTAGAATGACAGAAACAAGCTTTCAGGGCTAAAAAATTCATTTTGTGACAATGTCCATCAGTGGATGATGAGAATGTCAGTTTTGAAAAAGAACACTGTTCATTACTAATTGAGCTGTTAGAATGTCAGAAACAAGCTTTCTGAGCTGAAAACTGCATTTTGTGACAGAGTGCATCAGTGGATGATGAGAATGTCAGTTTTGACAAAGAACACTGTTCATTACTAAAATGCTCTGATTGAGCTGTTAGAATGACAGAAACAAGTTTTCTGGGCTAAAAAATTCATTTTTTGACAATGTCCATCAGTGGATGATGAGAAACTCAGTTTTGACAAAGAACACTGTTCATTACTGAAATGTTCTAATTGAGCTGTTAGAATGTCAGAAACAAGCTTTCTGAGCTGAAAACTGCATTTTGTGACAGAGTGCATCAGTGGATGATGAGAATGTCAGTTTTGACAAAGAACACTCTTCATTACTAAAATGCTCTGATTGAGCTGTTAGAATGACAGAAACAAGCTTTCTGGGGTAAAAAAAATATTTTTTGACAATGTCCATCAGTGGATGATGAGAATGTCAGTTTTGACAAAGAACACTGTTCATTACTAAGATGCTCTAATTGAGCTGTTAGAATGTCAGAAACAAGCTTTCTGAGCTGAAAACTGCATTTTGTGACAGAGTGCATCAGTGGATGATGATAATGTCAGTTTTGACAAAGAACACTGTTCATTACTAAAATGCTCTAATTGAGCTGTTAGAATGTCAGAAACAAGCTCTATGAGCTGAAAACTGCATTTTGTGACAGAGTGCATCAGTGGATGATGAGAATGTCAGTTTTGACAAAGAACACTGTTCATTACTAAAATGCTCTAATTGAGCTGTTAGAATCTCAGAAACAAGCTTTCTGAGCTGAAAACTGCATTTTGTGACAGAGTGCATCAGTGAATGATGAGAATGTCAGTTTTGACAAAGAACACTGTTCATTAATAAAATGCTCTGCTTGAGCTGTTAGAATGACAGAAACAAGCTTTCTGAGCTGAAAACTGCATTTTGTGACAGAGTGCATAAGTGGATGATGAGAATGTCAGTTTTGACAAAGAACACTCTTCATTACTAAAATGCTCTGATTGAGCTGTTAGAATGACAGAAACAAGCTTTCTGGGCTAAAAAAATCATTTTGTGACAATGTCCATCAGTGGATGATGAGAATGTCAGTTTTGACAAAGAACACTGTTCATTACTAAAATGCTCTAATTGAGCTGTTAGAATGTCAGAAACAAGCTTTCTGGGCTAAAAAATGCATTTTGTGACATTGTCCATCAGAGGATGATGAGAAACTCAGTTTTGACAAAGAACACTGTTCATTACTGAAATGTTCTAATTGAGCTGTTAGAATGTCAGAAACAAGCTTTCTGAGCTGAAAACTGCATTTTGTGACAGAGTGCATCAGTGGATGATGAGAATGTCAGTTTTGACAAAGAACACTGTTCATTACTAAAATGCTCTAATTGAGCTGTTAGAATGTCAGAAACAAGCTTTCTGAGCTGAAAACTGCATTTTGTGACAGAGTGCATCAGTGGATGATGAGAATGTCAGTTTTGACAAAGAACACTCTTCATTACTAAAATGCTCTGATTGAGCTGTTAGAATGACAGAAACAAGCTTTCTGGGCTAAAAAATGCATTTTGTGACAATGTCCATCAGAGGATGATGAGAAACTCAGTTTTGACAAAGAACACTGTTCATTACTGAAATGTTCTAATTGAGCTGTTAGAATGTCAGAAACAAGCTTTCTGAGCTGAAAACTGCATTTTGTGACAGAGTGCATCAGTGGATGATGAGAATGTCAGTTTTGACAAAGAACACTGTTCATTACTAAAATGCTCTAATTGAGCTGTTAGAATGTCAGAAACAAGCTTTCTGGGCTAAAAAAAATAGTTTTTGACAATGTCCATCAGTGGATGATGAGAATGTCAGTTTTGACAAAGAACACTGTTCATTACTAAGATGCTCTAATTGAGCTGTTAGAATGTCAGAAACAAGCTTTCTGAGCTGAAAACTGCATTTTGTGACAGAGTGCATCAGTGGATGATGATAATGTCAGTTTTGACAAAGAACACTGTTCATTACTAAAATGCTCTAATTGAGCTGTTAGAATGTCAGAAACAAGCTCTATGAGCTGAAAACTGCATTTTGTGACAGAGTGCATCAGTGGATGATGAGAATGTCAGTTTTGACAAAGAACACTGTTCATTACTAAAATGCTCTAATTGAGCTGTTAGAATCTCAGAAACAAGCTTTCTGAGCTGAAAACTGCATTTTGTGACAGAGTGCATCAGTGAATGATGAGAATGTCAGTTTTGACAAAGAACACTGTTCATTACTGAAATGCTCTAATTGAGCTGTTAGAATGTCAGAAACAAGCTTTCTGAGCTGAAAACTGCATTTTGTGACAGAGTGCATCAGTGGATGATGAGAATGTCAGTTTTGACAAAGAACACTGTTCATTACTAAAATGCTCTAATTGAGCTGTTAGAATGTCAGAAACAAGCTTTCTGGGCTAAAAAATTCATTTTGTGACAATGTCCATCAGTGGATGATGAGAATGTCAGTTTTGACAAAGAACACTCTTCATTACTAAAATGCTCTGATTGAGCTGTTAGAATGACAGAAAATAGTTTTCTGGGCTAAAAAATTCATTTTTTGACAATGTCCATCAGTGGATGATGAGAATGTCAGTTTTGAAAAAGAACACTGTTCATTACTAAAATGCTCTGATTGAGCTGTTAGAATGACAGAAACAAGTTTTCTGGGCTAAAAAAAATATTTTTTGACAATGTCCATCAGTGGATGATGAGAATGTCAGTTTTGACAAAGAACACTGTTCATTACTAAGATGCTCTAATTGAGCTGTTAGAATGTCAGAAACAAGCTTTCTGAGCTGAAAACTGCATTTTGTGACAGAATGCATCAGTGGATGATGATAATGTCAGTTTTGACAAAGAACACTGTTCATTACTAAAATGCTCTAATTGAGCTGTTAGAATGTCAGAAACAAGCTTTATGAGCTGAAAACTGCATTTTGTGACAGAGTGCATCAGTGGATGATGAGAATGTCAGTTTTGACAAAGAACACTCTTCATTACTAAAATGCTCTGATTGAGCTGTTAGAATGACAGAAAATAGTTTTCTGGGCTAAAAAATTCATTTTTTGACAATGTCCATCAGTGGATGATGAGAATGTCAGTTTTGAAAAAGAACACTGTTCATTACTAAAATGCTCTGATTGAGCTGTTAGAATGACAGAAACAAGTTTTCTGGGCTAAAAAAAATATTTTTTGACAATGTCCATCAGTGGATGATGAGAATGTCAGTTTTGACAAAGAACACTGTTCATTACTAAGATGCTCTAATTGAGCTGTTAGAATGTCAGAAACAAGCTTTCTGAGCTGAAAACTGCATTTTGTGACAGAATGCATCAGTGGATGATGATAATGTCAGTTTTGACAAAGAACACTGTTCATTACTAAAATGCTCTAATTGAGCTGTTAGAATGTCAGAAACAAGCTTTATGAGCTGAAAACTGCATTTTGTGACAGAGTGCATCAGTGGATGATGAGAATGTCAGTTTTGACAAAGAACACTGTTCATTACTAAAATGCTCTAATTGAGCTGTTAGAATCTCAGAAACAAGCTTTCTGAGCTGAAAACTGCATTTTGTGACAGAGTGCATCAGTGAATGATGAGAATGTCAGTTTTGACAAAGAACACTCTTCATTACTAAAATGCTCTGATTGAGCTGTTAGAATGACAGAAACAAGCTTTCTGGGCTAAAAAATTCATTTTGTGACAATGTCCATCAGTGGATGATGAGAATGTCAGTTTTGACAAAGAACACTGTTCATTACTAAAATGCTCTAATTGAGCTGTTAGAATGTCAGAAACAAGCTTTCTGAGCTGAAAACTGCATTTTGTGACACAGTTCATCAGTGGATGATGAGAATGTCAGTTTTGACAAAGAACACTGTTCATTACTAAAATGCTCTGATTGAGCTGTTAGAATGACAGAAACAAGCTTTCTGGGCTAAAAAATTCATTTTGTGACAATGTCCATCAGAGGATGATAAGAAACTCGGTTTTGACAAAGAACACTGTTCATTACTGAAATGTTCTAATTGAGCTGTTAGAATGTCAGAAACAAGCTTTCTGAGCTGAAAACTGCATTTTGTGACACAGTTCATCAGTGGATGATGAGAATGTCAGTTTTGACAAAGAAAACTGTTCATTACTAAAATGCTCTAATTTGAGCTGTTAGAATGTCAGAAACAAGCTTTCTGAGCTGAAAACTGCATTTTGTGACAAAGTGCATCAGTGGATGATGAGAATGTCAGTTTTGACAAAGAACACTGTTCATTACTAAAATGCTCTGATTGAGCTGTTAGAATGTCAGAAACAAGCTTTCTGAGCTGAAAACTGCATTTTGTGACAGAGTGCATCAGTGGATGATCAGAATGTCAGTTTTGACAAAGAACACTGTTCATTACTAAAATGCTCTAATTGAGCTGTTAGAATGTCAGAAACAAGCTTGCTGAGCTGAAAACTGCATTTTGTGACAAAGTGCATCAGTGGATGATGAGAATGTCAGTTTTGTCAAAGAACACTGTTCATTACTAAAATGCTCTAATTGAGCTGTTAGAATGTCAGAAACAAGCTTTCTGAGCTGAAAACTGCATTTTGTGACAGAGTGCATCAGTGGATGATGAGAATGTCAGTTTTGTCAAAGAACACTGTTCATTACTAAAATGCTCTAATTGAGCTGTTAGAATGTCAGAAACAAGCTTGCTGAGCTGAAAACTGCATTTTGTGACAAAGTGCATCAGTGGATGATGAGAATGTCAGTTTTGTCAAAGAACACTGTTCATTACTAAAATGCTCTAATTGAGCTGTTAGAATGTCAGAAACAAGCTTGCTGAGCTGAAAACTGCATTTTGTGACAAAGTGCATCAGTGGATGATGAGAATGTCAGTTTTGACAAAGAACACTGTTCATTACTAAAATGCTCTAATTGAGCTGTTAGAATGTCAGAAACAAGCTTTCTGGGCTAAAAAATGCATTTTGTGACAATGTCCATCAGATGATGATGAGAAACTCAGTTTTGACAAAGAACACTGTTCATTACTGATATGTTCTAATTGAGCTGTTAGAATGTCAGAAACAAGCTTTCTGAGCTGAAAACTGCATTTTGTGACAGAGTGCATCAGTGGATGATGAGAATGTCAGTTTTTACAAAGAACACTCTTCATTAGTAAAATGCTCTGATTGAGCTGTTAGAATGACAGAAACAAGCTTTCTGGGCTAAAAAAAATATTTTTTGACAATGTCCATCAGTGGATGATGAGAATGTCAGTTTTGACAAAGAACACTGTTCATTACTAAAATGCTCTAATTGAGCTGTTAGAATGTCAGAAACAAGCTTTCTGAGCTGAAAACTGCATTTTGTGACAATGTCCATCAGTGGATGATGAGAAACTCAGTTTTGACAAAGAACACTGTTCATTACTGAAATGTTCTAATTGAGCTGTTAGAATGTCAGAAACAAGCTTTCTGAGCTGAGAACTACATTTTGTGACAAAAAGCATCAGTGGATGATGAGAATGTCAGTTTTGACAAAGAACACTGTTCATTACTAAAATGCTCTAATTGAGCTGTTAGAATGTCAGAAACAAGCTTTCTGAGCTGAAAACTGCATTTTGTGACAGAGTGCATCAGTGGATGATGAGAATGTCAGTTTTGACAAAGAACACTGTTCATTACTACAATGCTCTGATTGAGCTGTTAGAATGACAGAAACAAGCTTTCTGAGCTAAAAACTTCATTTTGTGACAATGTCCATCAGTGGATGATGAGAATGTCAGTTTTGACAAAGAACACTGTTCATTACTAAAATGCTCTAATTGAGCTGTTAGAATGTCAGAAACAAGCTTTCTGAGCTGAAAACTGCATTTTGTGACAGAGTGCATCAGTGGATGATGAGAATGTCAGTTTTGACAAAGAACACTGTTCATTACTAAAATGCTCTGATTGAGCTGTTAGAATGACAGAAACAAGTTTTCTGGGCTAAAAAAATTCATTTTTTGACAATGTCCATCAGTGGATGATGAGAAACTCAGTTTTGACAAAGAACACTGTTCATTACTGAAATGTTCTAATTGAGCTGTTAGAATGTCAGAAACAAGCTTTCTGAGCTGAAAACTGCATTTTGTGACAGAGTGCATCAGTGGATGATGAGAATGTCAGTTTTGACAAAGAACACTCTTCATTACTAAAATGCTCTGATTGAGCTGTTAGAATGACAGAAACAAGCTTTCTGGGCTAAAAAAAATATTTTTTGACAATGTCCATCAGTGGATGATGAGAATGTCAGTTTTGACAAAGAACACTGTTCATTACTAAGATGCTCTAATTGAGCTGTTAGAATGTCAGAAACAAGCTTTCTGAGCTGAAAACTGCATTTTGTGACAGAGTGCATCAGTGGATGATGATAATGTCAGTTTTGACAAAGAACACTGTTCATTACTAAAATGCTCTAATTGAGCTGTTAGAATGTCAGAAACAAGCTTTATGAGCTGAAAACTGCATTTTGTGACAGAGTGCATCAGTGGATGATGAGAATGTCAGTTTTGACAAAGAACACTGTTCATTACTAAAATGCTCTAATTGAGCTGTTAGAATGTCAGAAACAAGCTCTATGAGCTGAAAACTGCATTTTGTGACAGAGTGCATCAGTGGATGATGAGAATGTCAGTTTTGACAAAGAACACTGTTCATTACTAAAATGCTCTAATTGAGCTGTTAGAATCTCAGAAACAAGCTTTCTGAGCTGAAAACTGCATTTTGTGACAGAGTGCATCAGTGAATGATGAGAATGTCAGTTTTTACAAAGAACACAATTCATTACTAAAATGCTCTAATTGGGCTGTTAGAATGTCAGAAACAAGCTTTCTGAGCTGAAAACTGCATTTTGTGACAGAGTGCATAAGTGGATGATGAGAATGTCAGTTTTGACAAAGAACACTGTTCATTACTAAAATGCTCTGATTGAGCTGTTAGAATGACAGAAACAAGCTTTCTGAGCTGAAAACTGCATTTTGTGACAGAGTGCATAAGTGGATGATGAGAATGTCAGTTTTGACAAAGAACACTCTTCATTACTAAAATGCTCTGATTGAGCTGTTAGAATGACAGAAACAAGCTTTCTGGGCTAAAAAATGCATTTTGTGACAATGTCCATCAGAGGATGATGAGAAACTCAGTTTTGACAAAGAACACTGTTCATTACTGAAATGTTCTAATTGAGCTGTTAGAATGTCAGAAACAAGCTTTCTGAGCTGAAAACTGCATTTTGTGACAGAGTGCATCAGTGGATGATGAGAATGTCAGTTTTGACAAAGAACACTGTTCATTACTAAAATGCTCTAATTGAGCTGTTAGAATGTCAGAAACAAGCTTTCTGAGCTGAAAACTGCATTTTGTGACAGAGTGCATCAGTGGATGATGAGAATGTCAGTTTTGACAAAGAACACTCTTCATTACTAAAATGCTCTGATTGAGCTGTTAGAATGACAGAAACAAGCTTTCTGAGCTGAAAACTGCATTTTGTGACAGAGTGCATCAGTGGATGATGAGAATGTCAGTTTTGACAAAGAACACTCTTCATTACTAAAATGCTCTAATTGAGCTGTTAGAATGTCAGAAACAAGCTTTCTGGGCTAAAAAATGCATTTTGTGACAATGTCCATCAGAGGATGATGAGAAACTCAGTTTTGACAAAGAACACTGTTCATTACTGAAATGTTCTAATTGAGCTGTTAGAATGTCAGAAACAAGCTTTCTGAGCTGAAAACTGCATTTTGTGACAGAGTGCATCAGTGGATGATGAGAATGTCAGTTTTGACAAAGAACACTGTTCATTACTAAAATGCTCTAATTGAGCTGTTAGAATGTCAGAAACAAGCTTTCTGAGCTGAAAACTGCATTTTGTGACAATGTCCATCAGTGGATGATGAGAATGTCAGTTTTGACAAAGAACACTCTTCATTACTAAAATGCTCTAATTGAGCTGTTAGAATGTCAGAAACAAGCTTTCTGGGCTAAAAAATGCATTTTGTGACAATGTCCATCAGAGGATGATGAGAAACTCAGTTTTGACAAAGAACACTGTTCATTACTGAAATGTTCTAATTGAGCTGTTAGAATGTCAGAAACAAGCTTTCTGAGCTGAAAACTGCATTTTGTGACAGAGTGCATCAGTGGATGATGAGAATGTCAGTTTTGACAAAGAACACTGTTCATTACTAAAATGCTCTAATTGAGCTGTTAGAATGTCAGAAACAAGCTTTCTGAGCTGAAAACTGCATTTTGTGACAGAGTGCATCAGTGGATGATGAGAATGTCAGTTTTGACAAAGAACACTCTTCATTACTAAAATGCTCTGATTGAGCTGTTAGAATGACAGAAACAAGCTTTCTGGGCTAAAAAATGCATTTTGTGACAATGTCCATCAGAGGATGATGAGAAACTCAGTTTTGACAAAGAACACTGTTCATTACTGAAATGTTCTAATTGAGCTGTTAGAATGTCAGAAACAAGCTTTCTGAGCTGAAAACTGCATTTTGTGACAGAGTGCATCAGTGGATGATGAGAATGTCAGCTTTGACAAAGAACACTGTTCATTACTAAAATGCTCTAATTGAGCTGTTAGAATGTCAGAAACAAGCTTTCTGAGCTGAAAACTGCATTTTGTGACAGAGTGCATCAGTGGATGATGATAATGTCAGTTTTGACAAAGAACACTGTTCATTACTAAAATGCTCTAATTGAGCTGTTAGAATGTCAGAAACAAGCTCTATGAGCTGAAAACTGCATTTTGTGACAGAGTGCATCAGTGGATGATGAGAATGTCAGTTTTGACAAAGAACACTGTTCATTACTAAAATGCTCTAATTGAGCTGTTAGAATCTCAGAAACAAGCTTTCTGAGCTGAAAACTGCATTTTGTGACAGAGTGCATCAGTGAATGATGAGAATGTCAGTTTTGACAAAGAACACAATTCATTACTAAAATGCTCTAATTGGGCTGTTAGAATGTCAGAAACAAGCTTTCTGAGCTGAAAACTGCATTTTGTGACAGAGTGCATCAGTGGATGATGAGAATGTCAGTTTTGACAAAGAACACTGTTCATTACTGATATGTTCTAATTGAGCTGTTAGAATGACAGAAACAAGCTTTCTGAGCTGAAAACTGCATTTTGTGACAGAGTGCATAAGTGGATGATGAGAATGTCAGTTTTGACAAAGAACACTGTTCATTACTGAAATGTTCTAATTGAGCTGTTAGAATGTCAGAAACAAGCTTTCTGAGCTGAAAACTGCATTTTGTGACAGAGTGCATCAGTGGATGATGAGAATGTCAGTTTTGACAAAGAACACTGTTCATTACTAAAATGCTCTAATTGAGCTGTTAGAATGTCAGAAACAAGCTTTCTGAGCTGAAAACTGCATTTTGTGACAGAGTGCATCAGTGGATGATGAGAATGTCAGTTTTGACAAAGAACACTCTTCATTACTAAAATGCTCTGATTGAGCTGTTAGAATGACAGAAACAAGCTTTCTGAGCTGAAAACTGCATTTTGTGACAGAGTGCATCAGTGGATGATGAGAATGTCAGTTTTGACAAAGAACACTCTTCATTACTAAAATGCTCTAATTGAGCTGTTAGAATGTCAGAAACAAGCTTTCTGGGCTAAAAAATGCATTTTGTGACAATGTCCATCAGAGGATGATGAGAAACTCAGTTTTGACAAAGAACACTGTTCATTACTGAAATGTTCTAATTGAGCTGTTAGAATGTCAGAAACAAGCTTTCTGAGCTGAAAACTGCATTTTGTGACAGAGTGCATCAGTGGATGATGAGAATGTCAGTTTTGACAAAGAACACTGTTCATTACTAAAATGCTCTAATTGAGCTGTTAGAATGTCAGAAACAAGCTTTCTGAGCTGAAAACTGCATTTTGTGACAATGTCCATCAGTGGATGATGAGAATGTCAGTTTTGACAAAGAACACTCTTCATTACTAAAATGCTCTAATTGAGCTGTTAGAATGTCAGAAACAAGCTTTCTGGGCTAAAAAATGCATTTTGTGACAATGTCCATCAGAGGATGATGAGAAACTCAGTTTTGACAAAGAACACTGTTCATTACTGAAATGTTCTAATTGAGCTGTTAGAATGTCAGAAACAAGCTTTCTGAGCTGAAAACTGCATTTTGTGACAGAGTGCATCAGTGGATGATGAGAATGTCAGTTTTGACAAAGAACACTGTTCATTACTAAAATGCTCTAATTGAGCTGTTAGAATGTCAGAAACAAGCTTTCTGAGCTGAAAACTGCATTTTGTGACAGAGTGCATCAGTGGATGATGAGAATGTCAGTTTTGACAAAGAACACTCTTCATTACTAAAATGCTCTGATTGAGCTGTTAGAATGACAGAAACAAGCTTTCTGGGCTAAAAAATGCATTTTGTGACAATGTCCATCAGAGGATGATGAGAAACTCAGTTTTGACAAAGAACACTGTTCATTACTGAAATGTTCTAATTGAGCTGTTAGAATGTCAGAAACAAGCTTTCTGAGCTGAAAACTGCATTTTGTGACAGAGTGCATCAGTGGATGATGAGAATGTCAGCTTTGACAAAGAACACTGTTCATTACTAAAATGCTCTAATTGAGCTGTTAGAATGTCAGAAACAAGCTTTCTGAGCTGAAAACTGCATTTTGTGACAGAGTGCATCAGTGGATGATGATAATGTCAGTTTTGACAAAGAACACTGTTCATTACTAAAATGCTCTAATTGAGCTGTTAGAATGTCAGAAACAAGCTCTATGAGCTGAAAACTGCATTTTGTGACAGAGTGCATCAGTGGATGATGAGAATGTCAGTTTTGACAAAGAACACTGTTCATTACTAAAATGCTCTAATTGAGCTGTTAGAATCTCAGAAACAAGCTTTCTGAGCTGAAAACTGCATTTTGTGACAGAGTGCATCAGTGAATGATGAGAATGTCAGTTTTGACAAAGAACACAATTCATTACTAAAATGCTCTAATTGGGCTGTTAGAATGTCAGAAACAAGCTTTCTGAGCTGAAAACTGCATTTTGTGACAGAGTGCATCAGTGGATGATGAGAATGTCAGTTTTGACAAAGAACACTGTTCATTACTGATATGTTCTAATTGAGCTGTTAGAATGACAGAAACAAGCTTTCTGAGCTGAAAACTGCATTTTGTGACAGAGTGCATAAGTGGATGATGAGAATGTCAGTTTTGACAAAGAACACTCTTCATTACTAAAATGCTCTGATTGAGCTGTTAGAATGTCAGAAACAAGCTTTCTGAGCTGAGAACTACATTTTGTGACAAAGTGCATCAGTGGATGATGAGAATGTCAGTTTTGACAAAGAACACTCTTCATTACTAAAATGCTCTGATTGAGCTGTTAGAATGACAGAAACAAGCTTTCTGGGCTAAAAAATTCATTTTGTGACAATGTCCATCAGTGGATGATGAGAATGTCAGTTTTGACAAAGAACACTGTTCATTACTAAAATGCTCTAATTGAGCTGTTAGAATGTCAGAAACAAGCTTTCTGGGCTAAAAACTGCATTTTGTGACAGAGTGCATCAGTGGATGATGAGAATGTCAGTTTTGACAAAGAACACTGTTCATTACTAAAATGCTCTAATTGAGCTGTTAGAATGTCAGAAACAAGCTTTCTGAGCTGAGAACTACATTTTGTGACAAAAAGCATCAGTGGATGATGAGAATGTCAGTTTTGACAAAGAACACTGTTCATTACTAAAATGCTCTAATTGAGCTGTTAGAATGTCAGAAACAAGCTTTCTGAGCTGAAAACTGCATTTTGTGACAGAGTGCATCAGTGGATGATGAGAATGTCAGTTTTGACAAAGAACACTCTTCATTACTAAAATGCTCTGATTGAGCTGTTAGAATGACAGAAACAATCTTTCTGGGCTAAAAAATTCATTTTGTGACACAGTTCATCAGTGGATGATGAGAATGTCAATTTTGACAAAGAACACTCTTCATTACTAAAATGCTCTGATTGAGCTGTTAGAATGACAGAAACAAGCTTTCTGGGCTAAAAAATGCATTTTGTGACAATGTCCATCAGAGGATGATGAGAAACTCAGTTTTGACAAAGAACACTGTTCATTACTGAAATGCTCTAATTGAGCTGTTAGAATGTCAGAAACAAGCTTTCTGAGCTGAGAACTACATTTTGTGACAAAATGCATCAGTGGATGATGAGAATGTCAGTTTTGACAAAGAACACTGTTCATTACTAATTGAGCTGTTAGAATGTCAGAAACAAGCTTTCTGAGCTGAAAACTGCATTTTGTGACAGAGTGCATCAGTGGATGATGAGAATGTCAGTTTTGTCAAAGAACACTCTTCATTACTAAAATGCTCTGATTGAGCTGTTAGAATGACAGAAACAAGTTTTCTGGGCTAAAAAATTCATTTTTTGAAAATGTCCATCAGTGGATGATGAGAATGTCAGTTTTGAAAAAGAACACTGTTCATTACTAAAATGCTCTAATTGAGCTGTTAGAATGTCAGAAACAAGCTTTCTGAGCTGAAAACTGCATTTTGTGACAGAGTGCATCAGTGGATGATGAGAATGTCAGTTTTGACAAAGAACACTCTTCATTACTAAAATGCTCTGATTGAGCTGTTAGAATGACAGAAACAAGCTTTCTGGGCTAAAAAATTCATTTTGTGACAATGTCCATCAGTGGATGATGAGAATGTCAGTTTTGACAAAGAACACTGTTCATTACTAAAATGCTCTAATTGAGCTGTTAGAATGTCAGAAACAAGCTTTCTGAGCTGAAAACTGCATTTTGTGACAGAGTGCATCAGTGGATGATGAGAATGTCAGTTTTGACAAAGAACACTGTTCATTACTAAAATGCTCTGATTGAGCTGTTAGAATGACAGAAACAAGTTTTCTGGGCTAAAAAAATTCATTTTTTGACAATGTCCATCAGTGGATGATGAGAAACTCAGTTTTGACAAAGAACACTGTTCATTACTGAAATGTTCTAATTGAGCTGTTAGAATGTCAGAAACAAGCTTTCTGAGCTGAAAACTGCATTTTGTGACAGAGTGCATCAGTGGATGATGAGAATGTCAGTTTTGACAAAGAACACTCTTCATTACTAAAATGCTCTGATTGAGCTGTTAGAATGACAGAAACAAGCTTTCTGGGCTAAAAAAAATATTTTTTGACAATGTCCATCAGTGGATGATGAGAATGTCAGTTTTGACAAAGAACACTGTTCATTACTAAGATGCTCTAATTGAGCTGTTAGAATGTCAGAAACAAGCTTTCTGAGCTGAAAACTGCATTTTGTGACAGAGTGCATCAGTGGATGATGATAATGTCAGTTTTGACAAAGAACACTGTTCATTACTAAAATGCTCTAATTGAGCTGTTAGAATGTCAGAAACAAGCTTTATGAGCTGAAAACTGCATTTTGTGACAGAGTGCATCAGTGGATGATGAGAATGTCAGTTTTGACAAAGAACACTGTTCATTACTAAAATGCTCTAATTGAGCTGTTAGAATGTCAGAAACAAGCTCTATGAGCTGAAAACTGCATTTTGTGACAGAGTGCATCAGTGGATGATGAGAATGTCAGTTTTGACAAAGAACACTGTTCATTACTAAAATGCTCTAATTGAGCTGTTAGAATCTCAGAAACAAGCTTTCTGAGCTGAAAACTGCATTTTGTGACAGAGTGCATCAGTGAATGATGAGAATGTCAGTTTTTACAAAGAACACAATTCATTACTAAAATGCTCTAATTGGGCTGTTAGAATGTCAGAAACAAGCTTTCTGAGCTGAAAACTGCATTTTGTGACAGAGTGCATAAGTGGATGATGAGAATGTCAGTTTTGACAAAGAACACTGTTCATTACTAAAATGCTCTGATTGAGCTGTTAGAATGACAGAAACAAGCTTTCTGAGCTGAAAACTGCATTTTGTGACAGAGTGCATAAGTGGATGATGAGAATGTCAGTTTTGACAAAGAACACTCTTCATTACTAAAATGCTCTGATTGAGCTGTTAGAATGACAGAAACAAGCTTTCTGAGCTGAAAACTGCATTTTGTGACAGAGTGCATCAGTGGATGATGAGAATGTCAGTTTTGACAAAGAACACTGTTCATTACTAAAATGCTCTGATTGAGCTGTTAGAATGACAGAAACAAGCTTTCTGAGCTGAAAACTGCATTTTGTGACAGAGTGCATAAGTGAATGATGAGAATGTCAGTTTTGACAAAGAACACTCTTCATTACTAAAATGCTCTGATTGAGCTGTTAGAATGTCAGAAAAAAGCTTTCTGAGCTGAGAACTACATTTTGTGACAAAGTGCATCAGTGGATGATGAGAATGTCAGTTTTGACAAAGAACACTCTTCATTACTAAAATGCTCTGATTGAGCTGTTAGAATGACAGAAACAAGCTTTCTGGGCTAAAAAATGCATTTTGTGACAATGTCCATCAGAGGATGATGAGAAACTCAGTTTTGACAAAGAACACTGTTCATTACTGAAATGTTCTAATTGAGCTGTTAGAATGTCAGAAACAAGCTTTCTGAGCTGAAAACTGCATTTTGTGACAGAGTGCATCAGTGGATGATGAGAATGTCAGTTTTGACAAAGAACACTGTTCATTACTAAAATGCTCTAATTGAGCTGTTAGAATGTCAGAAACAAGCTTTCTGAGCTGAAAACTGCATTTTGTGACAGAGTGCATCAGTGGATGATGAGAATGTCAGTTTTGACAAAGAACACTCTTCATTACTAAAATGCTCTGATTGAGCTGTTAGAATGACAGAAACAAGCTTTCTGAGCTGAAAACTGCATTTTGTGACAGAGTGCATCAGTGGATGATGAGAATGTCAGTTTTGACAAAGAACACTCTTCATTACTAAAATGCTCTAATTGAGCTGTTAGAATGTCAGAAACAAGCTTTCTGGGCTAAAAAATGCATTTTGTGACAATGTCCATCAGAGGATGATGAGAAACTCAGTTTTGACAAAGAACACTGTTCATTACTGAAATGTTCTAATTGAGCTGTTAGAATGTCAGAAACAAGCTTTCTGAGCTGAAAACTGCATTTTGTGACAGAGTGCATCAGTGGATGATGAGAATGTCAGTTTTGACAAAGAACACTGTTCATTACTAAAATGCTCTAATTGAGCTGTTAGAATGTCAGAAACAAGCTTTCTGAGCTGAAAACTGCATTTTGTGAAAATGTCCATCAGTGGATGATGAGAATGTCAGTTTTGACAAAGAACACTCTTCATTACTAAAATGCTCTAATTGAGCTGTTAGAATGTCAGAAACAAGCTTTCTGGGCTAAAAAATGCATTTTGTGACAATGTCCATCAAAGGATGATGAGAAACTCAGTTTTGACAAAGAACACTGTTCATTACTGAAATGTTCTAATTGAGCTGTTAGAATGTCAGAAACAAGCTTTCTGAGCTGAAAACTGCATTTTGTGACAGAGTGCATCAGTGGATGATGAGAATGTCAGTTTTGACAAAGAACACTGTTCATTACTAAAATGCTCTAATTGAGCTGTTAGAATGTCAGAAACAAGCTTTCTGAGCTGAAAACTGCATTTTGTGACAGAGTGCATCAGTGGATGATGAGAATGTCAGTTTTGACAAAGAACACTCTTCATTACTAAAATGCTCTGATTGAGCTGTTAGAATGACAGAAACAAGCTTTCTGGGCTAAAAAATGCATTTTGTGACAATGTCCATCAGAGGATGATGAGAAACTCAGTTTTGACAAAGAACACTGTTCATTACTGAAATGTTCTAATTGAGCTGTTAGAATGTCAGAAACAAGCTTTCTGAGCTGAAAACTGCATTTTGTGACAGAGTGCATCAGTGGATGATGAGAATGTCAGCTTTGACAAAGAACACTGTTCATTACTAAAATGCTCTAATTGAGCTGTTAGAATGTCAGAAACAAGCTTTCTGAGCTGAAAACTGCATTTTGTGACAGAGTGCATCAGTGGATGATGATAATGTCAGTTTTGACAAAGAACACTGTTCATTACTAAAATGCTCTAATTGAGCTGTTAGAATGTCAGAAACAAGCTCTATGAGCTGAAAACTGCATTTTGTGACAGAGTGCATCAGTGGATGATGAGAATGTCAGTTTTGACAAAGAACACTGTTCATTACTAAAATGCTCTAATTGAGCTGTTAGAATCTCAGAAACAAGCTTTCTGAGCTGAAAACTGCATTTTGTGACAGAGTGCATCAGTGAATGATGAGAATGTCAGTTTTGACAAAGAACACAATTCATTACTAAAATGCTCTAATTGGGCTGTTAGAATGTCAGAAACAAGCTTTCTGAGCTGAAAACTGCATTTTGTGACAGAGTGCATCAGTGGATGATGAGAATGTCAGTTTTGACAAAGAACACTGTTCATTACTGATATGTTCTAATTGAGCTGTTAGAATGACAGAAACAAGCTTTCTGAGCTGAAAACTGCATTTTGTGACAGAGTGCATAAGTGGATGATGAGAATGTCAGTTTTGACAAAGAACACTCTTCATTACTAAAATGCTCTGATTGAGCTGTTAGAATGTCAGAAACAAGCTTTCTGAGCTGAGAACTACATTTTGTGACAAAGTGCATCAGTGGATGATGAGAATGTCAGTTTTGACAAAGAACACTGTTCATTACTAAAATGCTCTGATTGAGCTGTTAGAATGACAGAAACAAGCTTTCTGGGCTAAAAAATTCATTTTGTGACAATGTCCATCAGTGGATGATGAGAATGTCAGTTTTGACAAAGAACACTGTTCATTACTAAAATGCTCTAATTGAGCTGTTAGAATGTCAGAAACAAGCTTTCTGGGCTAAAAACTGCATTTTGTGACAGAGTGCATCAGTGGATGATGAGAATGTCAGTTTTGACAAAGAACACTGTTCATTACTAAAATGCTCTAATTGAGCTGTTAGAATGTCAGAAACAAGCTTTCTGAGCTGAGAACTACATTTTGTGACAAAAAGCATCAGTGGATGATGAGAATGTCAGTTTTGACAAAGAACACTGTTCATTACTAAAATGCTCTAATTGAGCTGTTAGAATGTCAGAAACAAGCTTTCTGAGCTGAAAACTGCATTTTGTGACAGAGTGCATCAGTGGATGATGAGAATGTCAGTTTTGACAAAGAACACTGTTCATTACTAAAATGCTCTAATTGAGCTGTTAGAATGTCAGAAACAAGCTTTCTGAGCTGAAAACTGCATTTTGTGACAATGTCCATCAGTGGATGATGAGAATGTCAGTTTTGACAAAGAACACTCTTCATTACTAAAATGCTCTAATTGAGCTGTTAGAATGTCAGAAACAAGCTTTCTGGGCTAAAAAATGCATTTTGTGACAATGTCCATCAAAGGATGATGAGAAACTCAGTTTTGACAAAGAACACTGTTCATTACTGAAATGTTCTAATTGAGCTGTTAGAATGTCAGAAACAAGCTTTCTGAGCTGAAAACTGCATTTTGTGACAGAGTGCATCAGTGGATGATGAGAATGTCAGTTTTGACAAAGAACACTGTTCATTACTAAAATGCTCTAATTGAGCTGTTAGAATGTCAGAAACAAGCTTTCTGAGCTGAAAACTGCATTTTGTGACAGAGTGCATCAGTGGATGATGAGAATGTCAGTTTTGACAAAGAACACTCTTCATTACTAAAATGCTCTGATTGAGCTGTTAGAATGACAGAAACAAGCTTTCTGGGCTAAAAAATGCATTTTGTGACAATGTCCATCAGAGGATGATGAGAAACTCAGTTTTGACAAAGAACACTGTTCATTACTGAAATGTTCTAATTGAGCTGTTAGAATGTCAGAAACAAGCTTTCTGAGCTGAAAACTGCATTTTGTGACAGAGTGCATCAGTGGATGATGAGAATGTCAGCTTTGACAAAGAACACTGTTCATTACTAAAATGCTCTAATTGAGCTGTTAGAATGTCAGAAACAAGCTTTCTGAGCTGAAAACTGCATTTTGTGACAGAGTGCATCAGTGGATGATGATAATGTCAGTTTTGACAAAGAACACTGTTCATTACTAAAATGCTCTAATTGAGCTGTTAGAATGTCAGAAACAAGCTCTATGAGCTGAAAACTGCATTTTGTGACAGAGTGCATCAGTGGATGATGAGAATGTCAGTTTTGACAAAGAACACTGTTCATTACTAAAATGCTCTAATTGAGCTGTTAGAATCTCAGAAACAAGCTTTCTGAGCTGAAAACTGCATTTTGTGACAGAGTGCATCAGTGAATGATGAGAATGTCAGTTTTGACAAAGAACACAATTCATTACTAAAATGCTCTAATTGGGCTGTTAGAATGTCAGAAACAAGCTTTCTGAGCTGAAAACTGCATTTTGTGACAGAGTGCATCAGTGGATGATGAGAATGTCAGTTTTGACAAAGAACACTGTTCATTACTGATATGTTCTAATTGAGCTGTTAGAATGACAGAAACAAGCTTTCTGAGCTGAAAACTGCATTTTGTGACAGAGTGCATAAGTGGATGATGAGAATGTCAGTTTTGACAAAGAACACTCTTCATTACTAAAATGCTCTGATTGAGCTGTTAGAATGTCAGAAACAAGCTTTCTGAGCTGAGAACTACATTTTGTGACAAAGTGCATCAGTGGATGATGAGAATGTCAGTTTTGACAAAGAACACTGTTCATTACTAAAATGCTCTGATTGAGCTGTTAGAATGACAGAAACAAGCTTTCTGGGCTAAAAAATTCATTTTGTGACAATGTCCATCAGTGGATGATGAGAATGTCAGTTTTGACAAAGAACACTGTTCATTACTAAAATGCTCTAATTGAGCTGTTAGAATGTCAGAAACAAGCTTTCTGGGCTAAAAACTGCATTTTGTGACAGAGTGCATCAGTGGATGATGAGAATGTCAGTTTTGACAAAGAACACTGTTCATTACTAAAATGCTCTAATTGAGCTGTTAGAATGTCAGAAACAAGCTTTCTGAGCTGAGAACTACATTTTGTGACAAAAAGCATCAGTGGATGATGAGAATGTCAGTTTTGACAAAGAACACTGTTCATTACTAAAATGCTCTAATTGAGCTGTTAGAATGTCAGAAACAAGCTTTCTGAGCTGAAAACTGCATTTTGTGACAGAGTGCATCAGTGGATGATGAGAATGTCAGTTTTGACAAAGAACACTCTTCATTACTAAAATGCTCTGATTGAGCTGTTAGAATGACAGAAACAATCTTTCTGGGCTAAAAAATTCATTTTGTGACACAGTTCATCAGTGGATGATGAGAATGTCAATTTTGACAAAGAACACTCTTCATTACTAAAATGCTCTGATTGAGCTGTTAGAATGACAGAAACAAGCTTTCTGGGCTAAAAAATGCATTTTGTGACAATGTCCATCAGAGGATGATGAGAAACTCAGTTTTGACAAAGAACACTGTTCATTACTGAAATGCTCTAATTGAGCTGTTAGAATGTCAAAAACAAGCTTTCTGAGCTGAGAACTACATTTTGTGACAAAATGCATCAGTGGATGATGAGAATGTCAGTTTTGACAAAGAACACTGTTCATTACTAATTGAGCTGTTAGAATGTCAGAAACAAGCTTTCTGAGCTGAAAACTGCATTTTGTGACAGAGTGCATCAGTGGATGATGAGAATGTCAGTTTTGTCAAAGAACACTCTTCATTACTAAAATGCTCTGATTGAGCTGTTAGAATGACAGAAACAAGTTTTCTGGGCTAAAAAATTCATTTTTTGAAAATGTCCATCAGTGGATGATGAGAATGTCAGTTTTGAAAAAGAACACTGTTCATTACTAAAATGCTCTAATTGAGCTGTTAGAATGTCAGAAACAAGCTTTCTGAGCTGAAAACTGCATTTTGTGACAGAGTGCATCAGTGGATGATGAGAATGTCAGTTTTGACAAAGAACACTCTTCATTACTAAAATGCTCTGATTGAGCTGTTAGAATGACAGAAACAAGCTTTCTGGGCTAAAAAATTCATTTTGTGACAATGTCCATCAGTGGATGATGAGAATGTCAGTTTTGACAAAGAACACTGTTCATTACTAAAATGCTCTAATTGAGCTGTTAGAATGTCAGAAACAAGCTTTCTGAGCTGAAAACTGCATTTTGTGACACAGTTCATCAGTGGATGATGAGAATGTCAGTTTTGACAAAGAACACTGTTCATTACTAAAATGCTCTGATTGAGCTGTTAGAATGACAGAAACAAGTTTTCTGGGCTAAAAAAATTCATTTTTTGACAATGTCCATCAGTGGATGATGAGAAACTCAGTTTTGACAAAGAACACTGTTCATTACTGAAATGTTCAAATTGAGCTGTTAGAATGTCAGAAACAAGCTTTCTGAGCTGAAAACTGCATTTTGTGACAGAGTTCATCAGTGGATGATGAGAATGTCAGTTTTGACAAAGAACACTCTTCATTACTAAAATGCTCTGATTGAGCTGTTAGAATGACAGAAACAAGCTTTCTGGGCTAAAAAAAATATTTTTTGACAATGTCCATCAGTGGATGATGAGAATGTCAGTTTTGACAAAGAACACTGTTCATTACTAAGATGCTCTAATTGAGCTGTTAGAATGTCAGAAACAAGCTTTCTGAGCTGAAAACTGCATTTTGTGACAGAGTGCATCAGTGGATGATGATAATGTCAGTTTTGACAAAGAACACTGTTCATTACTAAAATGCTCTAATTGAGCTGTTAGAATGTCAGAAACAAGCTTTATGAGCTGAAAACTGCATTTTGTGACAGAGTGCATCAGTGGATGATGAGAATGTCAGTTTTGACAAAGAACACTGTTCATTACTAAAATGCTCTAATTGAGCTGTTAGAATGTCAGAAACAAGCTCTATGAGCTGAAAACTGCATTTTGTGACAGAGTGCATCAGTGAATGATGAGAATGTCAGTTTTTACAAAGAACACAATTCATTACTAAATTGCTCTAATTGGGCTGTTAGAATGTCAGAAACAAGCTTTCTGAGCTGAAAACTGCATTTTGTGACAGAGTGCATAAGTGGATGATGAGAATGTCAGTTTTGACAAAGAACACTGTTCATTACTAAAATGCTCTGATTGAGCTGTTAGAATGACAGAAACAAGCTTTCTGAGCTGAAAACTGCATTTTGTGACAGAGTGCATAAGTGGATGATGAGAATGTCAGTTTTGACAAAGAACACTCTTCATTACTAAAATGCTCTGATTGAGCTGTTAGAATGACAGAAACAAGCTTTCTGAGCTGAAAACTGCATTTTGTGACAGAGTGCATCAGTGGATGATGAGAATGTCAGTTTTGACAAAGAACACTGTTCATTACTAAAATGCTCTGATTGAGCTGTTAGAATGACAGAAACAAGCTTTCTGAGCTGAAAACTGCATTTTGTGACAGAGTGCATAAGTGGATGATGAGAATGTCAGTTTTGACAAAGAACACTCTTCATTACTAAAATGCTCTGATTGAGCTGTTAGAATGACAGAAACAAGCTTTCTGGGCTAAAAAATGCATTTTGTGACAATGTCCATCAGAGGATGATGAGAAACTCAGTTTTGACAAAGAACACTGTTCATTACTGAAATGTTCTAATTGAGCTGTTAGAATGTCAGAAACAAGCTTTCTGAGCTGAAAACTGCATTTTGTGACAGAGTGCATCAGTGGATGATGAGAATGTCAGTTTTGACAAAGAACACTGTTCATTACTAAAATGCTCTAATTGAGCTGTTAGAATCTCAGAAACAAGCTTTCTGAGCTGAAAACTGCATTTTGTGACAGAGTGCATCAGTGAATGATGAGAATGTCAGTTTTGACAAAGAACACAATTCATTACTAAAATGCTCTAATTGGGCTGTTAGAATGTCAGAAACAAGCTTTCTGAGCTGAAAACTGCATTTTGTGACAGAGTGCATCAGTGGATGATGAGAATGTCAGTTTTGACAAAGAACACTGTTCATTACTGATATGTTCTAATTGAGCTGTTAGAATGACAGAAACAAGCTTTCTGAGCTGAAAACTGCATTTTGTGACAGAGTGCATAAGTGGATGATGAGAATGTCAGTTTTGACAAAGAACACTCTTCATTACTAAAATGCTCTGATTGAGCTGTTAGAATGTCAGAAACAAGCTTTCTGAGCTGAGAACTACATTTTGTGACAAAGTGCATCAGTGGATGATGAGAATGTCAGTTTTGACAAAGCACACTCTTCATTACTAAAATGCTCTGATTGAGCTGTTAGAATGACAGAAACAAGCTTTCTGGGCTAAAAAATTCATTTTGTGACAATGTCCATCAGTGGATGATGAGAATGTCAGTTTTGACAAAGAACACTGTTCATTACTAAAATGCTCTAATTGAGCTGTTAGAATGTCAGAAACAAGCTCTATGAGCTGAAAACTGCATTTTGTGACAGAGTGCATCAGTGGATGATGAGAATGTCAGTTTTGACAAAGAACACTGTTCATTACTAAAATGCTCTAATTGAGCTGTTAGAATCTCAGAAACAAGCTTTCTGAGCTGAAAACTGCATTTTGTGACAGAGTGCATCAGTGAATGATGAGAATGTCAGTTTTTACAAAGAACACAATTCATTACTAAAATGCTCTAATTGGGCTGTTAGAATGTCAGAAACAAGCTTTCTGAGCTGAAAACTGCATTTTGTGACAAAGTGCATCAGTGGATGATGAGAATGTCAGTTTTGACAAAGAACACTGTTCATTACTAAAATGCTCTGATTGAGCTGTTAGAATGTCAGAAACAAGCTTTCTGAGCTGAAAACTGCATTTTGTGACAGAGTGCATCAGTGGATGATCAGAATGTCAGTTTTGACAAAGAACACTGTTCATTACTAAAATGCTCTAATTGAGCTGTTAGAATGTCAGAAACAAGCTTGCTGAGCTGAAAACTGCATTTTGTGACAAAGTGCATCAGTGGATGATGAGAATGTCAGTTTTGTCAAAGAACACTGTTCATTACTAAAATGCTCTAATTGAGCTGTTAGAATGTCAGAAACAAGCTTTCTGAGCTGAAAACTGCATTTTGTGACAGAGTGCATCAGTGGATGATGAGAATGTCAGTTTTGTCAAAGAACACTGTTCATTACTAAAATGCTCTAATTGAGCTGTTAGAATGTCAGAAACAAGCTTGCTGAGCTGAAAACTGCATTTTGTGACAAAGTGCATCAGTGGATGATGAGAATGTCAGTTTTGTCAAAGAACACTGTTCATTACTAAAATGCTCTGATTGAGCTGTTAGAATGTCAGAAACAAGCTTTCTGAGCTGAAAACTGCATTTTGTGACAGAGTGCATCAGTGAATGATGAGAATGTCAGTTTTGACAAAGAACACTCTTCATTACTAAAATGCTCTGATTGAGCTGTTAGAATGACAGAAACAAGCTTTCTGGGCTAAAAAATTCATTTTGTGACAATGTCCATCAGTGGATGATGAGAATGTCAGTTTTGACAAAGAACACTGTTCATTACTAAAATGCTCTAATTGAGCTGTTAGAATGTCAGAAACAAGCTTTCTGAGCTGAAAACTGCATTTTGTGACACAGTTCATCAGTGGATGATGAGAATGTCAGTTTTGACAAAGAACACTGTTCATTACTAAAATGCTCTGATTGAGCTGTTAGAATGACAGAAACAAGCTTTCTGGGCTAAAAAATTCATTTTGTGACAATGTCCATCAGAGGATGATAAGAAACTCGGTTTTGACAAAGAACACTGTTCATTACTGAAATGTTCTAATTGAGCTGTTAGAATGTCAGAAACAAGCTTTCTGAGCTGAAAACTGCATTTTGTGACACAGTTCATCAGTGGATGATGAGAATGTCAGTTTTGACAAAGAAAACTGTTCATTACTAAAATGCTCTAATTTGAGCTGTTAGAATGTCAGAAACAAGCTTTCTGAGCTGAAAACTGCATTTTGTGACAAAGTGCATCAGTGGATGATGAGAATGTCAGTTTTGACAAAGAACACTGTTCATTACTAAAATGCTCTGATTGAGCTGTTAGAATGTCAGAAACAAGCTTTCTGAGCTGAAAACTGCATTTTGTGACAGAGTGCATCAGTGGATGATCAGAATGTCAGTTTTGACAAAGAACACTGTTCATTACTAAAATGCTCTAATTGAGCTGTTAGAATGTCAGAAACAAGCTTGCTGAGCTGAAAACTGCATTTTGTGACAAAGTGCATCAGTGGATGATGAGAATGTCAGTTTTGTCAAAGAACACTGTTCATTACTAAAATGCTCTAATTGAGCTGTTAGAATGTCAGAAACAAGCTTTCTGAGCTGAAAACTGCATTTTGTGACAGAGTGCATCAGTGGATGATGAGAATGTCAGTTTTGTCAAAGAACACTGTTCATTACTAAAATGCTCTAATTGAGCTGTTAGAATGTCAGAAACAAGCTTGCTGAGCTGAAAACTGCATTTTGTGACAAAGTGCATCAGTGGATGATGAGAATGTCAGTTTTGTCAAAGAACACTGTTCATTACTAAAATGCTCTAATTGAGCTGTTAGAATGTCAGAAACAAGCTTGCTGAGCTGAAAACTGCATTTTGTGACAAAGTGCATCAGTGGATGATGAGAATGTCAGTTTTGACAAAGAACACTGTTCATTACTAAAATGCTCTAATTGAGCTGTTAGAATGTCAGAAACAAGCTTTCTGGGCTAAAAAATGCATTTTGTGACAATGTCCATCAGATGATGATGAGAAACTCAGTTTTGACAAAGAACACTGTTCATTACTGATATGTTCTAATTGAGCTGTTAGAATGTCAGAAACAAGCTTTCTGAGCTGAAAACTGCATTTTGTGACAGAGTGCATCAGTGGATGATGAGAATGTCAGTTTTTACAAAGAACACTCTTCATTAGTAAAATGCTCTGATTGAGCTGTTAGAATGACAGAAACAAGCTTTCTGGGCTAAAAAAAATATTTTTTGACAATGTCCATCAGTGGATGATGAGAATGTCAGTTTTGACAAAGAACACTGTTCATTACTAAAATGCTCTAATTGAGCTGTTAGAATGTCAGAAACAAGCTTTCTGAGCTGAAAACTGCATTTTGTGACAATGTCCATCAGTGGATGATGAGAAACTCAGTTTTGACAAAGAACACTGTTCATTACTGAAATGTTCTAATTGAGCTGTTAGAATGTCAGAAACAAGCTTTCTGAGCTGAGAACTACATTTTGTGACAAAAAGCATCAGTGGATGATGAGAATGTCAGTTTTGACAAAGAACACTGTTCATTACTAAAATGCTCTAATTGAGCTGTTAGAATGTCAGAAACAAGCTTTCTGAGCTGAAAACTGCATTTTGTGACAGAGTGCATCAGTGGATGATGAGAATGTCAGTTTTGACAAAGAACACTGTTCATTACTACAATGCTCTGATTGAGCTGTTAGAATGACAGAAACAAGCTTTCTGGGCTAAAAACTTCATTTTGTGACAATGTCCATCAGTGGATGATGAGAATGTCAGTTTTGACAAAGAACACTGTTCATTACTAAAATGCTCTAATTGAGCTGTTAGAATGTCAGAAACAAGCTTTCTGAGCTGAAAACTGCATTTTGTGACAGAGTGCATCAGTGGATGATGAGAATGTCAGTTTTGACAAAGAACACTGTTCATTACTAAAATGCTCTGATTGAGCTGTTAGAATGACAGAAACAAGTTTTCTGGGCTAAAAAAATTCATTTTTTGACAATGTCCATCAGTGGATGATGAGAAACTCAGTTTTGACAAAGAACACTGTTCATTACTGAAATGTTCTAATTGAGCTGTTAGAATGTCAGAAACAAGCTTTCTGAGCTGAAAACTGCATTTTGTGACAGAGTGCATCAGTGGATGATGAGAATGTCAGTTTTGACAAAGAACACTCTTCATTACTAAAATGCTCTGATTGAGCTGTTAGAATGACAGAAACAAGCTTTCTGGGCTAAAAAAAATATTTTTTGACAATGTCCATCAGTGGATGATGAGAATGTCAGTTTTGACAAAGAACACTGTTCATTACTAAGATGCTCTAATTGAGCTGTTAGAATGTCAGAAACAAGCTTTCTGAGCTGAAAACTGCATTTTGTGACAGAGTGCATCAGTGGATGATGATAATGTCAGTTTTGACAAAGAACACTGTTCATTACTAAAATGCTCTAATTGAGCTGTTAGAATGTCAGAAACAAGCTTTATGAGCTGAAAACTGCATTTTGTGACAGAGTGCATCAGTGGATGATGAGAATGTCAGTTTTGACAAAGAACACTGTTCATTACTAAAATGCTCTAATTGAGCTGTTAGAATGTCAGAAACAAGCTCTATGAGCTGAAAACTGCATTTTGTGACAGAGTGCATCAGTGGATGATGAGAATGTCAGTTTTGACAAAGAACACTGTTCATTACTAAAATGCTCTAATTGAGCTGTTAGAATCTCAGAAACAAGCTTTCTGAGCTGAAAACTGCATTTTGTGACAGAGTGCATCAGTGAATGATGAGAATGTCAGTTTTTACAAAGAACACAATTCATTACTAAAATGCTCTAATTGGGCTGTTAGAATGTCAGAAACAAGCTTTCTGAGCTGAAAACTGCATTTTGTGACAGAGTGCATAAGTGGATGATGAGAATGTCAGTTTTGACAAAGAACACTGTTCATTACTAAAATGCTCTGATTGAGCTGTTAGAATGACAGAAACAAGCTTTCTGAGCTGAAAACTGCATTTTGTGACAGAGTGCATAAGTGGATGATGAGAATGTCAGTTTTGACAAAGAACACTCTTCATTACTAAAATGCTCTGATTGAGCTGTTAGAATGACAGAAACAAGCTTTCTGAGCTGAAAACTGCATTTTGTGACAGAGTGCATCAGTGGATGATGAGAATGTCAGTTTTGACAAAGAACACTGTTCATTACTAAAATGCTCTGATTGAGCTGTTAGAATGACAGAAACAAGCTTTCTGAGCTGAAAACTGCATTTTGTGACAGAGTGCATAAGTGAATGATGAGAATGTCAGTTTTGACAAAGAACACTCTTCATTACTAAAATGCTCTGATTGAGCTGTTAGAATGTCAGAAAAAAGCTTTCTGAGCTGAGAACTACATTTTGTGACAAAGTGCATCAGTGGATGATGAGAATGTCAGTTTTGACAAAGAACACTCTTCATTACTAAAATGCTCTGATTGAGCTGTTAGAATGACAGAAACAAGCTTTCTGGGCTAAAAAATGCATTTTGTGACAATGTCCATCAGAGGATGATGAGAAACTCAGTTTTGACAAAGAACACTGTTCATTACTGAAATGTTCTAATTGAGCTGTTAGAATGTCAGAAACAAGCTTTCTGAGCTGAAAACTGCATTTTGTGACAGAGTGCATCAGTGGATGATGAGAATGTCAGTTTTGACAAAGAACACTGTTCATTACTAAAATGCTCTAATTGAGCTGTTAGAATGTCAGAAACAAGCTTTCTGAGCTGAAAACTGCATTTTGTGACAGAGTGCATCAGTGGATGATGAGAATGTCAGTTTTGACAAAGAACACTCTTCATTACTAAAATGCTCTGATTGAGCTGTTAGAATGACAGAAACAAGCTTTCTGAGCTGAAAACTGCATTTTGTGACAGAGTGCATCAGTGGATGATGAGAATGTCAGTTTTGACAAAGAACACTCTTCATTACTAAAATGCTCTAATTGAGCTGTTAGAATGTCAGAAACAAGCTTTCTGGGCTAAAAAATGCATTTTGTGACAATGTCCATCAGAGGATGATGAGAAACTCAGTTTTGACAAAGAACACTGTTCATTACTGAAATGTTCTAATTGAGCTGTTAGAATGTCAGAAACAAGCTTTCTGAGCTGAAAACTGCATTTTGTGACAGAGTGCATCAGTGGATGATGAGAATGTCAGTTTTGACAAAGAACACTGTTCATTACTAAAATGCTCTAATTGAGCTGTTAGAATGTCAGAAACAAGCTTTCTGAGCTGAAAACTGCATTTTGTGACAATGTCCATCAGTGGATGATGAGAATGTCAGTTTTGACAAAGAACACTCTTCATTACTAAAATGCTCTAATTGAGCTGTTAGAATGTCAGAAACAAGCTTTCTGGGCTAAAAAATGCATTTTGTGACAATGTCCATCAGAGGATGATGAGAAACTCAGTTTTGACAAAGAACACTGTTCATTACTGAAATGTTCTAATTGAGCTGTTAGAATGTCAGAAACAAGCTTTCTGAGCTGAAAACTGCATTTTGTGACAGAGTGCATCAGTGGATGATGAGAATGTCAGTTTTGACAAAGAACACTGTTCATTACTAAAATGCTCTAATTGAGCTGTTAGAATGTCAGAAACAAGCTTTCTGAGCTGAAAACTGCATTTTGTGACAGAGTGCATCAGTGGATGATGAGAATGTCAGCTTTGACAAAGAACACTGTTCATTACTAAAATGCTCTAATTGAGCTGTTAGAATGTCAGAAACAAGCTTTCTGAGCTGAAAACTGCATTTTGTGACAGAGTGCATCAGTGGATGATGATAATGTCAGTTTTGACAAAGAACACTGTTCATTACTAAAATGCTCTAATTGAGCTGTTAGAATGTCAGAAACAAGCTCTATGAGCTGAAAACTGCATTTTGTGACAGAGTGCATCAGTGGATGATGAGAATGTCAGTTTTGACAAAGAACACTCTTCATTACTAAAATGCTCTGATTGAGCTGTTAGAATGACAGAAACAAGCTTTCTGGGCTAAAAAATGCATTTTGTGACAATGTCCATCAGAGGATGATGAGAAACTCAGTTTTGACAAAGAACACTGTTCATTACTGAAATGTTCTAATTGAGCTGTTAGAATGTCAGAAACAAGCTTTCTGAGCTGAAAACTGCATTTTGTGACAGAGTGCATCAGTGGATGATGAGAATGTCAGTTTTGACAAAGAACACTGTTCATTACTAAAATGCTCTAATTGAGCTGTTAGAATCTCAGAAACAAGCTTTCTGAGCTGAAAACTGCATTTTGTGACAGAGTGCATCAGTGAATGATGAGAATGTCAGTTTTGACAAAGAACACAATTCATTACTAAAATGCTCTAATTGGGCTGTTAGAATGTCAGAAACAAGCTTTCTGAGCTGAAAACTGCATTTTGTGACAGAGTGCATCAGTGGATGATGAGAATGTCAGTTTTGACAAAGAACACTGTTCATTACTGATATGTTCTAATTGAGCTGTTAGAATGACAGAAACAAGCTTTCTGAGCTGAAAACTGCATTTTGTGACAGAGTGCATAAGTGGATGATGAGAATGTCAGTTTTGACAAAGAACACTCTTCATTACTAAAATGCTCTGATTGAGCTGTTAGAATGTCAGAAACAAGCTTTCTGAGCTGAGAACTACATTTTGTGACAAAGTGCATCAGTGGATGATGAGAATGTCAGTTTTGACAAAGCACACTCTTCATTACTAAAATGCTCTGATTGAGCTGTTAGAATGACAGAAACAAGCTTTCTGGGCTAAAAAATTCATTTTGTGACAATGTCCATCAGTGGATGATGAGAATGTCAGTTTTGACAAAGAACACTGTTCATTACTAAAATGCTCTAATTGAGCTGTTAGAATGTCAGAAACAAGCTCTATGAGCTGAAAACTGCATTTTGTGACAGAGTGCATCAGTGGATGATGAGAATGTCAGTTTTGACAAAGAACACTGTTCATTACTAAAATGCTCTAATTGAGCTGTTAGAATCTCAGAAACAAGCTTTCTGAGCTGAAAACTGCATTTTGTGACAGAGTGCATCAGTGAATGATGAGAATGTCAGTTTTTACAAAGAACACAATTCATTACTAAAATGCTCTAATTGGGCTGTTAGAATGTCAGAAACAAGCTTTCTGAGCTGAAAACTGCATTTTGTGACAAAGTGCATCAGTGGATGATGAGAATGTCAGTTTTGACAAAGAACACTGTTCATTACTAATTGAGCTGTTAGAATGTCAGAAACAAGCTTTCTGAGCTGAAAACTGCATTTTGTGACAGAGTGCATCAGTGGATGATGAGAATGTCAGTTTTGACAAAGAACACTGTTCATTACTGATATGTTCTAATTGAGCTGTTAGAATGACAGAAACAAGCTTTCTGAGCTGAAAACTGCATTTTGTGACAGAGTGCATAAGTGGATGATGAGAATGTCAGTTTTGACAAAGAACACTCTTCATTACTAAAATGCTCTGATTGAGCTGTTAGAATGTCAGAAACAAGCTTTCTGAGCTGAGAACTACATTTTGTGACAAAGTGCATCAGTGGATGATGAGAATGTCAGTTTTGACAAAGAACACTCTTCATTACTAAAATGCTCTGATTGAGCTGTTAGAATGACAGAAACAAGCTTTCTGGGCTAAAAAATTCATTTTGTGACAATGTCCATCAGTGGATGATGAGAATGTCAGTTTTGACAAAGAACACTGTTCATTACTAAAATGCTCTAATTGAGCTGTTAGAATGTCAGAAACAAGCTTTCTGGGCTAAAAACTGCATTTTGTGACAGAGTGCATCAGTGGATGATGAGAATGTCAGTTTTGACAAAGAACACTGTTCATTACTAAAATGCTCTAATTGAGCTGTTAGAATGTCAGAAACAAGCTTTCTGAGCTGAGAACTACATTTTGTGACAAAAAGCATCAGTGGATGATGAGAATGTCAGTTTTGACAAAGAACACTGTTCATTACTAAAATGCTCTAATTGAGCTGTTAGAATGTCAGAAACAAGCTTTTTGAGCTGAAAACTGCATTTTGTGACAGAGTGCATCAGTGGATGATGAGAATGTCAGTTTTGACAAAGAACACTCTTCATTACTAAAATGCTCTGATTGAGCTGTTAGAATGACAGAAACAATCTTTCTGGGCTAAAAAATTCATTTTGTGACACAGTTCATCAGTGGATGATGAGAATGTCAATTTTGACAAAGAACACTCTTCATTACTAAAATGCTCTGATTGAGCTGTTAGAATGACAGAAACAAGCTTTCTGGGCTAAAAAATGCATTTTGTGACAATGTCCATCAGAGGATGATGAGAAACTCAGTTTTGACAAAGAACACTGTTCATTACTGAAATGCTCTAATTGAGCTGTTAGAATGTCAAAAACAAGCTTTCTGAGCTGAGAACTACATTTTGTGACAAAATGCATCAGTGGATGATGAGAATGTCAGTTTTGACAAAGAACACTGTTCATTACTAATTGAGCTGTTAGAATGTCAGAAACAAGCTTTCTGAGCTGAAAACTGCATTTTGTGACAGAGTGCATCAGTGGATGATGAGAATGTCAGTTTTGTCAAAGAACACTCTTCATTACTAAAATGCTCTGATTGAGCTGTTAGAATGACAGAAACAAGTTTTCTGGGCTAAAAAATTCATTTTTTGAAAATGTCCATCAGTGGATGATGAGAATGTCAGTTTTGAAAAAGAACACTGTTCATTACTAAAATGCTCTAATTGAGCTGTTAGAATGTCAGAAACAAGCTTTCTGAGCTGAAAACTGCATTTTGTGACAGAGTGCATCAGTGGATGATGAGAATGTCAGTTTTGACAAAGAACACTCTTCATTACTAAAATGCTCTGATTGAGCTGTTAGAATGACAGAAACAAGCTTTCTGGGCTAAAAAATTCATTTTGTGACAATGTCCATCAGTGGATGATGAGAATGTCAGTTTTGACAAAGAACACTGTTCATTACTAAAATGCTCTAATTGAGCTGTTAGAATGTCAGAAACAAGCTTTCTGAGCTGAAAACTGCATTTTGTGACAGAGTGCATCAGTGGATGATGAGAATGTCAGTTTTGACAAAGAACACTGTTCATTACTAAAATGCTCTGATTGAGCTGTTAGAATGACAGAAACAAGTTTTCTGGGCTAAAAAAATTCATTTTTTGACAATGTCCATCAGTGGATGATGAGAAACTCAGTTTTGACAAAGAACACTGTTCATTACTGAAATGTTCTAATTGAGCTGTTAGAATGTCAGAAACAAGCTTTCTGAGCTGAAAACTGCATTTTGTGACAGAGTGCATCAGTGGATGATGAGAATGTCAGTTTTGACAAAGAACACTCTTCATTACTAAAATGCTCTGATTGAGCTGTTAGAATGACAGAAACAAGCTTTCTGGGCTAAAAAAAATATTTTTTGACAATGTCCATCAGTGGATGATGAGAATGTCAGTTTTGACAAAGAACACTGTTCATTACTAAGATGCTCTAATTGAGCTGTTAGAATGTCAGAAACAAGCTTTCTGAGCTGAAAACTGCATTTTGTGACAGAGTGCATCAGTGGATGATGATAATGTCAGTTTTGACAAAGAACACTGTTCATTACTAAAATGCTCTAATTGAGCTGTTAGAATGTCAGAAACAAGCTTTATGAGCTGAAAACTGCATTTTGTGACAGAGTGCATCAGTGGATGATGAGAATGTCAGTTTTGACAAAGAACACTGTTCATTACTAAAATGCTCTAATTGAGCTGTTAGAATGTCAGAAACAAGCTCTATGAGCTGAAAACTGCATTTTGTGACAGAGTGCATCAGTGGATGATGAGAATGTCAGTTTTGACAAAGAACACTGTTCATTACTAAAATGCTCTAATTGAGCTGTTAGAATCTCAGAAACAAGCTTTCTGAGCTGAAAACTGCATTTTGTGACAGAGTGCATCAGTGAATGATGAGAATGTCAGTTTTTACAAAGAACACAATTCATTACTAAAATGCTCTGATTGAGCTGTTAGAATGACAGAAACAAGCTTTCTGAGCTGAAAACTGCATTTTGTGACAGAGTGCATAAGTGGATGATGAGAATGTCAGTTTTGACAAAGAACACTCTTCATTACTAAAATGCTCTGATTGAGCTGTTAGAATGACAGAAACAAGCTTTCTGAGCTGAAAACTGCATTTTGTGACAGAGTGCATCAGTGGATGATGAGAATGTCAGTTTTGACAAAGAACACTGTTCATTACTAAAATGCTCTGATTGAGCTGTTAGAATGACAGAAACAAGCTTTCTGAGCTGAAAACTGCATTTTGTGACAGAGTGCATAAGTGAATGATGAGAATGTCAGTTTTGACAAAGAACACTCTTCATTACTAAAATGCTCTGATTGAGCTGTTAGAATGACAGAAACAAGCTTTCTGGGCTAAAAAATGCATTTTGTGACAATGTCCATCAGAGGATGATGAGAAACTCAGTTTTGACAAAGAACACTGTTCATTACTGAAATGTTCTAATTGAGCTGTTAGAATGTCAGAAACAAGCTTTCTGAGCTGAAAACTGCATTTTGTGACAGAGTGCATCAGTGGATGATGAGAATGTCAGTTTTGACAAAGAACACTGTTCATTACTAAAATGCTCTAATTGAGCTGTTAGAATGTCAGAAACAAGCTTTCTGAGCTGAAAACTGCATTTTGTGACAGAGTGCATCAGTGGATGATGAGAATGTCAGTTTTGACAAAGAACACTCTTCATTACTAAAATGCTCTGATTGAGCTGTTAGAATGACAGAAACAAGCTTTCTGAGCTGAAAACTGCATTTTGTGACAGAGTGCATCAGTGGATGATGAGAATGTCAGTTTTGACAAAGAACACTCTTCATTACTAAAATGCTCTAATTGAGCTGTTAGAATGTCAGAAACAAGCTTTCTGGGCTAAAAAATGCATTTTGTGACAATGTCCATCAGAGGATGATGAGAAACTCAGTTTTGACAAAGAACACTGTTCATTACTGAAATGTTCTAATTGAGCTGTTAGAATGTCAGAAACAAGCTTTCTGAGCTGAAAACTGCATTTTGTGACAGAGTGCATCAGTGGATGATGAGAATGTCAGTTTTGACAAAGAACACTGTTCATTACTAAAATGCTCTAATTGAGCTGTTAGAATGTCAGAAACAAGCTTTCTGAGCTGAAAACTGCATTTTGTGACAATGTCCATCAGTGGATGATGAGAATGTCAGTTTTGACAAAGAACACTCTTCATTACTAAAATGCTCTAATTGAGCTGTTAGAATGTCAGAAACAAGCTTTCTGGGCTAAAAAATGCATTTTGTGACAATGTCCATCAGAGGATGATGAGAAACTCAGTTTTGACAAAGAACACTGTTCATTACTGAAATGTTCTAATTGAGCTGTTAGAATGTCAGAAACAAGCTTTCTGAGCTGAAAACTGCATTTTGTGACAGAGTGCATCAGTGGATGATGAGAATGTCAGTTTTGACAAAGAACACTGTTCATTACTAAAATGCTCTAATTGAGCTGTTAGAATGTCAGAAACAAGCTTTCTGAGCTGAAAACTGCATTTTGTGACAGAGTGCATCAGTGGATGATGAGAATGTCAGTTTTGACAAAGAACACTCTTCATTACTAAAATGCTCTGATTGAGCTGTTAGAATGACAGAAACAAGCTTTCTGGGCTAAAAAATTCATTTTGTGACAATGTCCATCAGTGGATGATGAGAATGTCAGTTTTGACAAAGAACACTGTTCATTACTAAAATGCTCTAATTGAGCTGTTAGAATGTCAGAAACAAGCTTTCTGAGCTGAAAACTGCATTTTGTGACAGAGTGCATCAGTGGATGATGAGAATGTCAGTTTTGACAAAGAACACTGTTCATTACTAAAATGCTCTGATTGAGCTGTTAGAATGACAGAAACAAGTTTTCTGGGCTAAAAAAATTCATTTTTTGACAATGTCCATCAGTGGATGATGAGAAACTCAGTTTTGACAAAGAACACTGTTCATTACTGAAATGTTCTAATTGAGCTGTTAGAATGTCAGAAACAAGCTTTCTGAGCTGAAAACTGCATTTTGTGACAGAGTGCATCAGTGGATGATGAGAATGTCAGTTTTGACAAAGAACACTCTTCATTACTAAAATGCTCTGATTGAGCTGTTAGAATGACAGAAACAAGCTTTCTGGGCTAAAAAAAATATTTTTTGACAATGTCCATCAGTGGATGATGAGAATGTCAGTTTTGACAAAGAACACTGTTCATTACTAAGATGCTCTAATTGAGCTGTTAGAATGTCAGAAACAAGCTTTCTGAGCTGAAAACTGCATTTTGTGACAGAGTGCATCAGTGGATGATGATAATGTCAGTTTTGACAAAGAACACTGTTCATTACTAAAATGCTCTAATTGAGCTGTTAGAATGTCAGAAACAAGCTTTATGAGCTGAAAACTGCATTTTGTGACAGAGTGCATCAGTGGATGATGAGAATGTCAGTTTTGACAAAGAACACTGTTCATTACTAAAATGCTCTAATTGAGCTGTTAGAATGTCAGAAACAAGCTCTATGAGCTGAAAACTGCATTTTGTGACAGAGTGCATCAGTGGATGATGAGAATGTCAGTTTTGACAAAGAACACTGTTCATTACTAAAATGCTCTAATTGAGCTGTTAGAATCTCAGAAACAAGCTTTCTGAGCTGAAAACTGCATTTTGTGACAGAGTGCATCAGTGAATGATGAGAATGTCAGTTTTTACAAAGAACACAATTCATTACTAAAATGCTCTGATTGAGCTGTTAGAATGACAGAAACAAGCTTTCTGAGCTGAAAACTGCATTTTGTGACAGAGTGCATAAGTGGATGATGAGAATGTCAGTTTTGACAAAGAACACTCTTCATTACTAAAATGCTCTGATTGAGCTGTTAGAATGACAGAAACAAGCTTTCTGAGCTGAAAACTGCATTTTGTGACAGAGTGCATCAGTGGATGATGAGAATGTCAGTTTTGACAAAGAACACTGTTCATTACTAAAATGCTCTGATTGAGCTGTTAGAATGACAGAAACAAGCTTTCTGAGCTGAAAACTGCATTTTGTGACAGAGTGCATAAGTGAATGATGAGAATGTCAGTTTTGACAAAGAACACTCTTCATTACTAAAATGCTCTGATTGAGCTGTTAGAATGACAGAAACAAGCTTTCTGGGCTAAAAAATGCATTTTGTGACAATGTCCATCAGAGGATGATGAGAAACTCAGTTTTGACAAAGAACACTGTTCATTACTGAAATGTTCTAATTGAGCTGTTAGAATGTCAGAAACAAGCTTTCTGAGCTGAAAACTGCATTTTGTGACAGAGTGCATCAGTGGATGATGAGAATGTCAGTTTTGACAAAGAACACTGTTCATTACTAAAATGCTCTAATTGAGCTGTTAGAATGTCAGAAACAAGCTTTCTGAGCTGAAAACTGCATTTTGTGACAGAGTGCATCAGTGGATGATGAGAATGTCAGTTTTGACAAAGAACACTCTTCATTACTAAAATGCTCTGATTGAGCTGTTAGAATGACAGAAACAAGCTTTCTGAGCTGAAAACTGCATTTTGTGACAGAGTGCATCAGTGGATGATGAGAATGTCAGTTTTGACAAAGAACACTCTTCATTACTAAAATGCTCTAATTGAGCTGTTAGAATGTCAGAAACAAGCTTTCTGGGCTAAAAAATGCATTTTGTGACAATGTCCATCAGAGGATGATGAGAAACTCAGTTTTGACAAAGAACACTGTTCATTACTGAAATGTTCTAATTGAGCTGTTAGAATGTCAGAAACAAGCTTTCTGAGCTGAAAACTGCATTTTGTGACAGAGTGCATCAGTGGATGATGAGAATGTCAGTTTTGACAAAGAACACTGTTCATTACTAAAATGCTCTAATTGAGCTGTTAGAATGTCAGAAACAAGCTTTCTGAGCTGAAAACTGCATTTTGTGACAATGTCCATCAGTGGATGATGAGAATGTCAGTTTTGACAAAGAACACTCTTCATTACTAAAATGCTCTAATTGAGCTGTTAGAATGTCAGAAACAAGCTTTCTGGGCTAAAAAATGCATTTTGTGACAATGTCCATCAGAGGATGATGAGAAACTCAGTTTTGACAAAGAACACTGTTCATTACTGAAATGTTCTAATTGAGCTGTTAGAATGTCAGAAACAAGCTTTCTGAGCTGAAAACTGCATTTTGTGACAGAGTGCATCAGTGGATGATGAGAATGTCAGTTTTGACAAAGAACACTGTTCATTACTAAAATGCTCTAATTGAGCTGTTAGAATGTCAGAAACAAGCTTTCTGAGCTGAAAACTGCATTTTGTGACAGAGTGCATCAGTGGATGATGAGAATGTCAGTTTTGACAAAGAACACTCTTCATTACTAAAATGCTCTGATTGAGCTGTTAGAATGACAGAAACAAGCTTTCTGGGCTAAAAAATGCATTTTGTGACAATGTCCATCAGAGGATGATGAGAAACTCAGTTTTGACAAAGAACACTGTTCATTACTGAAATGTTCTAATTGAGCTGTTAGAATGTCAGAAACAAGCTTTCTGAGCTGAAAACTGCATTTTGTGACAGAGTGCATCAGTGGATGATGAGAATGTCAGCTTTGACAAAGAACACTGTTCATTACTAAAATGCTCTAATTGAGCTGTTAGAATGTCAGAAACAAGCTTTCTGAGCTGAAAACTGCATTTTGTGACAGAGTGCATCAGTGGATGATGATAATGTCAGTTTTGACAAAGAACACTGTTCATTACTAAAATGCTCTAATTGAGCTGTTAGAATGTCAGAAACAAGCTCTATGAGCTGAAAACTGCATTTTGTGACAGAGTGCATCAGTGGATGATGAGAATGTCAGTTTTGACAAAGAACACTGTTCATTACTAAAATGCTCTAATTGAGCTGTTAGAATCTCAGAAACAAGCTTTCTGAGCTGAAAACTGCATTTTGTGACAGAGTGCATCAGTGAATGATGAGAATGTCAGTTTTGACAAAGAACACAATTCATTACTAAAATGCTCTAATTGGGCTGTTAGAATGTCAGAAACAAGCTTTCTGAGCTGAAAACTGCATTTTGTGACAGAGTGCATCAGTGGATGATGAGAATGTCAGTTTTGACAAAGAACACTGTTCATTACTGATATGTTCTAATTGAGCTGTTAGAATGACAGAAACAAGCTTTCTGAGCTGAAAACTGCATTTTGTGACAGAGTGCATAAGTGGATGATGAGAATGTCAGTTTTGACAAAGAACACTCTTCATTACTAAAATGCTCTGATTGAGCTGTTAGAATGTCAGAAACAAGCTTTCTGAGCTGAGAACTACATTTTGTGACAAAGTGCATCAGTGGATGATGAGAATGTCAGTTTTGACAAAGAACACTCTTCATTACTAAAATGCTCTGATTGAGCTGTTAGAATGACAGAAACAAGCTTTCTGGGCTAAAAAATTCATTTTGTGACAATGTCCATCAGTGGATGATGAGAATGTCAGTTTTGACAAAGAACACTGTTCATTACTAAAATGCTCTAATTGAGCTGTTAGAATGTCAGAAACAAGCTTTCTGGGCTAAAAACTGCATTTTGTGACAGAGTGCATCAGTGGATGATGAGAATGTCAGTTTTGACAAAGAACACTGTTCATTACTAAAATGCTCTAATTGAGCTGTTAGAATGTCAGAAACAAGCTTTCTGAGCTGAGAACTACATTTTGTGACAAAAAGCATCAGTGGATGATGAGAATGTCAGTTTTGACAAAGAACACTGTTCATTACTAAAATGCTCTAATTGAGCTGTTAGAATGTCAGAAACAAGCTTTCTGAGCTGAAAACTGCATTTTGTGACAGAGTGCATCAGTGGATGATGAGAATGTCAGTTTTGACAAAGAACACTCTTCATTACTAAAATGCTCTGATTGAGCTGTTAGAATGACAGAAACAATCTTTCTGGGCTAAAAAATTCATTTTGTGACACAGTTCATCAGTGGATGATGAGAATGTCAATTTTGACAAAGAACACTCTTCATTACTAAAATGCTCTGATTGAGCTGTTAGAATGACAGAAACAAGCTTTCTGGGCTAAAAAATGCATTTTGTGACAATGTCCATCAGAGGATGATGAGAAACTCAGTTTTGACAAAGAACACTGTTCATTACTGAAATGCTCTAATTGAGCTGTTAGAATGTCAAAAACAAGCTTTCTGAGCTGAGAACTACATTTTGTGACAAAATGCATCAGTGGATGATGAGAATGTCAGTTTTGACAAAGAACACTGTTCATTACTAATTGAGCTGTTAGAATGTCAGAAACAAGCTTTCTGAGCTGAAAACTGCATTTTGTGACAGAGTGCATCAGTGGATGATGAGAATGTCAGTTTTGTCAAAGAACACTCTTCATTACTAAAATGCTCTGATTGAGCTGTTAGAATGACAGAAACAAGTTTTCTGGGCTAAAAAATTCATTTTTTGAAAATGTCCATCAGTGGATGATGAGAATGTCAGTTTTGAAAAAGAACACTGTTCATTACTAAAATGCTCTAATTGAGCTGTTAGAATGTCAGAAACAAGCTTTCTGAGCTGAAAACTGCATTTTGTGACAGAGTGCATCAGTGGATGATGAGAATGTCAGTTTTGACAAAGAACACTCTTCATTACTAAAATGCTCTGATTGAGCTGTTAGAATGACAGAAACAAGCTTTCTGGGCTAAAAAATTCATTTTGTGACAATGTCCATCAGTGGATGATGAGAATGTCAGTTTTGACAAAGAACACTGTTCATTACTAAAATGCTCTAATTGAGCTGTTAGAATGTCAGAAACAAGCTTTCTGAGCTGAAAACTGCATTTTGTGACAGAGTGCATCAGTGGATGATGAGAATGTCAGTTTTGACAAAGAACACTGTTCATTACTAAAATGCTCTGATTGAGCTGTTAGAATGACAGAAACAAGTTTTCTGGGCTAAAAAAATTCATTTTTTGACAATGTCCATCAGTGGATGATGAGAAACTCAGTTTTGACAAAGAACACTGTTCATTACTGAAATGTTCTAATTGAGCTGTTAGAATGTCAGAAACAAGCTTTCTGAGCTGAAAACTGCATTTTGTGACAGAGTGCATCAGTGGATGATGAGAATGTCAGTTTTGACAAAGAACACTCTTCATTACTAAAATGCTCTGATTGAGCTGTTAGAATGACAGAAACAAGCTTTCTGGGCTAAAAAAAATATTTTTTGACAATGTCCATCAGTGGATGATGAGAATGTCAGTTTTGACAAAGAACACTGTTCATTACTAAGATGCTCTAATTGAGCTGTTAGAATGTCAGAAACAAGCTTTCTGAGCTGAAAACTGCATTTTGTGACAGAGTGCATCAGTGGATGATGATAATGTCAGTTTTGACAAAGAACACTGTTCATTACTAAAATGCTCTAATTGAGCTGTTAGAATGTCAGAAACAAGCTTTATGAGCTGAAAACTGCATTTTGTGACAGAGTGCATCAGTGGATGATGAGAATGTCAGTTTTGACAAAGAACACTGTTCATTACTAAAATGCTCTAATTGAGCTGTTAGAATGTCAGAAACAAGCTCTATGAGCTGAAAACTGCATTTTGTGACAGAGTGCATCAGTGGATGATGAGAATGTCAGTTTTGACAAAGAACACTGTTCATTACTAAAATGCTCTAATTGAGCTGTTAGAATCTCAGAAACAAGCTTTCTGAGCTGAAAACTGCATTTTGTGACAGAGTGCATCAGTGAATGATGAGAATGTCAGTTTTTACAAAGAACACAATTCATTACTAAAATGCTCTGATTGAGCTGTTAGAATGACAGAAACAAGCTTTCTGAGCTGAAAACTGCATTTTGTGACAGAGTGCATAAGTGGATGATGAGAATGTCAGTTTTGACAAAGAACACTCTTCATTACTAAAATGCTCTGATTGAGCTGTTAGAATGACAGAAACAAGCTTTCTGAGCTGAAAACTGCATTTTGTGACAGAGTGCATCAGTGGATGATGAGAATGTCAGTTTTGACAAAGAACACTGTTCATTACTAAAATGCTCTGATTGAGCTGTTAGAATGACAGAAACAAGCTTTCTGAGCTGAAAACTGCATTTTGTGACAGAGTGCATAAGTGAATGATGAGAATGTCAGTTTTGACAAAGAACACTCTTCATTACTAAAATGCTCTGATTGAGCTGTTAGAATGACAGAAACAAGCTTTCTGGGCTAAAAAATGCATTTTGTGACAATGTCCATCAGAGGATGATGAGAAACTCAGTTTTGACAAAGAACACTGTTCATTACTGAAATGTTCTAATTGAGCTGTTAGAATGTCAGAAACAAGCTTTCTGAGCTGAAAACTGCATTTTGTGACAGAGTGCATCAGTGGATGATGAGAATGTCAGTTTTGACAAAGAACACTGTTCATTACTAAAATGCTCTAATTGAGCTGTTAGAATGTCAGAAACAAGCTTTCTGAGCTGAAAACTGCATTTTGTGACAGAGTGCATCAGTGGATGATGAGAATGTCAGTTTTGACAAAGAACACTCTTCATTACTAAAATGCTCTGATTGAGCTGTTAGAATGACAGAAACAAGCTTTCTGAGCTGAAAACTGCATTTTGTGACAGAGTGCATCAGTGGATGATGAGAATGTCAGTTTTGACAAAGAACACTCTTCATTACTAAAATGCTCTGATTGAGCTGTTAGAATGACAGAAACAAGCTTTCTGAGCTGAAAACTGCATTTTGTGACAGAGTGCATCAGTGGATGATGAGAATGTCAGTTTTGACAAAGAACACTCTTCATTACTAAAATGCTCTAATTGAGCTGTTAGAATGTCAGAAACAAGCTTTCTGGGCTAAAAAATGCATTTTGTGACAATGTCCATCAGAGGATGATGAGAAACTCAGTTTTGACAAAGAACACTGTTCATTACTGAAATGTTCTAATTGAGCTGTTAGAATGTCAGAAACAAGCTTTCTGAGCTGAAAACTGCATTTTGTGACAGAGTGCATCAGTGGATGATGAGAATGTCAGTTTTGACAAAGAACACTGTTCATTACTAAAATGCTCTAATTGAGCTGTTAGAATGTCAGAAACAAGCTTTCTGAGCTGAAAACTGCATTTTGTGACAATGTCCATCAGTGGATGATGAGAATGTCAGTTTTGACAAAGAACACTCTTCATTACTAAAATGCTCTAATTGAGCTGTTAGAATGTCAGAAACAAGCTTTCTGGGCTAAAAAATGCATTTTGTGACAATGTCCATCAGAGGATGATGAGAAACTCAGTTTTGACAAAGAACACTGTTCATTACTGAAATGTTCTAATTGAGCTGTTAGAATGTCAGAAACAAGCTTTCTGAGCTGAAAACTGCATTTTGTGACAGAGTGCATCAGTGGATGATGAGAATGTCAGTTTTGACAAAGAACACTGTTCATTACTAAAATGCTCTAATTGAGCTGTTAGAATGTCAGAAACAAGCTTTCTGAGCTGAAAACTGCATTTTGTGACAGAGTGCATCAGTGGATGATGAGAATGTCAGTTTTGACAAAGAACACTCTTCATTACTAAAATGCTCTGATTGAGCTGTTAGAATGACAGAAACAAGCTTTCTGGGCTAAAAAATGCATTTTGTGACAATGTCCATCAGAGGATGATGAGAAACTCAGTTTTGACAAAGAACACTGTTCATTACTGAAATGTTCTAATTGAGCTGTTAGAATGTCAGAAACAAGCTTTCTGAGCTTTAAACTGCATTTTGTGACAGAGTGCATCAGTGGATGATGAGAATGTCAGTTTTGACAAAGAACACTGTTCATTACTAAAATGCTCTAATTGAGCTGTTAGAATCTCAGAAACAAGCTTTCTGAGCTGAAAACTGCATTTTGTGACAGAGTGCATCAGTGAATGATGAGAATGTCAGTTTTGACAAAGAACACAATTCATTACTAAAATGCTCTAATTGGGCTGTTAGAATGTCAGAAACAAGCTTTCTGAGCTGAAAACTGCATTTTGTGACAGAGTGCATCAGTGGATGATGAGAATGTCAGTTTTGACAAAGAACACTGTTCATTACTGATATGTTCTAATTGAGCTGTTAGAATGACAGAAACAAGCTTTCTGAGCTGAAAACTGCATTTTGTGACAGAGTGCATAAGTGGATGATGAGAATGTCAGTTTTGACAAAGAACACTCTTCATTACTAAAATGCTCTGATTGAGCTGTTAGAATGTCAGAAACAAGCTTTCTGAGCTGAGAACTACATTTTGTGACAAAGTGCATCAGTGGATGATGAGAATGTCAGTTTTGACAAAGAACACTCTTCATTACTAAAATGCTCTGATTGAGCTGTTAGAATGACAGAAACAAGCTTTCTGGGCTAAAAAATTCATTTTGTGACAATGTCCATCAGTGGATGATGAGAATGTCAGTTTTGACAAAGAACACTGTTCATTACTAAAATGCTCTAATTGAGCTGTTAGAATGTCAGAAACAAGCTTTCTGGGCTAAAAACTGCATTTTGTGACAGAGTGCATCAGTGGATGATGAGAATGTCAGTTTTGACAAAGAACACTGTTCATTACTAAAATGCTCTAATTGAGCTGTTAGAATGTCAGAAACAAGCTTTCTGAGCTGAGAACTACATTTTGTGACAAAAAGCATCAGTGGATGATGAGAATGTCAGTTTTGACAAAGAACACTGTTCATTACTAAAATGCTCTAATTGAGCTGTTAGAATGTCAGAAACAAGCTTTCTGAGCTGAAAACTGCATTTTGTGACAGAGTGCATCAGTGGATGATGAGAATGTCAGTTTTGACAAAGAACACTCTTCATTACTAAAATGCTCTGATTGAGCTGTTAGAATGACAGAAACAATCTTTCTGGGCTAAAAAATTCATTTTGTGACACAGTTCATCAGTGGATGATGAGAATGTCAATTTTGACAAAGAACACTCTTCATTACTAAAATGCTCTGATTGAGCTGTTAGAATGACAGAAACAAGCTTTCTGGGCTAAAAAATGCATTTTGTGACAATGTCCATCAGAGGATGATGAGAAACTCAGTTTTGACAAAGAACACTGTTCATTACTGAAATGCTCTAATTGAGCTGTTAGAATGTCAAAAACAAGCTTTCTGAGCTGAGAACTACATTTTGTGACAAAATGCATCAGTGGATGATGAGAATGTCAGTTTTGACAAAGAACACTGTTCATTACTAATTGAGCTGTTAGAATGTCAGAAACAAGCTTTCTGAGCTGAAAACTGCATTTTGTGACAGAGTGCATCAGTGGATGATGAGAATGTCAGTTTTGTCAAAGAACACTCTTCATTACTAAAATGCTCTGATTGAGCTGTTAGAATGACAGAAACAAGTTTTCTGGGCTAAAAAATTCATTTTTTGAAAATGTCCATCAGTGGATGATGAGAATGTCAGTTTTGAAAAAGAACACTGTTCATTACTAAAATGCTCTAATTGAGCTGTTAGAATGTCAGAAACAAGCTTTCTGAGCTGAAAACTGCATTTTGTGACAGAGTGCATCAGTGGATGATGAGAATGTCAGTTTTGACAAAGAACACTCTTCATTACTAAAATGCTCTGATTGAGCTGTTAGAATGACAGAAACAAGCTTTCTGGGCTAAAAAATTCATTTTGTGACAATGTCCATCAGTGGATGATGAGAATGTCAGTTTTGACAAAGAACACTGTTCATTACTAAAATGCTCTAATTGAGCTGTTAGAATGTCAGAAACAAGCTTTCTGAGCTGAAAACTGCATTTTGTGACAGAGTGCATCAGTGGATGATGAGAATGTCAGTTTTGTCAAAGAACACTCTTCATTACTAAAATGCTCTGATTGAGCTGTTAGAATGACAGAAACAAGTTTTCTGGGCTAAAAAATTCATTTTTTGAAAATGTCCATCAGTGGATGATGAGAATGTCAGTTTTGAAAAAGAACACTGTTCATTACTAAAATGCTCTAATTGAGCTGTTAGAATGTCAGAAACAAGCTTTCTGAGCTGAAAACTGCATTTTGTGACAGAGTGCATCAGTGGATGATGAGAATGTCAGTTTTGACAAAGAACACTCTTCATTACTAAAATGCTCTGATTGAGCTGTTAGAATGACAGAAACAAGCTTTCTGGGCTAAAAAATTCATTTTGTGACAATGTCCATCAGTGGATGATGAGAATGTCAGTTTTGACAAAGAACACTGTTCATTACTAAAATGCTCTAATTGAGCTGTTAGAATGTCAGAAACAAGCTTTCTGAGCTGAAAACTGCATTTTGTGACAGAGTGCATCAGTGGATGATGAGAATGTCAGTTTTGACAAAGAACACTGTTCATTACTAAAATGCTCTGATTGAGCTGTTAGAATGACAGAAACAAGTTTTCTGGGCTAAAAAAATTCATTTTTTGACAATGTCCATCAGTGGATGATGAGAAACTCAGTTTTGACAAAGAACACTGTTCATTACTGAAATGTTCTAATTGAGCTGTTAGAATGTCAGAAACAAGCTTTCTGAGCTGAAAACTGCATTTTGTGACAGAGTGCATCAGTGGATGATGAGAATGTCAGTTTTGACAAAGAACACTCTTCATTACTAAAATGCTCTGATTGAGCTGTTAGAATGACAGAAACAAGCTTTCTGGGCTAAAAAAAAATATTTTTTGACAATGTCCATCAGTGGATGATGAGAATGTCAGTTTTGACAAAGAACACTGTTCATTACTAAGATGCTCTAATTGAGCTGTTAGAATGTCAGAAACAAGCTTTCTGAGCTGAAAACTGCATTTTGTGACAGAGTGCATCAGTGGATGATGATAATGTCAGTTTTGACAAAGAACACTGTTCATTACTAAAATGCTCTAATTGAGCTGTTAGAATGTCAGAAACAAGCTTTATGAGCTGAAAACTGCATTTTGTGACAGAGTGCATCAGTGGATGATGAGAATGTCAGTTTTGACAAAGAACACTGTTCATTACTAAAATGCTCTAATTGAGCTGTTAGAATGTCAGAAACAAGCTCTATGAGCTGAAAACTGCATTTTGTGACAGAGTGCATCAGTGGATGATGAGAATGTCAGTTTTGACAAAGAACACTGTTCATTACTAAAATGCTCTAATTGAGCTGTTAGAATCTCAGAAACAAGCTTTCTGAGCTGAAAACTGCATTTTGTGACAGAGTGCATCAGTGAATGATGAGAATGTCAGTTTTTACAAAGAACACAATTCATTACTAAAATGCTCTGATTGAGCTGTTAGAATGACAGAAACAAGCTTTCTGAGCTGAAAACTGCATTTTGTGACAGAGTGCATAAGTGGATGATGAGAATGTCAATTTTGACAAAGAACACTCTTCATTACTAAAATGCTCTGATTGAGCTGTTAGAATGACAGAAACAAGCTTTCTGAGCTGAAAACTGCATTTTGTGACAGAGTGCATCAGTGGATGATGAGAATGTCAGTTTTGACAAAGAACACTGTTCATTACTAAAATGCTCTGATTGAGCTGTTAGAATGACAGAAACAAGCTTTCTGAGCTGAAAACTGCATTTTGTGACAGAGTGCATAAGTAAATGATGAGAATGTCAGTTTTGACAAAGAACACTCTTCATTACTAAAATGCTCTGATTGAGCTGTTAGAATGACAGAAACAAGCTTTCTGGGCTAAAAAATGCATTTTGTGACAATGTCCATCAGAGGATGATGAGAAACTCAGTTTTGACAAAGAACACTGTTCATTACTGAAATGTTCTAATTGAGCTGTTAGAATGTCAGAAACAAGCTTTCTGAGCTGAAAACTGCATTTTGTGACAGAGTGCATCAGTGGATGATGAGAATGTCAGTTTTGACAAAGAACACTGTTCATTACTAAAATGCTCTAATTGAGCTGTTAGAATGTCAGAAACAAGCTTTCTGAGCTGAAAACTGCATTTTGTGACAGAGTGCATCAGTGGATGATGAGAATGTCAGTTTTGACAAAGAACACTCTTCATTACTAAAATGCTCTGATTGAGCTGTTAGAATGACAGAAACAAGCTTTCTGAGCTGAAAACTGCATTTTGTGACAGAGTGCATCAGTGGATGATGAGAATGTCAGTTTTGACAAAGAACACTCTTCATTACTAAAATGCTCTAATTGAGCTGTTAGAATGTCAGAAACAAGCTTTCTGGGCTAAAAAATGCATTTTGTGACAATGTCCATCAGAGGATGATGAGAAACTCAGTTTTGACAAAGAACACTGTTCATTACTGAAATGTTCTAATTGAGCTGTTAGAATGTCAGAAACAAGCTTTCTGAGCTGAAAACTGCATTTTGTGACAGAGTGCATCAGTGGATGATGAGAATGTCAGTTTTGACAAAGAACACTGTTCATTACTAAAATGCTCTAATTGAGCTGTTAGAATGTCAGAAACAAGCTTTCTGAGCTGAAAACTGCATTTTGTGACAATGTCCATCAGTGGATGATGAGAATGTCAGTTTTGACAAAGAACACTCTTCATTACTAAAATGCTCTAATTGAGCTGTTAGAATGTCAGAAACAAGCTTTCTGGGCTAAAAAATGCATTTTGTGACAATGTCCATCAGAGGATGATGAGAAACTCAGTTTTGACAAAGAACACTGTTCATTACTGAAATGTTCTAATTGAGCTGTTAGAATGTCAGAAACAAGCTTTCTGAGCTGAAAACTGCATTTTGTGACAGAGTGCATCAGTGGATGATGAGAATGTCAGTTTTGACAAAGAACACTGTTCATTACTAAAATGCTCTAATTGAGCTGTTAGAATGTCAGAAACAAGCTTTCTGAGCTGAAAACTGCATTTTGTGACAGAGTGCATCAGTGGATGATGAGAATGTCAGTTTTGACAAAGAACACTCTTCATTACTAAAATGCTCTGATTGAGCTGTTAGAATGACAGAAACAAGCTTTCTGGGCTAAAAAATGCATTTTGTGACAATGTCCATCAGAGGATGATGAGAAACTCAGTTTTGACAAAGAACACTGTTCATTACTGAAATGTTCTAATTGAGCTGTTAGAATGTCAGAAACAAGCTTTCTGAGCTTTAAACTGCATTTTGTGACAGAGTGCATCAGTGGATGATGAGAATGTCAGTTTTGACAAAGAACACTGTTCATTACTAAAATGCTCTAATTGAGCTGTTAGAATCTCAGAAACAAGCTTTCTGAGCTGAAAACTGCATTTTGTGACAGAGTGCATCAGTGAATGATGAGAATGTCAGTTTTGACAAAGAACACAATTCATTACTAAAATGCTCTAATTGGGCTGTTAGAATGTCAGAAACAAGCTTTCTGAGCTGAAAACTGCATTTTGTGACAGAGTGCATCAGTGGATGATGAGAATGTCAGTTTTGACAAAGAACACTGTTCATTACTGATATGTTCTAATTGAGCTGTTAGAATGACAGAAACAAGCTTTCTGAGCTGAAAACTGCATTTTGTGACAGAGTGCATAAGTGGATGATGAGAATGTCAGTTTTGACAAAGAACACTCTTCATTACTAAAATGCTCTGATTGAGCTGTTAGAATGTCAGAAACAAGCTTTCTGAGCTGAGAACTACATTTTGTGACAAAGTGCATCAGTGGATGATAAGAATGTCAGTTTTGACAAAGAACACTCTTCATTACTAAAATGCTCTGATTGAGCTGTTAGAATGACAGAAACAAGCTTTCTGGGCTAAAAAATTCATTTTGTGACAATGTCCATCAGTGGATGATGAGAATGTCAGTTTTGACAAAGAACACTGTTCATTACTAAAATGCTCTAATTGAGCTGTTAGAATGTCAGAAACAAGCTTTCTGGGCTAAAAACTGCATTTTGTGACAGAGTGCATCAGTGGATGATGAGAATGTCAGTTTTGACAAAGAACACTGTTCATTACTAAAATGCTCTAATTGAGCTGTTAGAATGTCAGAAACAAGCTTTCTGAGCTGAGAACTACATTTTGTGACAAAAAGCATCAGTGGATGATGAGAATGTCAGTTTTGACAAAGAACACTGTTCATTACTAAAATGCTCTAATTGAGCTGTTAGAATGTCAGAAACAAGCTTTCTGAGCTGAAAACTGCATTTTGTGACAGAGTGCATCAGTGGATGATGAGAATGTCAGTTTTGACAAAGAACACTCTTCATTACTAAAATGCTCTGATTGAGCTGTTAGAATGACAGAAACAATCTTTCTGGGCTAAAAAATTCATTTTGTGACACAGTTCATCAGTGGATGATGAGAATGTCAATTTTGACAAAGAACACTCTTCATTACTAAAATGCTCTGATTGAGCTGTTAGAATGACAGAAACAAGCTTTCTGGGCTAAAAAATGCATTTTGTGACAATGTCCATCAGAGGATGATGAGAAACTCAGTTTTGACAAAGAACACTGTTCATTACTGAAATGCTCTAATTGAGCTGTTAGAATGTCAAAAACAAGCTTTCTGAGCTGAGAACTACATTTTGTGACAAAATGCATCAGTGGATGATGAGAATGTCAGTTTTGACAAAGAACACTGTTCATTACTAATTGAGCTGTTAGAATGTCAGAAACAAGCTTTCTGAGCTGAAAACTGCATTTTGTGACAGAGTGCATCAGTGGATGATGAGAATGTCAGTTTTGTCAAAGAACACTCTTCATTACTAAAATGCTCTGATTGAGCTGTTAGAATGACAGAAACAAGTTTTCTGGGCTAAAAAATTCATTTTTTGAAAATGTCCATCAGTGGATGATGAGAATGTCAGTTTTGAAAAAGAACACTGTTCATTACTAAAATGCTCTAATTGAGCTGTTAGAATGTCAGAAACAAGCTTTCTGAGCTGAAAACTGCATTTTGTGACAGAGTGCATCAGTGGATGATGAGAATGTCAGTTTTGACAAAGAACACTCTTCATTACTAAAATGCTCTGATTGAGCTGTTAGAATGACAGAAACAAGCTTTCTGGGCTAAAAAATTCATTTTGTGACAATGTCCATCAGTGGATGATGAGAATGTCAGTTTTGACAAAGAACACTGTTCATTACTAAAATGCTCTAATTGAGCTGTTAGAATGTCAGAAACAAGCTTTCTGAGCTGAAAACTGCATTTTGTGACAGAGTGCATCAGTGGATGATGAGAATGTCAGTTTTGACAAAGAACACTGTTCATTACTAAAATGCTCTGATTGAGCTGTTAGAATGACAGAAACAAGTTTTCTGGGCTAAAAAAATTCATTTTTTGACAATGTCCATCAGTGGATGATGAGAAACTCAGTTTTGACAAAGAACACTGTTCATTACTGAAATGTTCTAATTGAGCTGTTAGAATGTCAGAAACAAGCTTTCTGAGCTGAAAACTGCATTTTGTGACAGAGTGCATCAGTGGATGATGAGAATGTCAGTTTTGACAAAGAACACTCTTCATTACTAAAATGCTCTGATTGAGCTGTTAGAATGACAGAAACAAGCTTTCTGGGCTAAAAAAAATATTTTTTGACAATGTCCATCAGTGGATGATGAGAATGTCAGTTTTGACAAAGAACACTGTTCATTACTAAGATGCTCTAATTGAGCTGTTAGAATGTCAGAAACAAGCTTTCTGAGCTGAAAACTGCATTTTGTGACAGAGTGCATCAGTGGATGATGATAATGTCAGTTTTGACAAAGAACACTGTTCATTACTAAAATGCTCTAATTGAGCTGTTAGAATGTCAGAAACAAGCTTTATGAGCTGAAAACTGCATTTTGTGACAGAGTGCATCAGTGGATGATGAGAATGTCAGTTTTGACAAAGAACACTGTTCATTACTAAAATGCTCTAATTGAGCTGTTAGAATGTCAGAAACAAGCTCTATGAGCTGAAAACTGCATTTTGTGACAGAGTGCATCAGTGGATGATGAGAATGTCAGTTTTGACAAAGAACACTGTTCATTACTAAAATGCTCTAATTGAGCTGTTAGAATCTCAGAAACAAGCTTTCTGAGCTGAAAACTGCATTTTGTGACAGAGTGCATCAGTGAATGATGAGAATGTCAGTTTTTACAAAGAACACAATTCATTACTAAAATGCTCTAATTGGGCTGTTAGAATGTCAGAAACAAGCTTTCTGAGCTGAAAACTGCATTTTGTGACAGAGTGCATAAGTGGATGATGAGAATGTCAGTTTTGACAAAGAACACTGTTCATTACTAAAATGCTCTGATTGAGCTGTTAGAATGACAGAAACAAGCTTTCTGAGCTGAAAACTGCATTTTGTGACAGAGTGCATAAGTGGATGATGAGAATGTCAGTTTTGACAAAGAACACTCTTCATTACTAAAATGCTCTGATTGAGCTGTTAGAATGACAGAAACAAGCTTTCTGAGCTGAAAACTGCATTTTGTGACAGAGTGCATCAGTGGATGATGAGAATGTCAGTTTTGACAAAGAACACTGTTCATTACTAAAATGCTCTGATTGAGCTGTTAGAATGACAGAAACAAGCTTTCTGAGCTGAAAACTGCATTTTGTGACAGAGTGCATAAGTGAATGATGAGAATGTCAGTTTTGACAAAGAACACTCTTCATTACTAAAATGCTCTGATTGAGCTGTTAGAATGTCAGAAAAAAGCTTTCTGAGCTGAGAACTACATTTTGTGACAAAGTGCATCAGTGGATGATGAGAATGTCAGTTTTGACAAAGAACACTCTTCATTACTAAAATGCTCTGATTGAGCTGTTAGAATGACAGAAACAAGCTTTCTGGGCTAAAAAATGCATTTTGTGACAGAGTGCATCAGTGGATGATGAGAATGTCAGTTTTGACAAAGAACACTGTTCATTACTAAAATGCTCTAATTGAGCTGTTAGAATGTCAGAAACAAGCTTTCTGAGCTGAAAACTGCATTTTGTGACAGAGTGCATCAGTGGATGATGAGAATGTCAGTTTTGACAAAGAACACTCTTCATTACTAAAATGCTCTGATTGAGCTGTTAGAATGACAGAAACAAGCTTTCTGAGCTGAAAACTGCATTTTGTGACAGAGTGCATCAGTGGATGATGAGAATGTCAGTTTTGACAAAGAACACTCTTCATTACTAAAATGCTCTAATTGAGCTGTTAGAATGTCAGAAACAAGCTTTCTGGGCTAAAAAATGCATTTTGTGACAATGTCCATCAGAGGATGATGAGAAACTCAGTTTTGACAAAGAACACTGTTCATTACTGAAATGTTCTAATTGAGCTGTTAGAATGTCAGAAACAAGCTTTCTGAGCTGAAAACTGCATTTTGTGACAGAGTGCATCAGTGGATGATGAGAATGTCAGTTTTGACAAAGAACACTGTTCATTACTAAAATGCTCTAATTGAGCTGTTAGAATGTCAGAAACAAGCTTTCTGAGCTGAAAACTGCATTTTGTGACAATGTCCATCAGTGGATGATGAGAATGTCAGTTTTGACAAAGAACACTCTTCATTACTAAAATGCTCTAATTGAGCTGTTAGAATGTCAGAAACAAGCTTTCTGGGCTAAAAAATGCATTTTGTGACAATGTCCATCAAAGGATGATGAGAAACTCAGTTTTGACAAAGAACACTGTTCATTACTGAAATGTTCTAATTGAGCTGTTAGAATGTCAGAAACAAGCTTTCTGAGCTGAAAACTGCATTTTGTGACAGAGTGCATAAGTGGATGATGAGAATGTCAGTTTTGACAAAGAACACTGTTCATTACTAAAATGCTCTGATTGAGCTGTTAGAATGACAGAAACAAGCTTTCTGAGCTGAAAACTGCATTTTGTGACAGAGTGCATAAGTGGATGATGAGAATGTCAGTTTTGACAAAGAACACTCTTCATTACTAAAATGCTCTGATTGAGCTGTTAGAATGACAGAAACAAGCTTTCTGAGCTGAAAACTGCATTTTGTGACAGAGTGCATCAGTGGATGATGAGAATGTCAGTTTTGACAAAGAACACTGTTCATTACTAAAATGCTCTGATTGAGCTGTTAGAATGACAGAAACAAGCTTTCTGAGCTGAAAACTGCATTTTGTGACAGAGTGCATAAGTGAATGATGAGAATGTCAGTTTTGACAAAGAACACTCTTCATTACTAAAATGCTCTGATTGAGCTGTTAGAATGTCAGAAAAAAGCTTTCTGAGCTGAGAACTACATTTTGTGACAAAGTGCATCAGTGGATGATGAGAATGTCAGTTTTGACAAAGAACACTCTTCATTACTAAAATGCTCTGATTGAGCTGTTAGAATGACAGAAACAAGCTTTCTGGGCTAAAAAATGCATTTTGTGACAATGTCCATCAGAGGATGATGAGAAACTCAGTTTTGACAAAGAACACTGTTCATTACTGAAATGTTCTAATTGAGCTGTTAGAATGTCAGAAACAAGCTTTCTGAGCTGAAAACTGCATTTTGTGACAGAGTGCATCAGTGGATGATGAGAATGTCAGTTTTGACAAAGAACACTGTTCATTACTAAAATGCTCTAATTGAGCTGTTAGAATGTCAGAAACAAGCTTTCTGAGCTGAAAACTGCATTTTGTGACAGAGTGCATCAGTGGATGATGAGAATGTCAGTTTTGACAAAGAACACTCTTCATTACTAAAATGCTCTGATTGAGCTGTTAGAATGACAGAAACAAGCTTTCTGAGCTGAAAACTGCATTTTGTGACAGAGTGCATCAGTGGATGATGAGAATGTCAGTTTTGACAAAGAACACTCTTCATTACTAAAATGCTCTAATTGAGCTGTTAGAATGTCAGAAACAAGCTTTCTGGGCTAAAAAATGCATTTTGTGACAATGTCCATCAGAGGATGATGAGAAACTCAGTTTTGACAAAGAACACTGTTCATTACTGAAATGTTCTAATTGAGCTGTTAGAATGTCAGAAACAAGCTTTCTGAGCTGAAAACTGCATTTTGTGACAGAGTGCATCAGTGGATGATGAGAATGTCAGTTTTGACAAAGAACACTGTTCATTACTAAAATGCTCTAATTGAGCTGTTAGAATGTCAGAAACAAGCTTTCTGAGCTGAAAACTGCATTTTGTGACAATGTCCATCAGTGGATGATGAGAATGTCAGTTTTGACAAAGAACACTCTTCATTACTAAAATGCTCTGATTGAGCTGTTAGAATGACAGAAACAAGCTTTCTGGGCTAAAAAAAATATTTTTTGACAATGTCCATCAGTGGATGATGAGAATGTCAGTTTTGACAAAGAACACTGTTCATTACTAAGATGCTCTAATTGAGCTGTTAGAATGTCAGAAACAAGCTTTCTGAGCTGAAAACTGCATTTTGTGACAGAGTGCATCAGTGGATGATGATAATGTCAGTTTTGACAAAGAACACTGTTCATTACTAAAATGCTCTAATTGAGCTGTTAGAATGTCAGAAACAAGCTTTATGAGCTGAAAACTGCATTTTGTGACAGAGTGCATCAGTGGATGATGAGAATGTCAGTTTTGACAAAGAACACTGTTCATTACTAAAATGCTCTAATTGAGCTGTTAGAATGTCAGAAACAAGCTCTATGAGCTGAAAACTGCATTTTGTGACAGAGTGCATCAGTGGATGATGAGAATGTCAGTTTTGACAAAGAACACTGTTCATTACTAAAATGCTCTAATTGAGCTGTTAGAATCTCAGAAACAAGCTTTCTGAGCTGAAAACTGCATTTTGTGACAGAGTGCATCAGTGAATGATGAGAATGTCAGTTTTTACAAAGAACACAATTCATTACTAAAATGCTCTGATTGAGCTGTTAGAATGACAGAAACAAGCTTTCTGAGCTGAAAACTGCATTTTGTGACAGAGTGCATAAGTGGATGATGAGAATGTCAGTTTTGACAAAGAACACTCTTCATTACTAAAATGCTCTGATTGAGCTGTTAGAATGACAGAAACAAGCTTTCTGAGCTGAAAACTGCATTTTGTGACAGAGTGCATCAGTGGATGATGAGAATGTCAGTTTTGACAAAGAACACTGTTCATTACTAAAATGCTCTGATTGAGCTGTTAGAATGACAGAAACAAGCTTTCTGAGCTGAAAACTGCATTTTGTGACAGAGTGCATAAGTGAATGATGAGAATGTCAGTTTTGACAAAGAACACTCTTCATTACTAAAATGCTCTGATTGAGCTGTTAGAATGACAGAAACAAGCTTTCTGGGCTAAAAAATGCATTTTGTGACAATGTCCATCAGAGGATGATGAGAAACTCAGTTTTGACAAAGAACACTGTTCATTACTGAAATGTTCTAATTGAGCTGTTAGAATGTCAGAAACAAGCTTTCTGAGCTGAAAACTGCATTTTGTGACAGAGTGCATCAGTGGATGATGAGAATGTCAGTTTTGACAAAGAACACTGTTCATTACTAAAATGCTCTAATTGAGCTGTTAGAATGTCAGAAACAAGCTTTCTGAGCTGAAAACTGCATTTTGTGACAGAGTGCATCAGTGGATGATGAGAATGTCAGTTTTGACAAAGAACACTCTTCATTACTAAAATGCTCTGATTGAGCTGTTAGAATGACAGAAACAAGCTTTCTGAGCTGAAAACTGCATTTTGTGACAGAGTGCATCAGTGGATGATGAGAATGTCAGTTTTGACAAAGAACACTCTTCATTACTAAAATGCTCTAATTGAGCTGTTAGAATGTCAGAAACAAGCTTTCTGGGCTAAAAAATGCATTTTGTGACAATGTCCATCAGAGGATGATGAGAAACTCAGTTTTGACAAAGAACACTGTTCATTACTGAAATGTTCTAATTGAGCTGTTAGAATGTCAGAAACAAGCTTTCTGAGCTGAAAACTGCATTTTGTGACAGAGTGCATCAGTGGATGATGAGAATGTCAGTTTTGACAAAGAACACTGTTCATTACTAAAATGCTCTAATTGAGCTGTTAGAATGTCAGAAACAAGCTTTCTGAGCTGAAAACTGCATTTTGTGACAATGTCCATCAGTGGATGATGAGAATGTCAGTTTTGACAAAGAACACTCTTCATTACTAAAATGCTCTAATTGAGCTGTTAGAATGTCAGAAACAAGCTTTCTGGGCTAAAAAATGCATTTTGTGACAATGTCCATCAGAGGATGATGAGAAACTCAGTTTTGACAAAGAACACTGTTCATTACTGAAATGTTCTAATTGAGCTGTTAGAATGTCAGAAACAAGCTTTCTGAGCTGAAAACTGCATTTTGTGACAGAGTGCATCAGTGGATGATGAGAATGTCAGTTTTGACAAAGAACACTGTTCATTACTAAAATGCTCTAATTGAGCTGTTAGAATGTCAGAAACAAGCTTTCTGAGCTGAAAACTGCATTTTGTGACAGAGTGCATCAGTGGATGATGAGAATGTCAGTTTTGACAAAGAACACTCTTCATTACTAAAATGCTCTGATTGAGCTGTTAGAATGACAGAAACAAGCTTTCTGGGCTAAAAAATGCATTTTGTGACAATGTCCATCAGAGGATGATGAGAAACTCAGTTTTGACAAAGAACACTGTTCATTACTGAAATGTTCTAATTGAGCTGTTAGAATGTCAGAAACAAGCTTTCTGAGCTGAAAACTGCATTTTGTGACAGAGTGCATCAGTGGATGATGAGAATGTCAGCTTTGACAAAGAACACTGTTCATTACTAAAATGCTCTAATTGAGCTGTTAGAATGTCAGAAACAAGCTTTCTGAGCTGAAAACTGCATTTTGTGACAGAGTGCATCAGTGGATGATGATAATGTCAGTTTTGACAAAGAACACTGTTCATTACTAAAATGCTCTAATTGAGCTGTTAGAATGTCAGAAACAAGCTCTATGAGCTGAAAACTGCATTTTGTGACAGAGTGCATCAGTGGATGATGAGAATGTCAGTTTTGACAAAGAACACTGTTCATTACTAAAATGCTCTAATTGAGCTGTTAGAATCTCAGAAACAAGCTTTCTGAGCTGAAAACTGCATTTTGTGACAGAGTGCATCAGTGAATGATGAGAATGTCAGTTTTGACAAAGAACACAATTCATTACTAAAATGCTCTAATTGGGCTGTTAGAATGTCAGAAACAAGCTTTCTGAGCTGAAAACTGCATTTTGTGACAGAGTGCATCAGTGGATGATGAGAATGTCAGTTTTGACAAAGAACACTGTTCATTACTGATATGTTCTAATTGAGCTGTTAGAATGACAGAAACAAGCTTTCTGAGCTGAAAACTGCATTTTGTGACAGAGTGCATAAGTGGATGATGAGAATGTCAGTTTTGACAAAGAACACTCTTCATTACTAAAATGCTCTGATTGAGCTGTTAGAATGTCAGAAACAAGCTTTCTGAGCTGAGAACTACATTTTGTGACAAAGTGCATCAGTGGATGATGAGAATGTCAGTTTTGACAAAGAACACTCTTCATTACTAAAATGCTCTGATTGAGCTGTTAGAATGACAGAAACAAGCTTTCTGGGCTAAAAAATTCATTTTGTGACAATGTCCATCAGTGGATGATGAGAATGTCAGTTTTGACAAAGAACACTGTTCATTACTAAAATGCTCTAATTGAGCTGTTAGAATGTCAGAAACAAGCTTTCTGGGCTAAAAACTGCATTTTGTGACAGAGTGCATCAGTGGATGATGAGAATGTCAGTTTTGACAAAGAACACTGTTCATTACTAAAATGCTCTAATTGAGCTGTTAGAATGTCAGAAACAAGCTTTCTGAGCTGAGAACTACATTTTGTGACAAAAAGCATCAGTGGATGATGAGAATGTCAGTTTTGACAAAGAACACTGTTCATTACTAAAATGCTCTAATTGAGCTGTTAGAATGTCAGAAACAAGCTTTCTGAGCTGAAAACTGCATTTTGTGACAGAGTGCATCAGTGGATGATGAGAATGTCAGTTTTGACAAAGAACACTCTTCATTACTAAAATGCTCTGATTGAGCTGTTAGAATGACAGAAACAATCTTTCTGGGCTAAAAAATTCATTTTGTGACACAGTTCATCAGTGGATGATGAGAATGTCAATTTTGACAAAGAACACTCTTCATTACTAAAATGCTCTGATTGAGCTGTTAGAATGACAGAAACAAGCTTTCTGGGCTAAAAAATGCATTTTGTGACAATGTCCATCAGAGGATGATGAGAAACTCAGTTTTGACAAAGAACACTGTTCATTACTGAAATGCTCTAATTGAGCTGTTAGAATGTCAAAAACAAGCTTTCTGAGCTGAGAACTACATTTTGTGACAAAATGCATCAGTGGATGATGAGAATGTCAGTTTTGACAAAGAACACTGTTCATTACTAATTGAGCTGTTAGAATGTCAGAAACAAGCTTTCTGAGCTGAAAACTGCATTTTGTGACAGAGTGCATCAGTGGATGATGAGAATGTCAGTTTTGTCAAAGAACACTCTTCATTACTAAAATGCTCTGATTGAGCTGTTAGAATGACAGAAACAAGTTTTCTGGGCTAAAAAATTCATTTTTTGAAAATGTCCATCAGTGGATGATGAGAATGTCAGTTTTGAAAAAGAACACTGTTCATTACTAAAATGCTCTAATTGAGCTGTTAGAATGTCAGAAACAAGCTTTCTGAGCTGAAAACTGCATTTTGTGACAGAGTGCATCAGTGGATGATGAGAATGTCAGTTTTGACAAAGAACACTCTTCATTACTAAAATGCTCTGATTGAGCTGTTAGAATGACAGAAACAAGCTTTCTGGGCTAAAAAATTCATTTTGTGACAATGTCCATCAGTGGATGATGAGAATGTCAGTTTTGACAAAGAACACTGTTCATTACTAAAATGCTCTAATTGAGCTGTTAGAATGTCAGAAACAAGCTTTCTGAGCTGAAAACTGCATTTTGTGACAGAGTGCATCAGTGGATGATGAGAATGTCAGTTTTGACAAAGAACACTGTTCATTACTAAAATGCTCTGATTGAGCTGTTAGAATGACAGAAACAAGTTTTCTGGGCTAAAAAAATTCATTTTTTGACAATGTCCATCAGTGGATGATGAGAAACTCAGTTTTGACAAAGAACACTGTTCATTACTGAAATGTTCTAATTGAGCTGTTAGAATGTCAGAAACAAGCTTTCTGAGCTGAAAACTGCATTTTGTGACAGAGTGCATCAGTGGATGATGAGAATGTCAGTTTTGACAAAGAACACTCTTCATTACTAAAATGCTCTGATTGAGCTGTTAGAATGACAGAAACAAGCTTTCTGGGCTAAAAAAAATATTTTTTGACAATGTCCATCAGTGGATGATGAGAATGTCAGTTTTGACAAAGAACACTGTTCATTACTAAGATGCTCTAATTGAGCTGTTAGAATGTCAGAAACAAGCTTTCTGAGCTGAAAACTGCATTTTGTGACAGAGTGCATCAGTGGATGATGATAATGTCAGTTTTGACAAAGAACACTGTTCATTACTAAAATGCTCTAATTGAGCTGTTAGAATGTCAGAAACAAGCTTTATGAGCTGAAAACTGCATTTTGTGACAGAGTGCATCAGTGGATGATGAGAATGTCAGTTTTGACAAAGAACACTGTTCATTACTAAAATGCTCTAATTGAGCTGTTAGAATGTCAGAAACAAGCTCTATGAGCTGAAAACTGCATTTTGTGACAGAGTGCATCAGTGGATGATGAGAATGTCAGTTTTGACAAAGAACACTGTTCATTACTAAAATGCTCTAATTGAGCTGTTAGAATCTCAGAAACAAGCTTTCTGAGCTGAAAACTGCATTTTGTGACAGAGTGCATCAGTGAATGATGAGAATGTCAGTTTTTACAAAGAACACAATTCATTACTAAAATGCTCTGATTGAGCTGTTAGAATGACAGAAACAAGCTTTCTGAGCTGAAAACTGCATTTTGTGACAGAGTGCATAAGTGGATGATGAGAATGTCAGTTTTGACAAAGAACACTCTTCATTACTAAAATGCTCTGATTGAGCTGTTAGAATGACAGAAACAAGCTTTCTGAGCTGAAAACTGCATTTTGTGACAGAGTGCATCAGTGGATGATGAGAATGTCAGTTTTGACAAAGAACACTGTTCATTACTAAAATGCTCTGATTGAGCTGTTAGAATGACAGAAACAAGCTTTCTGAGCTGAAAACTGCATTTTGTGACAGAGTGCATAAGTGAATGATGAGAATGTCAGTTTTGACAAAGAACACTCTTCATTACTAAAATGCTCTGATTGAGCTGTTAGAATGACAGAAACAAGCTTTCTGGGCTAAAAAATGCATTTTGTGACAATGTCCATCAGAGGATGATGAGAAACTCAGTTTTGACAAAGAACACTGTTCATTACTGAAATGTTCTAATTGAGCTGTTAGAATGTCAGAAACAAGCTTTCTGAGCTGAAAACTGCATTTTGTGACAGAGTGCATCAGTGGATGATGAGAATGTCAGTTTTGACAAAGAACACTGTTCATTACTAAAATGCTCTAATTGAGCTGTTAGAATGTCAGAAACAAGCTTTCTGAGCTGAAAACTGCATTTTGTGACAGAGTGCATCAGTGGATGATGAGAATGTCAGTTTTGACAAAGAACACTCTTCATTACTAAAATGCTCTGATTGAGCTGTTAGAATGACAGAAACAAGCTTTCTGAGCTGAAAACTGCATTTTGTGACAGAGTGCATCAGTGGATGATGAGAATGTCAGTTTTGACAAAGAACACTCTTCATTACTAAAATGCTCTGATTGAGCTGTTAGAATGACAGAAACAAGCTTTCTGAGCTGAAAACTGCATTTTGTGACAGAGTGCATCAGTGGATGATGAGAATGTCAGTTTTGACAAAGAACACTCTTCATTACTAAAATGCTCTAATTGAGCTGTTAGAATGTCAGAAACAAGCTTTCTGGGCTAAAAAATGCATTTTGTGACAATGTCCATCAGAGGATGATGAGAAACTCAGTTTTGACAAAGAACACTGTTCATTACTGAAATGTTCTAATTGAGCTGTTAGAATGTCAGAAACAAGCTTTCTGAGCTGAAAACTGCATTTTGTGACAGAGTGCATCAGTGGATGATGAGAATGTCAGTTTTGACAAAGAACACTGTTCATTACTAAAATGCTCTAATTGAGCTGTTAGAATGTCAGAAACAAGCTTTCTGAGCTGAAAACTGCATTTTGTGACAATGTCCATCAGTGGATGATGAGAATGTCAGTTTTGACAAAGAACACTCTTCATTACTAAAATGCTCTAATTGAGCTGTTAGAATGTCAGAAACAAGCTTTCTGGGCTAAAAAATGCATTTTGTGACAATGTCCATCAGAGGATGATGAGAAACTCAGTTTTGACAAAGAACACTGTTCATTACTGAAATGTTCTAATTGAGCTGTTAGAATGTCAGAAACAAGCTTTCTGAGCTGAAAACTGCATTTTGTGACAGAGTGCATCAGTGGATGATGAGAATGTCAGTTTTGACAAAGAACACTGTTCATTACTAAAATGCTCTAATTGAGCTGTTAGAATGTCAGAAACAAGCTTTCTGAGCTGAAAACTGCATTTTGTGACAGAGTGCATCAGTGGATGATGAGAATGTCAGTTTTGACAAAGAACACTCTTCATTACTAAAATGCTCTGATTGAGCTGTTAGAATGACAGAAACAAGCTTTCTGGGCTAAAAAATGCATTTTGTGACAATGTCCATCAGAGGATGATGAGAAACTCAGTTTTGACAAAGAACACTGTTCATTACTGAAATGTTCTAATTGAGCTGTTAGAATGTCAGAAACAAGCTTTCTGAGCTTTAAACTGCATTTTGTGACAGAGTGCATCAGTGGATGATGAGAATGTCAGTTTTGACAAAGAACACTGTTCATTACTAAAATGCTCTAATTGAGCTGTTAGAATCTCAGAAACAAGCTTTCTGAGCTGAAAACTGCATTTTGTGACAGAGTGCATCAGTGAATGATGAGAATGTCAGTTTTGACAAAGAACACAATTCATTACTAAAATGCTCTAATTGGGCTGTTAGAATGTCAGAAACAAGCTTTCTGAGCTGAAAACTGCATTTTGTGACAGAGTGCATCAGTGGATGATGAGAATGTCAGTTTTGACAAAGAACACTGTTCATTACTGATATGTTCTAATTGAGCTGTTAGAATGACAGAAACAAGCTTTCTGAGCTGAAAACTGCATTTTGTGACAGAGTGCATAAGTGGATGATGAGAATGTCAGTTTTGACAAAGAACACTCTTCATTACTAAAATGCTCTGATTGAGCTGTTAGAATGTCAGAAACAAGCTTTCTGAGCTGAGAACTACATTTTGTGACAAAGTGCATCAGTGGATGATGAGAATGTCAGTTTTGACAAAGAACACTCTTCATTACTAAAATGCTCTGATTGAGCTGTTAGAATGACAGAAACAAGCTTTCTGGGCTAAAAAATTCATTTTGTGACAATGTCCATCAGTGGATGATGAGAATGTCAGTTTTGACAAAGAACACTGTTCATTACTAAAATGCTCTAATTGAGCTGTTAGAATGTCAGAAACAAGCTTTCTGGGCTAAAAACTGCATTTTGTGACAGAGTGCATCAGTGGATGATGAGAATGTCAGTTTTGACAAAGAACACTGTTCATTACTAAAATGCTCTAATTGAGCTGTTAGAATGTCAGAAACAAGCTTTCTGAGCTGAGAACTACATTTTGTGACAAAAAGCATCAGTGGATGATGAGAATGTCAGTTTTGACAAAGAACACTGTTCATTACTAAAATGCTCTAATTGAGCTGTTAGAATGTCAGAAACAAGCTTTCTGAGCTGAAAACTGCATTTTGTGACAGAGTGCATCAGTGGATGATGAGAATGTCAGTTTTGACAAAGAACACTCTTCATTACTAAAATGCTCTGATTGAGCTGTTAGAATGACAGAAACAATCTTTCTGGGCTAAAAAATTCATTTTGTGACACAGTTCATCAGTGGATGATGAGAATGTCAATTTTGACAAAGAACACTCTTCATTACTAAAATGCTCTGATTGAGCTGTTAGAATGACAGAAACAAGCTTTCTGGGCTAAAAAATGCATTTTGTGACAATGTCCATCAGAGGATGATGAGAAACTCAGTTTTGACAAAGAACACTGTTCATTACTGAAATGCTCTAATTGAGCTGTTAGAATGTCAAAAACAAGCTTTCTGAGCTGAGAACTACATTTTGTGACAAAATGCATCAGTGGATGATGAGAATGTCAGTTTTGACAAAGAACACTGTTCATTACTAATTGAGCTGTTAGAATGTCAGAAACAAGCTTTCTGAGCTGAAAACTGCATTTTGTGACAGAGTGCATCAGTGGATGATGAGAATGTCAGTTTTGTCAAAGAACACTCTTCATTACTAAAATGCTCTGATTGAGCTGTTAGAATGACAGAAACAAGTTTTCTGGGCTAAAAAATTCATTTTTTGAAAATGTCCATCAGTGGATGATGAGAATGTCAGTTTTGAAAAAGAACACTGTTCATTACTAAAATGCTCTAATTGAGCTGTTAGAATGTCAGAAACAAGCTTTCTGAGCTGAAAACTGCATTTTGTGACAGAGTGCATCAGTGGATGATGAGAATGTCAGTTTTGACAAAGAACACTCTTCATTACTAAAATGCTCTGATTGAGCTGTTAGAATGACAGAAACAAGCTTTCTGGGCTAAAAAATTCATTTTGTGACAATGTCCATCAGTGGATGATGAGAATGTCAGTTTTGACAAAGAACACTGTTCATTACTAAAATGCTCTAATTGAGCTGTTAGAATGTCAGAAACAAGCTTTCTGAGCTGAAAACTGCATTTTGTGACAGAGTGCATCAGTGGATGATGAGAATGTCAGTTTTGTCAAAGAACACTCTTCATTACTAAAATGCTCTGATTGAGCTGTTAGAATGACAGAAACAAGTTTTCTGGGCTAAAAAATTCATTTTTTGAAAATGTCCATCAGTGGATGATGAGAATGTCAGTTTTGAAAAAGAACACTGTTCATTACTAAAATGCTCTAATTGAGCTGTTAGAATGTCAGAAACAAGCTTTCTGAGCTGAAAACTGCATTTTGTGACAGAGTGCATCAGTGGATGATGAGAATGTCAGTTTTGACAAAGAACACTCTTCATTACTAAAATGCTCTGATTGAGCTGTTAGAATGACAGAAACAAGCTTTCTGGGCTAAAAAATTCATTTTGTGACAATGTCCATCAGTGGATGATGAGAATGTCAGTTTTGACAAAGAACACTGTTCATTACTAAAATGCTCTAATTGAGCTGTTAGAATGTCAGAAACAAGCTTTCTGAGCTGAAAACTGCATTTTGTGACAGAGTGCATCAGTGGATGATGAGAATGTCAGTTTTGACAAAGAACACTGTTCATTACTAAAATGCTCTGATTGAGCTGTTAGAATGACAGAAACAAGTTTTCTGGGCTAAAAAAATTCATTTTTTGACAATGTCCATCAGTGGATGATGAGAAACTCAGTTTTGACAAAGAACACTGTTCATTACTGAAATGTTCTAATTGAGCTGTTAGAATGTCAGAAACAAGCTTTCTGAGCTGAAAACTGCATTTTGTGACAGAGTGCATCAGTGGATGATGAGAATGTCAGTTTTGACAAAGAACACTCTTCATTACTAAAATGCTCTGATTGAGCTGTTAGAATGACAGAAACAAGCTTTCTGGGCTAAAAAAAAATATTTTTTGACAATGTCCATCAGTGGATGATGAGAATGTCAGTTTTGACAAAGAACACTGTTCATTACTAAGATGCTCTAATTGAGCTGTTAGAATGTCAGAAACAAGCTTTCTGAGCTGAAAACTGCATTTTGTGACAGAGTGCATCAGTGGATGATGATAATGTCAGTTTTGACAAAGAACACTGTTCATTACTAAAATGCTCTAATTGAGCTGTTAGAATGTCAGAAACAAGCTTTATGAGCTGAAAACTGCATTTTGTGACAGAGTGCATCAGTGGATGATGAGAATGTCAGTTTTGACAAAGAACACTGTTCATTACTAAAATGCTCTAATTGAGCTGTTAGAATGTCAGAAACAAGCTCTATGAGCTGAAAACTGCATTTTGTGACAGAGTGCATCAGTGGATGATGAGAATGTCAGTTTTGACAAAGAACACTGTTCATTACTAAAATGCTCTAATTGAGCTGTTAGAATCTCAGAAACAAGCTTTCTGAGCTGAAAACTGCATTTTGTGACAGAGTGCATCAGTGAATGATGAGAATGTCAGTTTTTACAAAGAACACAATTCATTACTAAAATGCTCTGATTGAGCTGTTAGAATGACAGAAACAAGCTTTCTGAGCTGAAAACTGCATTTTGTGACAGAGTGCATAAGTGGATGATGAGAATGTCAATTTTGACAAAGAACACTCTTCATTACTAAAATGCTCTGATTGAGCTGTTAGAATGACAGAAACAAGCTTTCTGAGCTGAAAACTGCATTTTGTGACAGAGTGCATCAGTGGATGATGAGAATGTCAGTTTTGACAAAGAACACTGTTCATTACTAAAATGCTCTGATTGAGCTGTTAGAATGACAGAAACAAGCTTTCTGAGCTGAAAACTGCATTTTGTGACAGAGTGCATAAGTAAATGATGAGAATGTCAGTTTTGACAAAGAACACTCTTCATTACTAAAATGCTCTGATTGAGCTGTTAGAATGACAGAAACAAGCTTTCTGGGCTAAAAAATGCATTTTGTGACAATGTCCATCAGAGGATGATGAGAAACTCAGTTTTGACAAAGAACACTGTTCATTACTGAAATGTTCTAATTGAGCTGTTAGAATGTCAGAAACAAGCTTTCTGAGCTGAAAACTGCATTTTGTGACAGAGTGCATCAGTGGATGATGAGAATGTCAGTTTTGACAAAGAACACTGTTCATTACTAAAATGCTCTAATTGAGCTGTTAGAATGTCAGAAACAAGCTTTCTGAGCTGAAAACTGCATTTTGTGACAGAGTGCATCAGTGGATGATGAGAATGTCAGTTTTGACAAAGAACACTCTTCATTACTAAAATGCTCTGATTGAGCTGTTAGAATGACAGAAACAAGCTTTCTGAGCTGAAAACTGCATTTTGTGACAGAGTGCATCAGTGGATGATGAGAATGTCAGTTTTGACAAAGAACACTCTTCATTACTAAAATGCTCTAATTGAGCTGTTAGAATGTCAGAAACAAGCTTTCTGGGCTAAAAAATGCATTTTGTGACAATGTCCATCAGAGGATGATGAGAAACTCAGTTTTGACAAAGAACACTGTTCATTACTGAAATGTTCTAATTGAGCTGTTAGAATGTCAGAAACAAGCTTTCTGAGCTGAAAACTGCATTTTGTGACAGAGTGCATCAGTGGATGATGAGAATGTCAGTTTTGACAAAGAACACTGTTCATTACTAAAATGCTCTAATTGAGCTGTTAGAATGTCAGAAACAAGCTTTCTGAGCTGAAAACTGCATTTTGTGACAATGTCCATCAGTGGATGATGAGAATGTCAGTTTTGACAAAGAACACTCTTCATTACTAAAATGCTCTAATTGAGCTGTTAGAATGTCAGAAACAAGCTTTCTGGGCTAAAAAATGCATTTTGTGACAATGTCCATCAGAGGATGATGAGAAACTCAGTTTTGACAAAGAACACTGTTCATTACTGAAATGTTCTAATTGAGCTGTTAGAATGTCAGAAACAAGCTTTCTGAGCTGAAAACTGCATTTTGTGACAGAGTGCATCAGTGGATGATGAGAATGTCAGTTTTGACAAAGAACACTGTTCATTACTAAAATGCTCTAATTGAGCTGTTAGAATGTCAGAAACAAGCTTTCTGAGCTGAAAACTGCATTTTGTGACAGAGTGCATCAGTGGATGATGAGAATGTCAGTTTTGACAAAGAACACTCTTCATTACTAAAATGCTCTGATTGAGCTGTTAGAATGACAGAAACAAGCTTTCTGGGCTAAAAAATGCATTTTGTGACAATGTCCATCAGAGGATGATGAGAAACTCAGTTTTGACAAAGAACACTGTTCATTACTGAAATGTTCTAATTGAGCTGTTAGAATGTCAGAAACAAGCTTTCTGAGCTTTAAACTGCATTTTGTGACAGAGTGCATCAGTGGATGATGAGAATGTCAGTTTTGACAAAGAACACTGTTCATTACTAAAATGCTCTAATTGAGCTGTTAGAATCTCAGAAACAAGCTTTCTGAGCTGAAAACTGCATTTTGTGACAGAGTGCATCAGTGAATGATGAGAATGTCAGTTTTGACAAAGAACACAATTCATTACTAAAATGCTCTAATTGGGCTGTTAGAATGTCAGAAACAAGCTTTCTGAGCTGAAAACTGCATTTTGTGACAGAGTGCATCAGTGGATGATGAGAATGTCAGTTTTGACAAAGAACACTGTTCATTACTGATATGTTCTAATTGAGCTGTTAGAATGACAGAAACAAGCTTTCTGAGCTGAAAACTGCATTTTGTGACAGAGTGCATAAGTGGATGATGAGAATGTCAGTTTTGACAAAGAACACTCTTCATTACTAAAATGCTCTGATTGAGCTGTTAGAATGTCAGAAACAAGCTTTCTGAGCTGAGAACTACATTTTGTGACAAAGTGCATCAGTGGATGATAAGAATGTCAGTTTTGACAAAGAACACTCTTCATTACTAAAATGCTCTGATTGAGCTGTTAGAATGACAGAAACAAGCTTTCTGGGCTAAAAAATTCATTTTGTGACAATGTCCATCAGTGGATGATGAGAATGTCAGTTTTGACAAAGAACACTGTTCATTACTAAAATGCTCTAATTGAGCTGTTAGAATGTCAGAAACAAGCTTTCTGGGCTAAAAACTGCATTTTGTGACAGAGTGCATCAGTGGATGATGAGAATGTCAGTTTTGACAAAGAACACTGTTCATTACTAAAATGCTCTAATTGAGCTGTTAGAATGTCAGAAACAAGCTTTCTGAGCTGAGAACTACATTTTGTGACAAAAAGCATCAGTGGATGATGAGAATGTCAGTTTTGACAAAGAACACTGTTCATTACTAAAATGCTCTAATTGAGCTGTTAGAATGTCAGAAACAAGCTTTCTGAGCTGAAAACTGCATTTTGTGACAGAGTGCATCAGTGGATGATGAGAATGTCAGTTTTGACAAAGAACACTCTTCATTACTAAAATGCTCTGATTGAGCTGTTAGAATGACAGAAACAATCTTTCTGGGCTAAAAAATTCATTTTGTGACACAGTTCATCAGTGGATGATGAGAATGTCAATTTTGACAAAGAACACTCTTCATTACTAAAATGCTCTGATTGAGCTGTTAGAATGACAGAAACAAGCTTTCTGGGCTAAAAAATGCATTTTGTGACAATGTCCATCAGAGGATGATGAGAAACTCAGTTTTGACAAAGAACACTGTTCATTACTGAAATGCTCTAATTGAGCTGTTAGAATGTCAAAAACAAGCTTTCTGAGCTGAGAACTACATTTTGTGACAAAATGCATCAGTGGATGATGAGAATGTCAGTTTTGACAAAGAACACTGTTCATTACTAATTGAGCTGTTAGAATGTCAGAAACAAGCTTTCTGAGCTGAAAACTGCATTTTGTGACAGAGTGCATCAGTGGATGATGAGAATGTCAGTTTTGTCAAAGAACACTCTTCATTACTAAAATGCTCTGATTGAGCTGTTAGAATGACAGAAACAAGTTTTCTGGGCTAAAAAATTCATTTTTTGAAAATGTCCATCAGTGGATGATGAGAATGTCAGTTTTGAAAAAGAACACTGTTCATTACTAAAATGCTCTAATTGAGCTGTTAGAATGTCAGAAACAAGCTTTCTGAGCTGAAAACTGCATTTTGTGACAGAGTGCATCAGTGGATGATGAGAATGTCAGTTTTGACAAAGAACACTCTTCATTACTAAAATGCTCTGATTGAGCTGTTAGAATGACAGAAACAAGCTTTCTGGGCTAAAAAATTCATTTTGTGACAATGTCCATCAGTGGATGATGAGAATGTCAGTTTTGACAAAGAACACTGTTCATTACTAAAATGCTCTAATTGAGCTGTTAGAATGTCAGAAACAAGCTTTCTGAGCTGAAAACTGCATTTTGTGACAGAGTGCATCAGTGGATGATGAGAATGTCAGTTTTGACAAAGAACACTGTTCATTACTAAAATGCTCTGATTGAGCTGTTAGAATGACAGAAACAAGTTTTCTGGGCTAAAAAAATTCATTTTTTGACAATGTCCATCAGTGGATGATGAGAAACTCAGTTTTGACAAAGAACACTGTTCATTACTGAAATGTTCTAATTGAGCTGTTAGAATGTCAGAAACAAGCTTTCTGAGCTGAAAACTGCATTTTGTGACAGAGTGCATCAGTGGATGATGAGAATGTCAGTTTTGACAAAGAACACTCTTCATTACTAAAATGCTCTGATTGAGCTGTTAGAATGACAGAAACAAGCTTTCTGGGCTAAAAAAAATATTTTTTGACAATGTCCATCAGTGGATGATGAGAATGTCAGTTTTGACAAAGAACACTGTTCATTACTAAGATGCTCTAATTGAGCTGTTAGAATGTCAGAAACAAGCTTTCTGAGCTGAAAACTGCATTTTGTGACAGAGTGCATCAGTGGATGATGATAATGTCAGTTTTGACAAAGAACACTGTTCATTACTAAAATGCTCTAATTGAGCTGTTAGAATGTCAGAAACAAGCTTTATGAGCTGAAAACTGCATTTTGTGACAGAGTGCATCAGTGGATGATGAGAATGTCAGTTTTGACAAAGAACACTGTTCATTACTAAAATGCTCTAATTGAGCTGTTAGAATGTCAGAAACAAGCTCTATGAGCTGAAAACTGCATTTTGTGACAGAGTGCATCAGTGGATGATGAGAATGTCAGTTTTGACAAAGAACACTGTTCATTACTAAAATGCTCTAATTGAGCTGTTAGAATCTCAGAAACAAGCTTTCTGAGCTGAAAACTGCATTTTGTGACAGAGTGCATCAGTGAATGATGAGAATGTCAGTTTTTACAAAGAACACAATTCATTACTAAAATGCTCTAATTGGGCTGTTAGAATGTCAGAAACAAGCTTTCTGAGCTGAAAACTGCATTTTGTGACAGAGTGCATAAGTGGATGATGAGAATGTCAGTTTTGACAAAGAACACTGTTCATTACTAAAATGCTCTGATTGAGCTGTTAGAATGACAGAAACAAGCTTTCTGAGCTGAAAACTGCATTTTGTGACAGAGTGCATAAGTGGATGATGAGAATGTCAGTTTTGACAAAGAACACTCTTCATTACTAAAATGCTCTGATTGAGCTGTTAGAATGACAGAAACAAGCTTTCTGAGCTGAAAACTGCATTTTGTGACAGAGTGCATCAGTGGATGATGAGAATGTCAGTTTTGACAAAGAACACTGTTCATTACTAAAATGCTCTGATTGAGCTGTTAGAATGACAGAAACAAGCTTTCTGAGCTGAAAACTGCATTTTGTGACAGAGTGCATAAGTGAATGATGAGAATGTCAGTTTTGACAAAGAACACTCTTCATTACTAAAATGCTCTGATTGAGCTGTTAGAATGTCAGAAAAAAGCTTTCTGAGCTGAGAACTACATTTTGTGACAAAGTGCATCAGTGGATGATGAGAATGTCAGTTTTGACAAAGAACACTCTTCATTACTAAAATGCTCTGATTGAGCTGTTAGAATGACAGAAACAAGCTTTCTGGGCTAAAAAATGCATTTTGTGACAGAGTGCATCAGTGGATGATGAGAATGTCAGTTTTGACAAAGAACACTGTTCATTACTAAAATGCTCTAATTGAGCTGTTAGAATGTCAGAAACAAGCTTTCTGAGCTGAAAACTGCATTTTGTGACAGAGTGCATCAGTGGATGATGAGAATGTCAGTTTTGACAAAGAACACTCTTCATTACTAAAATGCTCTGATTGAGCTGTTAGAATGACAGAAACAAGCTTTCTGAGCTGAAAACTGCATTTTGTGACAGAGTGCATCAGTGGATGATGAGAATGTCAGTTTTGACAAAGAACACTCTTCATTACTAAAATGCTCTAATTGAGCTGTTAGAATGTCAGAAACAAGCTTTCTGGGCTAAAAAATGCATTTTGTGACAATGTCCATCAGAGGATGATGAGAAACTCAGTTTTGACAAAGAACACTGTTCATTACTGAAATGTTCTAATTGAGCTGTTAGAATGTCAGAAACAAGCTTTCTGAGCTGAAAACTGCATTTTGTGACAGAGTGCATCAGTGGATGATGAGAATGTCAGTTTTGACAAAGAACACTGTTCATTACTAAAATGCTCTAATTGAGCTGTTAGAATGTCAGAAACAAGCTTTCTGAGCTGAAAACTGCATTTTGTGACAATGTCCATCAGTGGATGATGAGAATGTCAGTTTTGACAAAGAACACTCTTCATTACTAAAATGCTCTAATTGAGCTGTTAGAATGTCAGAAACAAGCTTTCTGGGCTAAAAAATGCATTTTGTGACAATGTCCATCAAAGGATGATGAGAAACTCAGTTTTGACAAAGAACACTGTTCATTACTGAAATGTTCTAATTGAGCTGTTAGAATGTCAGAAACAAGCTTTCTGAGCTGAAAACTGCATTTTGTGACAGAGTGCATAAGTGGATGATGAGAATGTCAGTTTTGACAAAGAACACTGTTCATTACTAAAATGCTCTGATTGAGCTGTTAGAATGACAGAAACAAGCTTTCTGAGCTGAAAACTGCATTTTGTGACAGAGTGCATAAGTGGATGATGAGAATGTCAGTTTTGACAAAGAACACTCTTCATTACTAAAATGCTCTGATTGAGCTGTTAGAATGACAGAAACAAGCTTTCTGAGCTGAAAACTGCATTTTGTGACAGAGTGCATCAGTGGATGATGAGAATGTCAGTTTTGACAAAGAACACTGTTCATTACTAAAATGCTCTGATTGAGCTGTTAGAATGACAGAAACAAGCTTTCTGAGCTGAAAACTGCATTTTGTGACAGAGTGCATAAGTGAATGATGAGAATGTCAGTTTTGACAAAGAACACTCTTCATTACTAAAATGCTCTGATTGAGCTGTTAGAATGTCAGAAAAAAGCTTTCTGAGCTGAGAACTACATTTTGTGACAAAGTGCATCAGTGGATGATGAGAATGTCAGTTTTGACAAAGAACACTCTTCATTACTAAAATGCTCTGATTGAGCTGTTAGAATGACAGAAACAAGCTTTCTGGGCTAAAAAATGCATTTTGTGACAATGTCCATCAGAGGATGATGAGAAACTCAGTTTTGACAAAGAACACTGTTCATTACTGAAATGTTCTAATTGAGCTGTTAGAATGTCAGAAACAAGCTTTCTGAGCTGAAAACTGCATTTTGTGACAGAGTGCATCAGTGGATGATGAGAATGTCAGTTTTGACAAAGAACACTGTTCATTACTAAAATGCTCTAATTGAGCTGTTAGAATGTCAGAAACAAGCTTTCTGAGCTGAAAACTGCATTTTGTGACAGAGTGCATCAGTGGATGATGAGAATGTCAGTTTTGACAAAGAACACTCTTCATTACTAAAATGCTCTGATTGAGCTGTTAGAATGACAGAAACAAGCTTTCTGAGCTGAAAACTGCATTTTGTGACAGAGTGCATCAGTGGATGATGAGAATGTCAGTTTTGACAAAGAACACTCTTCATTACTAAAATGCTCTAATTGAGCTGTTAGAATGTCAGAAACAAGCTTTCTGGGCTAAAAAATGCATTTTGTGACAATGTCCATCAGAGGATGATGAGAAACTCAGTTTTGACAAAGAACACTGTTCATTACTGAAATGTTCTAATTGAGCTGTTAGAATGTCAGAAACAAGCTTTCTGAGCTGAAAACTGCATTTTGTGACAGAGTGCATCAGTGGATGATGAGAATGTCAGTTTTGACAAAGAACACTGTTCATTACTAAAATGCTCTAATTGAGCTGTTAGAATGTCAGAAACAAGCTTTCTGAGCTGAAAACTGCATTTTGTGACAATGTCCATCAGTGGATGATGAGAATGTCAGTTTTGACAAAGAACACTCTTCATTACTAAAATGCTCTAATTGAGCTGTTAGAATGTCAGAAACAAGCTTTCTGGGCTAAAAAATGCATTTTGTGACAATGTCCATCAAAGGATGATGAGAAACTCAGTTTTGACAAAGAACACTGTTCATTACTGAAATGTTCTAATTGAGCTGTTAGAATGTCAGAAACAAGCTTTCTGAGCTGAAAACTGCATTTTGTGACAGAGTGCATCAGTGGATGATGAGAATGTCAGTTTTGACAAAGAACACTGTTCATTACTAAAATGCTCTAATTGAGCTGTTAGAATGTCAGAAACAAGCTTTCTGAGCTGAAAACTGCATTTTGTGACAGAGTGCATCAGTGGATGATGAGAATGTCAGTTTTGACAAAGAACACTCTTCATTACTAAAATGCTCTGATTGAGCTGTTAGAATGACAGAAACAAGCTTTCTGGGCTAAAAAATGCATTTTGTGACAATGTCCATCAGAGGATGATGAGAAACTCAGTTTTGACAAAGAACACTGTTCATTACTGAAATGTTCTAATTGAGCTGTTAGAATGTCAGAAACAAGCTTTCTGAGCTGAAAACTGCATTTTGTGACAGAGTGCATCAGTGGATGATGAGAATGTCAGCTTTGACAAAGAACACTGTTCATTACTAAAATGCTCTAATTGAGCTGTTAGAATGTCAGAAACAAGCTTTCTGAGCTGAAAACTGCATTTTGTGACAGAGTGCATCAGTGGATGATGATAATGTCAGTTTTGACAAAGAACACTGTTCATTACTAAAATGCTCTAATTGAGCTGTTAGAATGTCAGAAACAAGCTCTATGAGCTGAAAACTGCATTTTGTGACAGAGTGCATCAGTGGATGATGAGAATGTCAGTTTTGACAAAGAACACTGTTCATTACTAAAATGCTCTAATTGAGCTGTTAGAATCTCAGAAACAAGCTTTCTGAGCTGAAAACTGCATTTTGTGACAGAGTGCATCAGTGAATGATGAGAATGTCAGTTTTGACAAAGAACACAATTCATTACTAAAATGCTCTAATTGGGCTGTTAGAATGTCAGAAACAAGCTTTCTGAGCTGAAAACTGCATTTTGTGACAGAGTGCATCAGTGGATGATGAGAATGTCAGTTTTGACAAAGAACACTGTTCATTACTGATATGTTCTAATTGAGCTGTTAGAATGACAGAAACAAGCTTTCTGAGCTGAAAACTGCATTTTGTGACAGAGTGCATAAGTGGATGATGAGAATGTCAGTTTTGACAAAGAACACTCTTCATTACTAAAATGCTCTGATTGAGCTGTTAGAATGTCAGAAACAAGCTTTCTGAGCTGAGAACTACATTTTGTGACAAAGTGCATCAGTGGATGATGAGAATGTCAGTTTTGACAAAGAACACTCTTCATTACTAAAATGCTCTGATTGAGCTGTTAGAATGACAGAAACAAGCTTTCTGGGCTAAAAAATTCATTTTGTGACAATGTCCATCAGTGGATGATGAGAATGTCAGTTTTGACAAAGAACACTGTTCATTACTAAAATGCTCTAATTGAGCTGTTAGAATGTCAGAAACAAGCTTTCTGGGCTAAAAACTGCATTTTGTGACAGAGTGCATCAGTGGATGATGAGAATGTCAGTTTTGACAAAGAACACTGTTCATTACTAAAATGCTCTAATTGAGCTGTTAGAATGTCAGAAACAAGCTTTCTGAGCTGAGAACTACATTTTGTGACAAAAAGCATCAGTGGATGATGAGAATGTCAGTTTTGACAAAGAACACTGTTCATTACTAAAATGCTCTAATTGAGCTGTTAGAATGTCAGAAACAAGCTTTCTGAGCTGAAAACTGCATTTTGTGACAGAGTGCATCAGTGGATGATGAGAATGTCAGTTTTGACAAAGAACACTCTTCATTACTAAAATGCTCTGATTGAGCTGTTAGAATGACAGAAACAATCTTTCTGGGCTAAAAAATTCATTTTGTGACACAGTTCATCATTGGATGATGAGAATGTCAATTTTGACAAAGAACACTCTTCATTACTAAAATGCTCTGATTGAGCTGTTAGAATGACAGAAACAAGCTTTCTGGGCTAAAAAATGCATTTTGTGACAATGTCCATCAGAGGATGATGAGAAACTCAGTTTTGACAAAGAACACTGTTCATTACTGAAATGCTCTAATTGAGCTGTTAGAATGTCAAAAACAAGCTTTCTGAGCTGAGAACTACATTTTGTGACAAAATGCATCAGTGGATGATGAGAATGTCAGTTTTGACAAAGAACACTGTTCATTACTAATTGAGCTGTTAGAATGTCAGAAACAAGCTTTCTGAGCTGAAAACTGCATTTTGTGACAGAGTGCATCAGTGGATGATGAGAATGTCAGTTTTGTCAAAGAACACTCTTCATTACTAAAATGCTCTGATTGAGCTGTTAGAATGACAGAAACAAGTTTTCTGGGCTAAAAAATTCATTTTTTGAAAATGTCCATCAGTGGATGATGAGAATGTCAGTTTTGAAAAAGAACACTGTTCATTACTAAAATGCTCTAATTGAGCTGTTAGAATGTCAGAAACAAGCTTTCTGAGCTGAAAACTGCATTTTGTGACAGAGTGCATCAGTGGATGATGAGAATGTCAGTTTTGACAAAGAACACTCTTCATTACTAAAATGCTCTGATTGAGCTGTTAGAATGACAGAAACAAGCTTTCTGGGCTAAAAAATTCATTTTGTGACAATGTCCATCAGTGGATGATGAGAATGTCAGTTTTGACAAAGAACACTGTTCATTACTAAAATGCTCTAATTGAGCTGTTAGAATGTCAGAAACAAGCTTTCTGAGCTGAAAACTGCATTTTGTGACACAGTTCATCAGTGGATGATGAGAATGTCAGTTTTGACAAAGAACACTGTTCATTACTAAAATGCTCTGATTGAGCTGTTAGAATGACAGAAACAAGTTTTCTGGGCTAAAAAAATTCATTTTTTGACAATGTCCATCAGTGGATGATGAGAAACTCAGTTTTGACAAAGAACACTGTTCATTACTGAAATGTTCTAATTGAGCTGTTAGAATGTCAGAAACAAGCTTTCTGAGCTGAAAACTGCATTTTGTGACAGAGTTCATCAGTGGATGATGAGAATGTCAGTTTTGACAAAGAACACTCTTCATTACTAAAATGCTCTGATTGAGCTGTTAGAATGACAGAAACAAGCTTTCTGGGCTAAAAAAAATATTTTTTGACAATGTCCATCAGTGGATGATGAGAATGTCAGTTTTGACAAAGAACACTGTTCATTACTAAGATGCTCTAATTGAGCTGTTAGAATGTCAGAAACAAGCTTTCTGAGCTGAAAACTGCATTTTGTGACAGAGTGCATCAGTGGATGATGATAATGTCAGTTTTGACAAAGAACACTGTTCATTACTAAAATGCTCTAATTGAGCTGTTAGAATGTCAGAAACAAGCTTTATGAGCTGAAAACTGCATTTTGTGACAGAGTGCATCAGTGGATGATGAGAATGTCAGTTTTGACAAAGAACACTGTTCATTACTAAAATGCTCTAATTGAGCTGTTAGAATGTCAGAAACAAGCTCTATGAGCTGAAAACTGCATTTTGTGACAGAGTGCATCAGTGAATGATGAGAATGTCAGTTTTTACAAAGAACACAATTCATTACTAAATTGCTCTAATTGGGCTGTTAGAATGTCAGAAACAAGCTTTCTGAGCTGAAAACTGCATTTTGTGACAGAGTGCATAAGTGGATGATGAGAATGTCAGTTTTGACAAAGAACACTGTTCATTACTAAAATGCTCTGATTGAGCTGTTAGAATGACAGAAACAAGCTTTCTGAGCTGAAAACTGCATTTTGTGACAGAGTGCATAAGTGGATGATGAGAATGTCAGTTTTGACACAGAACACTCTTCATTACTAAAATGCTCTGATTGAGCTGTTAGAATGACAGAAACAAGCTTTCTGAGCTGAAAACTGCATTTTGTGACAGAGTGCATCAGTGGATGATGAGAATGTCAGTTTTGACAAAGAACACTGTTCATTACTAAAATGCTCTGATTGAGCTGTTAGAATGACAGAAACAAGCTTTCTGAGCTGAAAACTGCATTTTGTGACAGAGTGCATAAGTGGATGATGAGAATGTCAGTTTTGACAAAGAACACTCTTCATTACTAAAATGCTCTGATTGAGCTGTTAGAATGACAAAAACAAGCTTTCTGGGCTAAAAAATGCATTTTGTGACAATGTCCATCAGAGGATGATGAGAAACTCAGTTTTGACAAAGAACACTGTTCATTACTGAAATGTTCTAATTGAGCTGTTAGAATGTCAGAAACAAGCTTTCTGAGCTGAAAACTGCATTTTGTGACAGAGTGCATCAGTGGATGATGAGAATGTCAGTTTTGACAAAGAACACTGTTTATTACTAAAATGCTCTAATTGAGCTGTTAGAATCTCAGAAACAAGCTTTCTGAGCTGAAAACTGCATTTTGTGACAGAGTGCATCAGTGAATGATGAGAATGTCAGTTTTGACAAAGAACACAATTCATTACTAAAATGCTCTAATTGGGCTGTTAGAATGTCAGAAACAAGCTTTCTGAGCTGAAAACTGCATTTTGTGACAGAGTGCATAAGTGGATGATGAGAATGTCAGTTTTGACAAAGAACACTCTTCATTACTAAAATGCTCTGATTGAGCTGTTAGAATGTCAGAAACAAGCTTTCTGAGCTGAGAACTACATTTTGTGACAAAGTGCATCAGTGGATGATGAGAATGTCAGTTTTGACAAAGAACACTCTTCATTACTAAAATGCTCTGATTGAGCTGTTAGAATGACAGAAACAAGCTTTCTGGGCTAAAAAATTCATTTTGTGACAATGTCCATCAGTGGATGATGAGAATGTCAGTTTTGACAAAGAACACTGTTCATTACTAAAATGCTCTAATTGAGCTGTTAGAATGTCAGAAACAAGCTCTATGAGCTGAAAACTGCATTTTGTGACAGAGTGCATCAGTGGATGATGAGAATGTCAGTTTTGACAAAGAACACTGTTCATTACTAAAATGCTCTAATTGAGCTGTTAGAATCTCAGAAACAAGCTTTCTGAGCTGAAAACTGCATTTTGTGACAGAGTGCATCAGTGAATGATGAGAATGTCAGTTTTTACAAAGAACACAATTCATTACTAAAATGCTCTAATTGGGCTGTTAGAATGTCAGAAACAAGCTTTCTGAGCTGAAAACTGCATTTTGTGACAGAGTGCATAAGTGGATGATGAGAATGTCAGTTTTGACAAAGAACACTGTTCATTACTAAAATGCTCTGATTGAGCTGTTAGAATGACAGAAACAAGCTTTCTGAGCTGAAAACTGCATTTTGTGACAGAGTGCATAAGTGGATGATGAGAATGTCAGTTTTGACAAAGAACACTCTTCATTACTAAAATGCTCTGATTGAGCTGTTAGAATGACAGAAACAAGCTTTCTGAGCTGAAAACTGCATTTTGTGACAGAGTGCATCAGTGGATGATGAGAATGTCAGTTTTGACAAAGAACACTGTTCATTACTAAAATGCTCTGATTGAGCTGTTAGAATGACAGAAACAAGCTTTCTGAGCTGAAAACTGCATTTTGTGACAGAGTGCATAAGTGAATGATGAGAATGTCAGTTTTGACAAAGAACACTCTTCATTACTAAAATGCTCTGATTGAGCTGTTAGAATGTCAGAAAAAAGCTTTCTGAGCTGAGAACTACATTTTGTGACAAAGTGCATCAGTGGATGATGAGAATGTCAGTTTTGACAAAGAACACTCTTCATTACTAAAATGCTCTGATTGAGCTGTTAGAATGACAGAAACAAGCTTTCTGGGCTAAAAAATGCATTTTGTGACAATGTCCATCAGAGGATGATGAGAAACTCAGTTTTGACAAAGAACACTGTTCATTACTGAAATGTTCTAATTGAGCTGTTAGAATGTCAGAAACAAGCTTTCTGAGCTGAAAACTGCATTTTGTGACAGAGTGCATCAGTGGATGATGAGAATGTCAGTTTTGACAAAGAACACTGTTCATTACTAAAATGCTCTAATTGAGCTGTTAGAATGTCAGAAACAAGCTTTCTGAGCTGAAAACTGCATTTTGTGACAGAGTGCATCAGTGGATGATGAGAATGTCAGTTTTGACAAAGAACACTCTTCATTACTAAAATGCTCTGATTGAGCTGTTAGAATGACAGAAACAAGCTTTCTGAGCTGAAAACTGCATTTTGTGACAGAGTGCATCAGTGGATGATGAGAATGTCAGTTTTGACAAAGAACACTCTTCATTACTAAAATGCTCTAATTGAGCTGTTAGAATGTCAGAAACAAGCTTTCTGGGCTAAAAAATGCATTTTGTGACAATGTCCATCAGAGGATGATGAGAAACTCAGTTTTGACAAAGAACACTGTTCATTACTGAAATGTTCTAATTGAGCTGTTAGAATGTCAGAAACAAGCTTTCTGAGCTGAAAACTGCATTTTGTGACAGAGTGCATCAGTGGATGATGAGAATGTCAGTTTTGACAAAGAACACTGTTCATTACTAAAATGCTCTAATTGAGCTGTTAGAATGTCAGAAACAAGCTTTCTGAGCTGAAAACTGCATTTTGTGACAATGTCCATCAGTGGATGATGAGAATGTCAGTTTTGACAAAGAACACTCTTCATTACTAAAATGCTCTAATTGAGCTGTTAGAATGTCAGAAACAAGCTTTCTGGGCTAAAAAATGCATTTTGTGACAATGTCCATCAGAGGATGATGAGAAACTCAGTTTTGACAAAGAACACTGTTCATTACTGAAATGTTCTAATTGAGCTGTTAGAATGTCAGAAACAACCTTTCTGAGCTGAAAACTGCATTTTGTGACAGAGTGCATCAGTGGATGATGAGAATGTCAGTTTTGACAAAGAACACTGTTCATTACTAAAATGCTCTAATTGAGCTGTTAGAATGTCAGAAACAAGCTTTCTGAGCTGAAAACTGCATTTTGTGTCAGAGTGCATCAGTGGATGATGAGAATGTCAGTTTTGACAAAGAACACTCTTCATTACTAAAATGCTCTGATTGAGCTGTTAGAATGACAAAAACAAGCTTTCTGGGCTAAAAAATGCATTTTGTGACAGAGTGCATCAGTGGATGATGAGAATGTCAGTTTTGACAAAGAACACTGTTCATTACTAAAATGCTCTAATTGAGCTGTTAGAATCTCAGAAACAAGCTTTCTGAGCTGAAAACTGCATTTTGTGACAGAGTGCATCAGTGAATGATGAGAATGTCAGTTTTGACAAAGAACACAATTCATTACTAAAATGCTCTAATTGGGCTGTTAGAATGTCAGAAACAAGCTTTCTGAGCTGAAAACTGCATTTTGTGACAGAGTGCATCAGTGGATGATGAGAATGTCAGTTTTGACAAAGAACACTGTTCATTACTGATATGTTCTAATTGAGCTGTTAGAATGACAGAAACAAGCTTTCTGAGCTGAAAACTGCATTTTGTGACAGAGTGCATAAGTGGATGATGAGAATGTCAGTTTTGACAAAGAACACTCTTCATTACTAAAATGCTCTGATTGAGCTGTTAGAATGTCAGAAACAAGCTTTCTGAGCTGAGAACTACATTTTGTGACAAAGTGCATCAGTGGATGATGAGAATGTCAGTTTTGACAAAGAACACTCTTCATTACTAAAATGCTCTGATTGAGCTGTTAGAATGACAGAAACAAGCTTTCTGGGCTAAAAAATTCATTTTGTGACAATGTCCATCAGTGGATGATGAGAATGTCAGTTTTGACAAAGAACACTGTTCATTACTAAAATGCTCTAATTGAGCTGTTAGAATGTCAGAAACAAGCTCTATGAGCTGAAAACTGCATTTTGTGACAGAGTGCATCAGTGGATGATGAGAATGTCAGTTTTGACAAAGAACACTGTTCATTACTAAAATGCTCTAATTGAGCTGTTAGAATCTCAGAAACAAGCTTTCTGAGCTGAAAACTGCATTTTGTGACAGAGTGCATCAGTGAATGATGAGAATGTCAGTTTTTACAAAGAACACAATTCATTACTAAAATGCTCTAATTGGGCTGTTAGAATGTCAGAAACAAGCTTTCTGAGCTGAAAACTGCATTTTGTGACAGAGTGCATAAGTGGATGATGAGAATGTCAGTTTTGACAAAGAACACTGTTCATTACTAAAATGCTCTGATTGAGCTGTTAGAATGACAGAAACAAGCTTTCTGAGCTGAAAACTGCATTTTGTGACAGAGTGCATAAGTGGATGATGAGAATGTCAGTTTTGACAAAGAACACTCTTCATTACTAAAATGCTCTGATTGAGCTGTTAGAATGACAGAAACAAGCTTTCTGAGCTGAAAACTGCATTTTGTGACAGAGTGCATCAGTGGATGATGAGAATGTCAGTTTTGACAAAGAACACTGTTCATTACTAAAATGCTCTGATTGAGCTGTTAGAATGACAGAAACAAGCTTTCTGAGCTGAAAACTGCATTTTGTGACAGAGTGCATAAGTGAATGATGAGAATGTCAGTTTTGACAAAGAACACTCTTCATTACTAAAATGCTCTGATTGAGCTGTTAGAATGTCAGAAAAAAGCTTTCTGAGCTGAGAACTACATTTTGTGACAAAGTGCATCAGTGGATGATGAGAATGTCAGTTTTGACAAAGAACACTCTTCATTACTAAAATGCTCTGATTGAGCTGTTAGAATGACAGAAACAAGCTTTCTGGGCTAAAAAATGCATTTTGTGACAATGTCCATCAGAGGATGATGAGAAACTCAGTTTTGACAAAGAACACTGTTCATTACTGAAATGTTCTAATTGAGCTGTTAGAATGTCAGAAACAAGCTTTCTGAGCTGAAAACTGCATTTTGTGACAGAGTGCATCAGTGGATGATGAGAATGTCAGTTTTGACAAAGAACACTGTTCATTACTAAAATGCTCTAATTGAGCTGTTAGAATGTCAGAAACAAGCTTTCTGAGCTGAAAACTGCATTTTGTGACAGAGTGCATCAGTGGATGATGAGAATGTCAGTTTTGACAAAGAACACTCTTCATTACTAAAATGCTCTGATTGAGCTGTTAGAATGACAGAAACAAGCTTTCTGAGCTGAAAACTGCATTTTGTGACAGAGTGCATCAGTGGATGATGAGAATGTCAGTTTTGACAAAGAACACTCTTCATTACTAAAATGCTCTAATTGAGCTGTTAGAATGTCAGAAACAAGCTTTCTGGGCTAAAAAATGCATTTTGTGACAATGTCCATCAGAGGATGATGAGAAACTCAGTTTTGACAAAGAACACTGTTCATTACTGAAATGTTCTAATTGAGCTGTTAGAATGTCAGAAACAAGCTTTCTGAGCTGAAAACTGCATTTTGTGACAGAGTGCATCAGTGGATGATGAGAATGTCAGTTTTGACAAAGAACACTGTTCATTACTAAAATGCTCTAATTGAGCTGTTAGAATGTCAGAAACAAGCTTTCTGAGCTGAAAACTGCATTTTGTGACAATGTCCATCAGTGGATGATGAGAATGTCAGTTTTGACAAAGAACACTCTTCATTACTAAAATGCTCGAATTGAGCTGTTAGAATGTCAGAAACAAGCTTTCTGGGCTAAAAAATGCATTTTGTGACAATGTCCATCAGAGGATGATGAGAAACTCAGTTTTGACAAAGAACACTGTTCATTACTGAAATGTTCTAATTGAGCTGTTAGAATGTCAGAAACAAGCTTTCTGAGCTGAAAACTGCATTTTGTGACAGAGTGCATCAGTGGATGATGAGAATGTCAGTTTTGACAAAGAACACTGTTCATTACTAAAATGCTCTAATTGAGCTGTTAGAATGTCAGAAACAAGCTTTCTGAGCTGAAAACTGCATTTTGTGACAGAGTGCATCAGTGGATGATGAGAATGTCAGTTTTGACAAAGAACACTCTTCATTACTAAAATGCTCTGATTGAGCTGTTAGAATGACAGAAACAAGCTTTCTGGGCTAAAAAATGCATTTTGTGACAATGTCCATCAGAGGATGATGAGAAACTCAGTTTTGACAAAGAACACTGTTCATTACTGAAATGTTCTAATTGAGCTGTTAGAATGTCAGAAACAAGCTTTCTGAGCTGAAAACTGCATTTTGTGACAGAGTGCATCAGTGGATGATGAGAATGTCAGCTTTGACAAAGAACACTGTTCATTACTAAAATGCTCTAATTGAGCTGTTAGAATGTCAGAAACAAGCTTTCTGAGCTGAAAACTGCATTTTGTGACAGAGTGCATCAGTGGATGATGATAATGTCAGTTTTGACAAAGAACACTGTTCATTACTAAAATGCTCTAATTGAGCTGTTAGAATGTCAGAAACAAGCTCTATGAGCTGAAAACTGCATTTTGTGACAGAGTGCATCAGTGGATGATGAGAATGTCAGTTTTGACAAAGAACACTGTTCATTACTAAAATGCTCTAATTGAGCTGTTAGAATCTCAGAAACAAGCTTTCTGAGCTGAAAACTGCATTTTGTGACAGAGTGCATCAGTGAATGATGAGAATGTCAGTTTTGACAAAGAACACAATTCATTACTAAAATGCTCTAATTGGGCTGTTAGAATGTCAGAAACAAGCTTTCTGAGCTGAAAACTGCATTTTGTGACAATGTCCATCAGAGGATGATGAGAAACTCAGTTTTGACAAAGAACACTGTTCATTACTGAAATGTTCTAATTGAGCTGTTAGAATGTCAGAAACAAGCTTTCTGAGCTGAAAACTGCATTTTGTGACAGAGTGCATCAGTGGATGATGAGAATGTCAGTTTTGACAAAGAACACTGTTCATTACTAAAATGCTCTAATTGAGCTGTTAGAATGTCAGAAACAAGCTTTCTGAGCTGAAAACTGCATTTTGTGACAATGTCCATCAGTGGATGATGAGAATGTCAGTTTTGACAAAGAACACTCTTCATTACTAAAATGCTCTAATTGAGCTGTTAGAATGTCAGAAACAAGCTTTCTGGGCTAAAAAATGCATTTTGTGACAATGTCCATCAGAGGATGATGAGAAACTCAGTTTTGACAAAGAACACTGTTCATTACTGAAATGTTCTAATTGAGCTGTTAGAATGTCAGAAACAAGCTTTCTGAGCTGAAAACTGCATTTTGTGACAGAGTGCATCAGTGGATGATGAGAATGTCAGTTTTGACAAAGAACACTGTTCATTACTAAAATGCTCTAATTGAGCTGTTAGAATGTCAGAAACAAGCTTTCTGAGCTGAAAACTGCATTTTGTGACAGAGTGCATCAGTGGATGATGAGAATGTCAGTTTTGACAAAGAACACTCTTCATTACTAAAATGCTCTGATTGAGCTGTTAGAATGACAAAAACAAGCTTTCTGGGCTAAAAAATGCATTTTGTGACAATGTCCATCAGAGGATGATGAGAAACTCTGTTTTGACAAAGAACACTGTTCATTACTGAAATGTTCTAATTGAGCTGTTAGAATGTCAGAAACAAGCTTTCTGAGCTGAAAACTGCATTTTGTGACAGAGTGCATCAGTGGATGATGAGAATGTCAGTTTTGACAAAGAACACTGTTCATTACTAAAATGCTCTAATTGAGCTGTTAGAATCTCAGAAACAAGCTTTCTGAGCTGAAAACTGCATTTTGTGACAGAGTGCATCAGTGAATGATGAGAATGTCAGTTTTGACAAAGAACACAATTCATTACTAAAATGCTCTAATTGGGCTGTTAGAATGTCAGAAACAAGCTTTCTGAGCTGAAAACTGCATTTTGTGACAGAGTGCATCAGTGGATGATGAGAATGTCAGTTTTGACAAAGAACACTGTTCATTACTGATATGTTCTAATTGAGCTGTTAGAATGACAGAAACAAGCTTTCTGAGCTGAAAACTGCATTTTGTGACAGAGTGCATAAGTGGATGATGAGAATGTCAGTTTTGACAAAGAACACTCTTCATTACTAAAATGCTCTGATTGAGCTGTTAGAATGTCAGAAACAAGCTTTCTGAGCTGAGAACTACATTTTGTGACAAAGTGCATCAGTGGATGATGAGAATGTCAGTTTTGACAAAGAACACTCTTCATTACTAAAATGCTCTGATTGAGCTGTTAGAATGACAGAAACAAGCTTTCTGGGCTAAAAAAATCATTTTGTGACAATGTCCATCAGTGGATGATGAGAATGTCAGTTTTGACAAAGAACACTGTTCATTACTAAAATGCTCTAATTGAGCTGTTAGAATGTCAGAAACAAGCTCTATGAGCTGAAAACTGCATTTTGTGACAGAGTGCATCAGTGGATGATGAGAATGTCAGTTTTGACAAAGAACACTGTTCATTACTAAAATGCTCTAATTGAGCTGTTAGAATCTCAGAAACAAGCTTTCTGAGCTGAAAACTGCATTTTGTGACAGAGTGCATCAGTGAATGATGAGAATGTCAGTTTTTACAAAGAACACAATTCATTACTAAAATGCTCTAATTGGGCTGTTAGAATGTAAGAAACAAGCTTTCTGAGCTGAAAACTGCATTTTGTGACAGAGTGCATAAGTGGATGATGAGAATGTCAGTTTTGACAAAGAACACTGTTCATTACTAAAATGCTCTGATTGAGCTGTTAGAATGACAGAAACAAGCTTTCTGAGCTGAAAACTGCATTTTGTGACAGAGTGCATAAGTGGATGATGAGAATGTCAGTTTTGACAAAGAACACTCTTCATTACTAAAATGCTCTGATTGAGCTGTTAGAATGACAGAAACAAGCTTTCTGAGCTGAAAACTGCATTTTGTGACAGAGTGCATCAGTGGATGATGAGAATGTCAGTTTTGACAAAGAACACTGTTCATTACTAAAATGCTCTGATTGAGCTGTTAGAATGACAGAAACAAGCTTTCTGAGCTGAAAACTGCATTTTGTGACAGAGTGCATAAGTGAATGATGAGAATGTCAGTTTTGACAAAGAACACTCTTCATTACTAAAATGCTCTGATTGAGCTGTTAGAATGTCAGAAAAAAGCTTTCTGAGCTGAGAACTACATTTTGTGACAAAGTGCATCAGTGGATGATGAGAATGTCAGTTTTGACAAAGAACACTCTTCATTACTAAAATGCTCTGATTGAGCTGTTAGAATGACAGAAACAAGCTTTCTGGGCTAAAAAATGCATTTTGTGACAATGTCCATCAGAGGATGATGAGAAACTCAGTTTTGACAAAGAACACTGTTCATTACTGAAATGTTCTAATTGAGCTGTTAGAATGTCAGAAACAAGCTTTCTGAGCTGAAAACTGCATTTTGTGACAGAGTGCATCAGTGGATGATGAGAATGTCAGTTTTGACAAAGAACACTGTTCATTACTAAAATGCTCTAATTGAGCTGTTAGAATGTCAGAAACAAGCTTTCTGAGCTGAAAACTGCATTTTGTGACAGAGTGCATCAGTGGATGATGAGAATGTCAGTTTTGACAAAGAACACTCTTCATTACTAAAATGCTCTGATTGAGCTGTTAGAATGACAGAAACAAGCTTTCTGAGCTGAAAACTGCATTTTGTGACAGAGTGCATCAGTGGATGATGAGAATGTCAGTTTTGACAAAGAACACTCTTCATTACTAAAATGCTCTAATTGAGCTGTTAGAATGTCAGAAACAAGCTTTCTGGGCTAAAAAATGCATTTTGTGACAATGTCCATCAGAGGATGATGAGAAACTCAGTTTTGACAAAGAACACTGTTCATTACTGAAATGTTCTAATTGAGCTGTTAGAATGTCAGAAACAAGCTTTCTGAGCTGAAAACTGCATTTTGTGACAATGTCCATCAGTGGATGATGAGAATGTCAGTTTTGACAAAGAACACTCTTCATTACTAAAATGCTCTAATTGAGCTGTTAGAATGTCAGAAACAAGCTTTCTGAGCTGAAAACTGCATTTTGTGACAATGTCCATCAGTGGATGATGAGAATGTCAGTTTTGACAAAGAACACTCTTCATTACTAAAATGCTCTAATTGAGCTGTTAGAATGTCAGAAACAAGCTTTCTGGGCTAAAAAATGCATTTTGTGACAATGTCCATCAGAGGATGATGAGAAACTCAGTTTTGACAAAGAACACTGTTCATTACTGAAATGTTCTAATTGAGCTGTTAGAATGTCAGAAACAAGCTTTCTGAGCTGAAAACTGCATTTTGTGACAGAGTGCATCAGTGGATGATGAGAATGTCAGTTTTGACAAAGAACACTGTTCATTACTAAAATGCTCTAATTGAGCTGTTAGAATGTCAGAAACAAGCTTTCTGAGCTGAAAACTGCATTTTGTGACAGAGTGCATCAGTGGATGATGAGAATGTCAGTTTTGACAAAGAACACTCTTCATTACTAAAATGCTCTGATTGAGCTGTTAGAATGACAGAAACAAGCTTTCTGGGCTAAAAAATGCATTTTGTGACAATGTCCATCAGAGGATGATGAGAAACTCAGTTTTGACAAAGAACACTGTTCATTACTGAAATGTTCTAATTGAGCTGTTAGAATGTCAGAAACAAGCTTTCTGAGCTGAAAACTGCATTTTGTGACAGAGTGCATCAGTGGATGATGAGAATGTCAGCTTTGACAAAGAACACTGTTCATTACTAAAATGCTCTAATTGAGCTGTTAGAATGTCAGAAACAAGCTTTCTGAGCTGAAAACTGCATTTTGTGAGAGAGTGCATCAGTGGATGATGATAATGTCAGTTTTGACAAAGAACACTGTTCATTACTAAAATGCTCTAATTGAGCTGTTAGAATGTCAGAAACAAGCTCTATGAGCTGAAAACTGCATTTTGTGACAGAGTGCATCAGTGGATGATGAGAATGTCAGTTTTGACAAAGAACACTGTTCATTACTAAAATGCTCTAATTGAGCTGTTAGAATCTCAGAAACAAGCTTTCTGAGCTGAAAACTGCATTTTGTGACAGAGTGCATCAGTGAATGATGAGAATGTCAGTTTTGACAAAGAACACAATTCATTACTAAAATGCTCTAATTGGGCTGTTAGAATGTCAGAAACAAGCTTTCTGAGCTGAAAACTGCATTTTGTGACAGAGTGCATCAGTGGATGATGAGAATGTCAGTTTTGACAAAGAACACTCTTCATTACTAAAATGCTCTGATTGAGCTGTTAGAATGTCAGAAACAAGCTTTCTGAGCTGAGAACTACATTTTGTGACAAAGTGCATCAGTGGATGATGAGAATGTCAGTTTTGACAAAGAACACTCTTCATTACTAAAATGCTCTGATTGAGCTGTTAGAATGTCAGAAACAAGCTTTCTGAGCTGAGAACTACATTTTGTGACAAAGTGCATCAGTGGATGATGAGAATGTCAGTTTTGACAAAGAACACTCTTCATTACTAAAATGCTCTGATTGAGCTGTTAGAATGACAGAAACAAGCTTTCTGGGCTAAAAAATTCATTTTGTGACAATGTCCATCAGTGGATGATGAGAATGTCAGTTTTGACAAAGAACACTGTTCATTACTAAAATGCTCTAATTGAGCTGTTAGAATGTCAGAAACAAGCTTTCTGGGCTAAAAACTGCATTTTGTGACAGAGTGCATCAGTGGATGATGAGAATGTCAATTTTGACAAAGAACACTCTTCATTACTAAAATGCTCTGATTGAGCTGTTAGAATGACAGAAACAAGCTTTCTGGGCTAAAAAATGCATTTTGTGACAATGTCCATCAGAGGATGATGAGAAACTCAGTTTTGACAAAGAACACTGTTCATTACTGAAATGCTCTAATTGAGCTGTTAGAATGTCAAAAACAAGCTTTCTGAGCTGAGAACTACATTTTGTGACAAAATGCATCAGTGGATGATGAGAATGTCAGTTTTGACAAAGAACACTGTTCATTACTAATTGAGCTGTTAGAATGTCAGAAACAAGCTTTCTGAGCTGAAAACTGCATTTTGTGACAGAGTGCATCAGTGGATGATGAGAATGTCAGTTTTGTCAAAGAACACTCTTCATTACTAAAATGCTCTGATTGAGCTGTTAGAATGACAGAAACAAGTTTTCTGGGCTAAAAAATTCATTTTTTGAAAATGTCCATCAGTGGATGATGAGAATGTCAGTTTTGAAAAAGAACACTGTTCATTACTAAAATGCTCTAATTGAGCTGTTAGAATGTCAGAAACAAGCTTTCTGAGCTGAAAACTGCATTTTGTGACAGAGTGCATCAGTGGATGATGAGAATGTCAGTTTTGACAAAGAACACTCTTCATTACTAAAATGCTCTGATTGAGCTGTTAGAATGACAGAAACAAGCTTTCTGGGCTAAAAAATTCATTTTGTGACAATGTCCATCAGTGGATGATGAGAATGTCAGTTTTGACAAAGAACACTGTTCATTACTAAAATGCTCTAATTGAGCTGTTAGAATGTCAGAAACAAGCTTTCTGAGCTGAAAACTGCATTTTGTGACACAGTTCATCAGTGGATGATGAGAATGTCAGTTTTGACAAAGAACACTGTTCATTACTAAAATGCTCTGATTGAGCTGTTAGAATGACAGAAACAAGTTTTCTGGGCTAAAAAAATTCATTTTTTGACAATGTCCATCAGTGGATGATGAGAAACTCAGTTTTGACAAAGAACACTGTTCATTACTGAAATGTTCTAATTGAGCTGTTAGAATGTCAGAAACAAGCTTTCTGAGCTGAAAACTGCATTTTGTGACAGAGTTCATCAGTGGATGATGAGAATGTCAGTTTTGACAAAGAACACTGTTCATTACTAAAATGCTCTGATTGAGCTGTTAGAATGACAGAAACAAGCTTTCTGGGCTAAAAAAAATATTTTTTGACAATGTCCATCAGTGGATGATGAGAATGTCAGTTTTGACAAAGAACACTGTTCATTACTAAGATGCTCTAATTGAGCTGTTAGAATGTCAGAAACAAGCTTTCTGAGCTGAAAACTGCATTTTGTGACAGAGTGCATCAGTGGATGATGATAATGTCAGTTTTGACAAAGAACACTGTTCATTACTAAAATGCTCTAATTGAGCTGTTAGAATGTCAGAAACAAGCTTTATGAGCTGAAAACTGCATTTTGTGACAGAGTGCATCAGTGGATGATGAGAATGTCAGTTTTGACAAAGAACACTGTTCATTACTAAAATGCTCTAATTGAGCTGTTAGAATGTCAGAAACAAGCTCTATGAGCTGAAAACTGCATTTTGTGACAGAGTGCATCAGTGAATGATGAGAATGTCAGTTTTTACAAAGAACACAATTCATTACTAAATTGCTCTAATTGGGCTGTTAGAATGTCAGAAACAAGCTTTCTGAGCTGAAAACTGCATTTTGTGACAGAGTGCATCAGTGGATGATGAGAATGTCAGTTTTGACAAAGAACACTGTTCATTACTAAAATGCTCTGATTGAGCTGTTAGAATGACAGAAACAAGCTTTCTGAGCTGAAAACTGCATTTTGTGACAGAGTGCATAAGTGGATGATGAGAATGTCAGTTTTGACAAAGAACACTGTTCATTACTAAAATGCTCTAATTGAGCTGTTAGAATGTCAGAAACAAGCTTTCTGAGCTGAAAACTGCATTTTGTGACAGAGTGCATCAGTGGATGATGAGAATGTCAGTTTTGACAAAGAACACTCTTCATTACTAAAATGCTCTGATTGAGCTGTTAGAATGACAGAAACAAGCTTTCTGAGCTGAAAACTGCATTTTGTGACAGAGTGCATCAGTGGATGATGAGAATGTCAGTTTTGACAAAGAACACTCTTCATTACTAAAATGCTCTAATTGAGCTGTTAGAATGTCAGAAACAAGCTTTCTGGGCTAAAAAATGCATTTTGTGACAATGTCCATCAGAGGATGATGAGAAACTCAGTTTTGACAAAGAACACTGTTCATTACTGAAATGTTCTAATTGAGCTGTTAGAATGTCAGAAACAAGCTTTCTGAGCTGAAAACTGCATTTTGTGACAGAGTGCATCAGTGGATGATGAGAATGTCAGTTTTGACAAAGAACACTGTTCATTACTAAAATGCTCTAATTGAGCTGTTAGAATGTCAGAAACAAGCTTTCTGAGCTGAAAACTGCATTTTGTGACAATGTCCATCAGTGGATGATGAGAATGTCAGTTTTGACAAAGAACACTGTTCATTACTAAAATGCTCTAATTGAGCTGTTAGAATGTCAGAAACAAGCTTTCTGGGCTAAAAAATGCATTTTGTGACAATGTCCATCAGAGGATGATGAGAAACTCAGTTTTGACAAAGAACACTGTTCATTACTGAAATGTTCTAATTGAGCTGTTAGAATGTCAGAAACAAGCTTTCTGAGCTGAAAACTGCATTTTGTGACAGAGTGCATCAGTGGATGATGAGAATGTCAGTTTTGACAAAGAACACTGTTCATTACTAAAATGCTCTAATTGAGCTGTTAGAATGTCAGAAACAAGCTTTCTGAGCTGAAAACTGCATTTTGTGACAGAGTGCATCAGTGGATGATGAGAATGTCAGTTTTGACAAAGAACACTCTTCATTACTGAAATGTTCTAATTGAGCTGTTAGAATGTCAGAAACAAGCTTTCTGAGCTGAAAACTGCATTTTGTGACAGAGTGCATCAGTGGATGATGAGAATGTCAGCTTTGACAAAGAACACTGTTCATTACTAAAATGCTCTAATTGAGCTGTTAGAATGTCAGAAACAAGCTTTCTGAGCTGAAAACTGCATTTTGTGACAGAGTGCATCAGTGGATGATGATAATGTCAGTTTTGACAAAGAACACTGTTCATTACTAAAATGCTCTAATTGAGCTGTTAGAATGTCAGAAACAAGCTTTCTGAGCTGAAAACTGCATTTTGTGACAGAGTGCATCAGTGGATGATGAGAATGTCAGTTTTGACAAAGAACACTGTTCATTACTAAAATGCTCTAATTGAGCTGTTAGAATCTCAGAAACAAGCTTTCTGAGCTGAAAACTGCATTTTGTGACAGAGTGCATCAGTGAATGATGAGAATGTCAGTTTTGACAAAGAACACAATTCATTACTAAAATGCTCTAATTGGGCTGTTAGAATGTCAGAAACAAGCTTTCTGAGCTGAAAACTGCATTTTGTGACAGAGTGCATCAGTGGATGATGAGAATGTCAGTTTTGACAAAGAACACTGTTCATTACTGATATGTTCTAATTGAGCTGTTAGAATGACAGAAACAAGCTTTCTGAGCTGAAAACTGCATTTTGTGACAGAGTGCATAAGTGGATGATGAGAATGTCAGTTTTGACAAAGAACACTCTTCATTACTAAAATGCTCTGATTGAGCTGTTAGAATGTCAGAAACAAGCTTTCTGAGCTGAGAACTACATTTTGTGACAAAGTGCATCAGTGGATGATGAGAATGTCAGTTTTGACAAAGAACACTCTTCATTACTAAAATGCTCTGATTGAGCTGTTAGAATGACAGAAACAAGCTTTCTGGGCTAAAAAATTCATTTTGTGACAATGTCCATCAGTGGATGATGAGAATGTCAGTTTTGACAAAGAACACTGTTCATTACTAAAATGCTCTAATTGAGCTGTTAGAATGTCAGAAACAAGCTTTCTGGGCTAAAAACTGCATTTTGTGACAAAAAGCATCAGTGGATGATGAGAATGTCAGTTTTGACAAAGAACACTGTTCATTACTAAAATGCTCTAATTGAGCTGTTAGAATGTCAGAAACAAGCTTTCTGAGCTGAAAACTGCATTTTGTGACAGAGTGCATCAGTGGATGATGAGAATGTCAGTTTTGACAAAGAACACTCTTCATTACTAAAATGCTCTGATAGAGCTGTTAGAATGACAGAAACAATCTTTCTGGGCTAAAAAATTCATTTTGTGACACAGTTCATCAGTGGATGATGAGAATGTCAATTTTGACAAAGAACACTCTTCATTACTAAAATGCTCTGATTGAGCTGTTAGAATGACAGAAACAAGCTTTCTGGGCTAAAAAATGCATTTTGTGACAATGTCCATCAGAGGATGATGAGAAACTCAGTTTTGACAAAGAACACTGTTCATTACTGAAATGCTCTAATTGAGCTGTTAGAATGTCAAAAACAAGCTTTCTGAGCTGAGAACTACATTTTGTGACAAAATGCATCAGTGGATGATGAGAATGTCAGTTTTGACAAAGAACACTGTTCATTACTAATTGAGCTGTTAGAATGTCAGAAACAAGCTTTCTGAGCTGAAAACTGCATTTTGTGACAGAGTGCATCAGTGGATGATGAGAATGTCAGTTTTGTCAAAGAACACTCTTCATTACTAAAATGCTCTGATTGAGCTGTTAGAATGACAGAAACAAGTTTTCTGGGCTAAAAAATTCATTTTTTGAAAATGTCCATCAGTGGATGATGAGAATGTCAGTTTTGAAAAAGAACACTGTTCATTACTAAAATGCTCTAATTGAGCTGTTAGAATGTCAGAAACAAGCTTTCTGAGCTGAAAACTGCATTTTGTGACAGAGTGCATCAGTGGATGATGAGAATGTCAGTTTTGACAAAGAACACTCTTCATTACTAAAATGCTCTGATTGAGCTGTTAGAATGACAGAAACAATCTTTCTGGGCTAAAAAATTCATTTTGTGACACAGTTCATCAGTGGATGATGAGAATGTCAATTTTGACAAAGAACACTCTTCATTACTAAAATGCTCTGATTGAGCTGTTAGAATGACAGAAACAAGCTTTCTGAGCTGAAAACTGCATTTTGTGACAGAGTGCATCAGTGGATGATGAGAATGTCAGTTTTGACAAAGAACACTGTTCATTACTAAAATGCTCTGATTGAGCTGTTAGAATGACAGAAACAAGCTTTCTGAGCTGAAAACTGCATTTTGTGACAGAGTGCATAAGTGGATGATGAGAATGTCAGTTTTGACAAAGAACACTCTTCATTACTAAAATGCTCTGATTGAGCTGTTAGAATGTCAGAAAAAAGCTTTCTGAGCTGAGAACTACATTTTGTGACAAAGTGCATCAGTGGATGATGAGAATGTCAGTTTTGACAAAGAACACTCTTCATTACTAAAATGCTCTGATTGAGCTGTTAGAATGACAGAAACAAGCTTTCTGGGCTAAAAAAAATATTTTTTGACAATGTCCATCAGTGGATGATGAGAATGTCAGTTTTGACAAAGAACACTGTTCATTACGAAGATGCTCTAATTGAGCTGTTAGAATGTCAGAAACAAGCTTTCTGAGCTGAAAACTGCATTTTGTGACAGAGTGCATCAGTGGATGATGATAATGTCAGTTTTGACAAAGAACACTGTTCATTACTAAAATGCTCTAATTAAGCTGTTAGAATGTCAGAAACAAGCTTTATGAGCTGAAAACTGCATTTTGTGACAGAGTGCATCAGTGGATGATGAGAATGTCAGTTTTGACAAAGAACACTGTTCATTACTAAAATGCTCTAATTGAGCTGTTACAATCTCAGAAATAAGCTTTCTGAGCTGAAAACTGCATTTTGTGACAGAGTGCATCAGTGAATGATGAGAATGTCAGTTTTGACAAAGAACACAATTCATTACTAAAATGCTCTAATTGAGCTGTTAGAATGTCAGAAACAAGCTTTCTGAGCTGAAAACTGCATTTTGTGACAGAGTGCATCAGTGGATGATGAGAATGTCAGTTTTGACAAAGAACACTCTTCATTACTAAAATGCTCTGATTGAGCTGTTAGAATGACAGAAGCAAGCTTTCTGGGCTAAAAAATTCATTTTGTGACAATGTCCATCAGTGGATGATGAGAATGTCAGTTTTGACAAAGAACACTCTTCATTACTAAAATGCTCTGATTGAGCTGTTAGAATGACAGAAACAAGTTTTCTGGGCTAAAAAATTCATTTTTTGACAATGTCCATCAGTGGATGATGAGAATGTCAGTTTTGAAAAAGAACACTGTTCATTACTAAAATGCTCTGATTGAGCTATTAGAATGACAGAAACAAGTTTTCTGGGCTAAAAAATTCATTTTTTGACAATGTCCATCAGTGGATGATGAGAAACTCAGTTTTGACAAAGAACACTGTTCATTACTGAAATGTTCTAATTGAGCTGTTAGAATGTCAGAAACAAGCTTTCTGAGCTGAAAACTGCATTTTGTGACAGAGTGCATCAGTGGATGATGAGAATGTCAGTTTTGACAAAGAACACTCTTTCATTACTAAAATGCTCTGATTGAGCTGTTAGAATGACAGAAACAAGCTTTCTGGGCTAAAAAAAATATTTTTTGACAATGTCCATCAGTGGATGATGAGAATGTCAGTTTTGACAAAGAACACTGTTCATTACGAAGATGCTCTAATTGAGCTGTTAGAATGTCAGAAACAAGCTTTCTGAGCTGAAAACTGCATTTTGTGACAGAGTGCATCAGTGGATGATGATAATGTCAGTTTTGACAAAGAACACTGTTCATTACTAAAATGCTCTAATTAAGCTGTTAGAATGTCAGAAACAAGCTTTATGAGCTGAAAACTGCATTTTGTGACAGAGTGCATCAGTGGATGATGAGAATGTCAGTTTTGACAAAGAACACTGTTCATTACTAAAATGCTCTAATTGAGCTGTTACAATCTCAGAAACAAGCTTTCTGAGCTGAAAACTGCATTTTGTGACAGAGTGCATCAGTGAATGATGAGAATGTCAGTTTTGACAAAGAACACAATTCATTACTAAAATGCTCTAATTGAGCTGTTAGAATGTCAGAAACAAGCTTTCTGAGCTGAAAACTGCATTTTGTGACAGAGTGCATCAGTGGATGATGAGAATGTCAGTTTTGACAAAGAACACTCTTCATTACTAAAATGCTCTGATTGAGCTGTTAGAATGACAGAAACAAGCTTTCGGGGCTAAAAAATTCATTTTGTGACAATGTCCATCAGTGGATGATGAGAATGTCAGTTTTGACAAAGAACACTGTTCATTACTAAAATGCTCTGATTGAGCTGTTAGAATGACAGAAACAAGTTTTCTGGGCTAAAAAATTCATTTTTTGACAATGTCCATCAGTGGATGATGAGAATGTCAGTTTTGAAAAAGAACACTGTTCATTACTAAAATGCTCTGATTGAGCTGTTAGAATGACAGAAACAAGTTTTCTGGGCTAAAAAAAATATTTTTTGACAATGTCCATCAGTGGATGATGAGAATGTAAGTTTTGACAAAGAACACTGTTCATTACTAAGATGCTCTAATTGAGCTGTTAGAATGTCAGAAACAAGCTTTCTGAGCTGAAAACTGCATTTTGTGACAGAGTGCATCAGTGGATGATGATAATGTCAGTTTTGACAAAGAACACTGTTCATTACTAAAATGCTCTAATTGAGCTGTTAGAATGTCAGAAACAAGCTTTATGAGCTGAAAACTGCATTTTGTGACAGAGTGCATCAGTGGAGGATGAGAATGTCAGTTTTGACAAAGAACACTGTTCATTACTAAAATGCTCTAATTGAGCTGTTAGAATCTCAGAAACAAGCTTTCTGAGCTGAAAACTGCATTTTGTGACAGAGTGCATCAGTGAATGATGAGAATGTCAGTTTTGACAAAGAACACAATTCATTACTAAAATGCTCTAATTGAGCTGTTAGAATGTCAGAAACAAGCTTTCTGAGCTGAAAACTGCATTTTGTGACAGAGTGCATCAGTGGATGATGAGAATGTCAGTTTTGACAAAGAACACTCTTCATTACTAAAATGCTCTGATTGAGCTGTTAGAATGACAGAAACAAGCTTTCTGGGCTAAAAAATTCATTTTGTGACAATGTCCATCAGTGGATGATGAGAATGTCAGTTTTGACAAAGAACACTGTTCATTACTAAAATGCTCTAATTGAGCTGTTAGAATGTCAGAAACAAGCTTTCTGAGCTGAAAACTGCATTTTGTGACACAGTTCATCAGTGGATGATGAGAATGTCAGTTTTGACAAAGAACACTGTTCATTACTAAAATGCTCTGATTGAGCTGTTAGAATGACAGAAACAAGCTTTCTGGGCTAAAAAATTCATTTTGTGACAATGTCCATCAGAGTATGATAAGAAACTCAGTTTTGACAAAGAACACTGTTCATTACTGAAATGTTCTAATTGAGCTGTTAGAATGTCAGAAACAAGCTTTCTGAGCTGAAAACTGCATTTTGTGACACAGTTCATCAGTGGATGATGAGAATGTCAGTTTTGACAAAGAAAACTGTTCATTACTAAAATGCTCTAATTTGAGCTGTTAGAATGTCAGAAACAAGCTTTCTGAGCTGAAAACTGCATTTTGTGACAAAGTGCATCAGTGGATGATGAGAATGTCAGTTTTGACAAAGAACACTGTTCATTACTAAAATGCTCTGATTGAGCTGTTAGAATGTCAGAAACAAGCTTTCTGAGCTGAAAACTGCATTTTGTGACAGAGTGCATCAGTGGATGATCAGAATGTCAGTTTTGACAAAGAACACTGTTCACTACTAAAATGCTCTAATTGAGCTGTTAGAATGTCAGAAACAAGCTTGCTGAGCTGAAAACTGCATTTTGTGACAAAGTGCATCAGTGGATGATGAGAATGTCAGTTTTGTCAAAGAACACTGTTCATTACTAAAATGCTCTAATTGAGCTGTTAGAATGTCAGAAACAAGCTTTCTGAGCTGAAAACTGCATTTTGTGACAGAGTGCATCAGTGGATGATGAGAATGTCAGTTTTGACAAAGAACACTGTTCATTACTAAAATGCTCTAATTGAGCTGTTAGAATGTCAGAAACAAGCTTTCTGGGCTAAAAAATGCATTTTGTGACAATGTCCATCAGATGATGATGAGAAACTCAGTTTTGACAAAGAACACTGTTCATTACTGATATGTTCTAATTGAGCTGTTAGAATGTCAGAAACAAGCTTTCTGAGCTGAAAACTGCATTTTGTGACAGAGTGCATCAGTGGATGATGAGAATGTCAGTTTTGACAAAGAACACTCTTCATTACTACAATGCTCTGATTGAGCTGTTAGAATGACAGAAACAAGCTTTCTGGGCTAAAAAATTCATTTTGTGACAATGTCCATCAGTGGATGATGAGAATGTCAGTTTTGACAAAGAACACTGTTCATTACTAAAATGCTCTGATTGAGCTGTTAGAATGTCAGAAACAAGCTTTCTGAGCTGAAAACTGCATTTTGTGACAGAGTGCATCAGTGGATGATGAGAATGTCAGTTTTGACAAAGAACACTCTTCATTACTAAAATGCTCTGATTGAGCTGTTAGAATGACAGAAACAAGCTTTCTGGGCTAAAAAATTCATTTTGTGACAATGTCCATCAGTGGATGATGAGAATGTCAGTTTTGACAAAGAACACTCTTCATTACTAAAATGCTCTGATTGAGCTGTTAGAATGACAGAAACAAGTTTTCTGGGCTAAAAAATTCATTTTTTGACAATGTCCATCAGTGGATGATGAGAATGTCAGTTTTGAAAAAGAACACTGTTCATTACTAAAATGCTCTGATTGAGCTGTTAGAATGACAGAAACAAGTTTTCTGGGCTAAAAAATTCATTTTTTGACAATGTCCATCAGTGGATGATGGAGACTTAGTTTTGACAAAGAACACTGTTCATTACTGAAATGTTCTAATTGAGCTGTTAGAATGTCAGAAACAAGCTTTCTGAGCTGAAAACTGCATTTTGTGACAGAGTGCATCAGTGGATGATGAGAATGTCAGTTTTGACAAAGAACACTCTTTCATTACTAAAATGCTCTGATTGAGCTGTTAGAATGACAGAAACAAGCTTTCTGGGCTAAAAAAAATATTTTTTGACAATGTCCATCAGTGGATGATGAGAATGTCAGTTTTGACAAAGAACACTGTTCATTACGAAGATGCTCTAATTGAGCTGTTAGAATGTCAGAAACAAGCTTTCTGAGCTGAAAACTGCATTTTGTGACAGAGTGCATCAGTGGATGATGATAATGTCAGTTTTGACAAAGAACACTGTTCATTACTAAAATGCTCTAATTAAGCTGTTAGAATGTCAGAAACAAGCTTTATGAGCTGAAAACTGCATTTTGTGACAGAGTCCATCAGTGGATGATGAGAATGTCAGTTTTGACAAAGAACACTGTTCATTACTAAAATGCTCTAATTGAGCTGTTACAATCTCAGAAACAAGCTTTCTGAGCTGAAAACTGCATTTTGTGACAGAGTGCATCAGTGAATGATGAGAATGTCAGTTTTGACAAAGAACACAATTCATTACTAAAATGCTCTAATTGAGCTGTTAGAATGTCAGAAACAAGCTTTCTGAGCTGAAAACTGCATTTTGTGACAGAGTGCATCAGTGGATGATGAGAATGTCAGTTTTGACAAAGAACACTCTTCATTACTAAAATGCTCTGATTGAGCTGTTAGAATGACAGAAACAAGCTTTCTGGGCTAAAAAATTCATTTTGTGACAATGTCCATCAGTGGATGATGAGAATGTCAGTTTTGACAAAGAACACTCTTCATTACTAAAATGCTCTGATTGAGCTGTTAGAATGACAGAAACAAGTTTTCTGGGCTAAAAAATTCATTTTTTGACAATGTCCATCAGTGGATGATGAGAATGTCAGTTTTGAAAAAGAACACTGTTCATTACTAAAATGCTCTGATTGAGCTGTTAGAATGACAGAAACAAGTTTTCTGGGCTAAAAAAAATATTTTTTGACAATGTCCATCAGTGGATGATGAGAATGTCAGTTTTGACAAAGAACACTGTTCATTACTAAGATGCTCTAATTGAGCTGTTAGAATGTCAGAAACAAGCTTTCTGAGCTGAAAACTGCATTTTGTGACAGAGTGCATCAGTGGATGATGATAATGTCAGTTTTGACAAAGAACACTGTTCATTACTAAAATGCTCTAATTGAGCTGTTAGAATGTCAGAAACAAGCTTTATGAGCTGAAAACTGCATTTTGTGACAGAGTGCATCAGTGGAGGATGAGAATGTCAGTTTTGACAAAGAACACTGTTCATTACTAAAATGCTCTAATTGAGCTGTTAGAATGTCAGAAACAAGCTTTCTGAGCTGAGAACTACATTTTGTGACAAAAAGCATCAGTGGATGATGAGAATGTCAGTTTTGACAAAGAACACTGTTCATTACTAAAATGCTCTAATTGAGCTGTTAGAATGTCAGAAACAAGCTTTCTGAGCTGAAAACTGCATTTTGTGACAGAGTGCATCAGTGGATGATGAGAATGTCAGTTTTGACAAAGAACACTGTTCATTACTACAATGCTCTGATTGAGCTGTTAGAATGACAGAAACAAGCTTTCTGGGCTAAAAAATTCATTTTGTGACAATGTCCATCAGTGGATGATGAGAATGTCAGTTTTGACAAAGAACACTGTTCATTACTAAAATGCTCTAATTGAGCTGTTAGAATGTCAGAAACAAGCTTTCTGAGCTGAAAACTGCATTTTGTGACAGAGTGCATCAGTGGATGATGAGAATGTCAGTTTTGACAAAGAACACTCTTCATTACTAAAATGCTCTAATTGAGCTGTTAGAATGTCAGAAACAAGCTTTCTGAGCTGAAAACTGCATTTTGTGACACAGTTCATCAGTGGATGATGAGAATGTCAGTTTTGACAAAGCAAACTGTTCATTACTAAAATGCTCTAATTGAGCTGTTAAAATGTCAGAAACAAGCTTTCTGAGCTGAAAACTGCATTTTGTGACACAGTTCATCAGTGGATGATGAGATTGTCAGTTTTGACAAAGAACACTGTTCATTACTAAAATGCTCTAATTGAGCTGTTAGAATGTCAGAAACAAGCTTTCTGAGCTGAGAACTACATTTTGTGACAAAGTGCATCAGTGGATGACGAGATTGTCAGTTTTGACAAAGAACACTGTTCATTACTAAAATGCTCTAATTGAGCTGTTAGAATGTCAGAAACAAGCTTTCTGGGCTAAAAAATGCATTTTGTGACAATGTCCATCAGAGGATGATGAGAAACTCAGTTTTGACAAAGAACACTGTTCATTACTGAAATGTTCTAATTGAGCTGTTAGAATGTCAGAAACAAGCTTTCTGAGCTGAAAACTGCATTTTGTGACAGAGTGCATCAGTGGATGATGATAATGTCAGTTTTGACAAAGAACACTGTTCATTACTAAAATGCTCTAATTGAGCTGTTAGAATGTCAGAAACAAGCTCTATGAGCTGAAAACTGCATTTTGTGACAGAGTGCATCAGTGGATGATGAGAATGTCAGTTTTGACAAAGAACACTGTTCATTACTAAGATGCTCTAATTGAGCTGTTAGAATGTCAGAAACAAGCTTTCTGAGCTGAGAACTACATTTTGTGACAAAAAACATCAGTGGATGATGAGAATGTCAGTTTTGACAAAGAACACTGTTCATTACTAAAATGCTCTAATTGAGCTGTTAGAATGTCAGAAACAAGCTTTCTGAGCTGAAAACTACATTTTGTGACAAAAAGCATCAGTGGATGATGAGAATGTCAGTTTTGACAAAGAACACTGTTCATTACTAAAATGCTCTAATTGAGCTGTTAGAATCTCAGAAACAAGCTTTCTGAGCTGAAAACTGCATTTTGTGACAGAGTGCATCAGTGAATGATGAGAATGTCAGTTTTGACAAAGAACACAATTCATTACTAAAATGCTCTAATTGAGCTGTTAGAATGTCAGAAACAAGCTTTCTGAGCTGAAAACTGCATTTTGTGACAGAGTGCATAAATGGATGATGAGAATGTCAGTTTTGACAAAGAAAACACTCTTCATTACTAAAATGCTCTGATTGAGCTGTTAGAATGTCAGAAACAAGCTTTCTGAGCTGAGAACTACATTTTGTGACAAAGTGCATCAGTGGATGATGAGAATGTCAGTTTTGACAAAGAACACTCTTCATTACTAAAATGCTCTGATTGAGCTGTTAGAATGACAGAAACAAGCTTTCTGGGCTAAAAAATTCATTTTGTGACAATGTCCATCAGTGGATGATGAGAATGTCAGTTTTGACAAAGAACACTGTTCATTACTAAAATGCTCTAATTGAGCTGTTAGAATGTCAGAAACAAGCTTTCTGGGCTAAAAAATGCATTTTGTGACAATGTCCATCAGAGGATGATGAGAAACTCAGTTTTGACAAAGAACACTGTTCATTACTGAAATGTTCTAATTGAGCTGTTAGAATGTCAGAAACAAGCTTTCTGAGCTGAAAACTGCATTTTGTGACAGAGTGCATCAGTGGATGATGAGAATGTCAGTTTTGACAAAGAACACTGTTCATTACTAAAATGCTCTAATTGAGCTGTTAGAATGTCAGAAACAAGCTTTCTGAGCTGAAAACTGCATTTTGTGACAGAGTGCATCAGTGGATGATGAGAATGTCAGTTTTGACAAAGAACACTCTTCATTACTAAAATGCTCTGATTGAGCTGTTAGAATGACAGAAACAAGCTTTCAGGGCTAAAAAATTCATTTTGTGACAATGTCCATCAGTGGATGATGAGAATGTCAGTTTTGACAAAGAACACTCTTCATTACTAAAATGCTCTGATTGAGCTGTTAGAATGACAGAAACAAGCTTTCTGGGGTAAAAAAAATATTTTTTGACAATGTCCATCAGTGGATGATGAGAATGTCAGTTTTGACAAAGAACACTGTTCATTACTAAGATGCTCTAATTGAGCTGTTAGAATGTCAGAAACAAGCTTTCTGAGCTGAAAACTGCATTTTGTGACAGAGTGCATCAGTGGATGATGATAATGTCAGTTTTGACAAAGAACACTGTTCATTACTAAAATGCTCTAATTGAGCTGTTAGAATGTCAGAAACAAGCTTTATGAGCTGAAAACTGCATTTTGTGACAGAGTGCATCAGTGGAGGATGAGAATGTCAGTTTTGACAAAGAACACTGTTCATTACTAAAATGCTCTAATTGAGCTGTTAGAATCTCAGAAACAAGCTTTCTGAGCTGAAAACTGCATTTTGTGACAGAGTGCATCAGTGAATGATGAGAATGTCAGTTTTGACAAAGAACACAATTCATTACTAAAATGCTCTAATTGAGCTGTTAGAATGTCAGAAACAAGCTTTCTGAGCTGAAAACTGCATTTTGTGACAGAGTGCATCAGTGGATGATGAGAATGTCAGTTTTGACAAAGAACACTCTTCATTACTAAAATGCTCTGATTGAGCTGTTAGAATGACAGAAACAAGCTTTCTGGGCTAAAAAATTCATTTTGTGACAATGTCCATCAGTGGATGATGAGAATGTCAGTTTTGACAAAGAACACTGTTCATTACTAAAATGCTCTAATTGAGCTGTTAGAATGTCAGAAACAAGCTTTCTGAGCTGAAAACTGCATTTTGTGACACAGTTCATCAGTGGATGATGAGAATGTCAGTTTTGACAAAGAACACTGTTCATTACTAAAATGCTCTGATTGAGCTGTTAGAATGACAGAAACAAGCTTTCTGGGCTAAAAAATTCATTTTGTGACAATGTCCATCAGAGTATGATAAGAAACTCAGTTTTGACAAAGAACACTGTTCATTACTGAAATGTTCTAATTGAGCTGTTAGAATGTCAGAAACAAGCTTTCTGAGCTGAAAACTGCATTTTGTGACACAGTTCATCAGTGGATGATGAGAATGTCAGTTTTGACAAAGAAAACTGTTCATTACTAAAATGCTCTAATTTGAGCTGTTAGAATGTCAGAAACAAGCTTTCTGAGCTGAAAACTGCATTTTGTGACAAAGTGCATCAGTGGATGATGAGAATGTCAGTTTTGACAAAGAACACTGTTCATTACTAAAATGCTCTGATTGAGCTGTTAGAATGTCAGAAACAAGCTTTCTGAGCTGAAAACTGCATTTTGTGACAGAGTGCATCAGTGGATGATCAGAATGTCAGTTTTGACAAAGAACACTGTTCACTACTAAAATGCTCTAATTGAGCTGTTAGAATGTCAGAAACAAGCTTGCTGAGCTGAAAACTGCATTTTGTGACAAAGTGCATCAGTGGATGATGAGAATGTCAGTTTTGTCAAAGAACACTGTTCATTACTAAAATGCTCTAATTGAGCTGTTAGAATGTCAGAAACAAGCTTTCTGAGCTGAAAACTGCATTTTGTGACAGAGTGCATCAGTGGATGATGAGAATGTCAGTTTTGACAAAGAACACTGTTCATTACTAAAATGCTCTAATTGAGCTGTTAGAATGTCAGAAACAAGCTTTCTGGGCTAAAAAATGCATTTTGTGACAATGTCCATCAGATGATGATGAGAAACTCAGTTTTGACAAAGAACACTGTTCATTACTGATATGTTCTAATTGAGCTGTTAGAATGTCAGAAACAAGCTTTCTGAGCTGAAAACTGCATTTTGTGACAGAGTGCATCAGTGGATGATGAGAATGTCAGTTTTGACAAAGAACACTCTTCATTACTACAATGCTCTGATTGAGCTGTTAGAATGACAGAAACAAGCTTTCTGGGCTAAAAAATTCATTTTGTGACAATGTCCATCAGTGGATGATGAGAATGTCAGTTTTGACAAAGAACACTGTTCATTACTAAAATGCTCTGATTGAGCTGTTAGAATGTCAGAAACAAGCTTTCTGAGCTGAAAACTGCATTTTGTGACAGAGTGCATCAGTGGATGATGAGAATGTCAGTTTTGACAAAGAACACTCTTCATTACTAAAATGCTCTGATTGAGCTGTTAGAATGACAGAAACAAGCTTTCTGGGCTAAAAAATTCATTTTGTGACAATGTCCATCAGTGGATGATGAGAATGTCAGTTTTGACAAAGAACACTCTTCATTACTAAAATGCTCTGATTGAGCTGTTAGAATGACAGAAACAAGTTTTCTGGGCTAAAAAATTCATTTTTTGACAATGTCCATCAGTGGATGATGAGAATGTCAGTTTTGAAAAAGAACACTGTTCATTACTAAAATGCTCTGATTGAGCTGTTAGAATGACAGAAACAAGTTTTCTGGGCTAAAAAATTCATTTTTTGACAATGTCCATCAGTGGATGATGGAGACTTAGTTTTGACAAAGAACACTGTTCATTACTGAAATGTTCTAATTGAGCTGTTAGAATGTCAGAAACAAGCTTTCTGAGCTGAAAACTGCATTTTGTGACAGAGTGCATCAGTGGATGATGAGAATGTCAGTTTTGACAAAGAACACTCTTTCATTACTAAAATGCTCTGATTGAGCTGTTAGAATGACAGAAACAAGCTTTCTGGGCTAAAAAAAATATTTTTTGACAATGTCCATCAGTGGATGATGAGAATGTCAGTTTTGACAAAGAACACTGTTCATTACGAAGATGCTCTAATTGAGCTGTTAGAATGTCAGAAACAAGCTTTCTGAGCTGAAAACTGCATTTTGTGACAGAGTGCATCAGTGGATGATGATAATGTCAGTTTTGACAAAGAACACTGTTCATTACTAAAATGCTCTAATTAAGCTGTTAGAATGTCAGAAACAAGCTTTATGAGCTGAAAACTGCATTTTGTGACAGAGTCCATCAGTGGATGATGAGAATGTCAGTTTTGACAAAGAACACTGTTCATTACTAAAATGCTCTAATTGAGCTGTTACAATCTCAGAAACAAGCTTTCTGAGCTGAAAACTGCATTTTGTGACAGAGTGCATCAGTGAATGATGAGAATGTCAGTTTTGACAAAGAACACAATTCATTACTAAAATGCTCTAATTGAGCTGTTAGAATGTCAGAAACAAGCTTTCTGAGCTGAAAACTGCATTTTGTGACAGAGTGCATCAGTGGATGATGAGAATGTCAGTTTTGACAAAGAACACTCTTCATTACTAAAATGCTCTGATTGAGCTGTTAGAATGACAGAAACAAGCTTTCTGGGCTAAAAAATTCATTTTGTGACAATGTCCATCAGTGGATGATGAGAATGTCAGTTTTGACAAAGAACACTCTTCATTACTAAAATGCTCTGATTGAGCTGTTAGAATGACAGAAACAAGTTTTCTGGGCTAAAAAATTCATTTTTTGACAATGTCCATCAGTGGATGATGAGAATGTCAGTTTTGAAAAAGAACACTGTTCATTACTAAAATGCTCTGATTGAGCTGTTAGAATGACAGAAACAAGTTTTCTGGGCTAAAAAAAATATTTTTTGACAATGTCCATCAGTGGATGATGAGAATGTCAGTTTTGACAAAGAACACTGTTCATTACTAAGATGCTCTAATTGAGCTGTTAGAATGTCAGAAACAAGCTTTCTGAGCTGAAAACTGCATTTTGTGACAGAGTGCATCAGTGGATGATGATAATGTCAGTTTTGACAAAGAACACTGTTCATTACTAAAATGCTCTAATTGAGCTGTTAGAATGTCAGAAACAAGCTTTATGAGCTGAAAACTGCATTTTGTGACAGAGTGCATCAGTGGAGGATGAGAATGTCAGTTTTGACAAAGAACACTGTTCATTACTAAAATGCTCTAATTGAGCTGTTAGAATGTCAGAAACAAGCTTTCTGAGCTGAGAACTACATTTTGTGACAAAAAGCATCAGTGGATGATGAGAATGTCAGTTTTGACAAAGAACACTGTTCATTACTAAAATGCTCTAATTGAGCTGTTAGAATGTCAGAAACAAGCTTTCTGAGCTGAAAACTGCATTTTGTGACAGAGTGCATCAGTGGATGATGAGAATGTCAGTTTTGACAAAGAACACTGTTCATTACTACAATGCTCTGATTGAGCTGTTAGAATGACAGAAACAAGCTTTCTGGGCTAAAAAATTCATTTTGTGACAATGTCCATCAGTGGATGATGAGAATGTCAGTTTTGACAAAGAACACTGTTCATTACTAAAATGCTCTAATTGAGCTGTTAGAATGTCAGAAACAAGCTTTCTGAGCTGAAAACTGCATTTTGTGACAGAGTGCATCAGTGGATGATGAGAATGTCAGTTTTGACAAAGAACACTCTTCATTACTAAAATGCTCTAATTGAGCTGTTAGAATGTCAGAAACAAGCTTTCTGAGCTGAAAACTGCATTTTGTGACACAGTTCATCAGTGGATGATGAGAATGTCAGTTTTGACAAAGCAAACTGTTCATTACTAAAATGCTCTAATTGAGCTGTTAAAATGTCAGAAACAAGCTTTCTGAGCTGAAAACTGCATTTTGTGACACAGTTCATCAGTGGATGATGAGATTGTCAGTTTTGACAAAGAACACTGTTCATTACTAAAATGCTCTAATTGAGCTGTTAGAATGTCAGAAACAAGCTTTCTGAGCTGAGAACTACATTTTGTGACAAAGTGCATCAGTGGATGACGAGATTGTCAGTTTTGACAAAGAACACTGTTCATTACTAAAATGCTCTAATTGAGCTGTTAGAATGTCAGAAACAAGCTTTCTGGGCTAAAAAATGCATTTTGTGACAATGTCCATCAGAGGATGATGAGAAACTCAGTTTTGACAAAGAACACTGTTCATTACTGAAATGTTCTAATTGAGCTGTTAGAATGTCAGAAACAAGCTTTCTGAGCTGAAAACTGCATTTTGTGACAGAGTGCATCAGTGGATGATGATAATGTCAGTTTTGACAAAGAACACTGTTCATTACTAAAATGCTCTAATTGAGCTGTTAGAATGTCAGAAACAAGCTCTATGAGCTGAAAACTGCATTTTGTGACAGAGTGCATCAGTGGATGATGAGAATGTCAGTTTTGACAAAGAACACTGTTCATTACTAAGATGCTCTAATTGAGCTGTTAGAATGTCAGAAACAAGCTTTCTGAGCTGAGAACTACATTTTGTGACAAAAAACATCAGTGGATGATGAGAATGTCAGTTTTGACAAAGAACACTGTTCATTACTAAAATGCTCTAATTGAGCTGTTAGAATGTCAGAAACAAGCTTTCTGAGCTGAAAACTACATTTTGTGACAAAAAGCATCAGTGGATGATGAGAATGTCAGTTTTGACAAAGAACACTGTTCATTACTAAAATGCTCTAATTGAGCTGTTAGAATCTCAGAAACAAGCTTTCTGAGCTGAAAACTGCATTTTGTGACAGAGTGCATCAGTGAATGATGAGAATGTCAGTTTTGACAAAGAACACAATTCATTACTAAAATGCTCTAATTGAGCTGTTAGAATGTCAGAAACAAGCTTTCTGAGCTGAAAACTGCATTTTGTGACAGAGTGCATAAATGGATGATGAGAATGTCAGTTTTGACAAAGAAAACACTCTTCATTACTAAAATGCTCTGATTGAGCTGTTAGAATGTCAGAAACAAGCTTTCTGAGCTGAGAACTACATTTTGTGACAAAGTGCATCAGTGGATGATGAGAATGTCAGTTTTGACAAAGAACACTCTTCATTACTAAAATGCTCTGATTGAGCTGTTAGAATGACAGAAACAAGCTTTCTGGGCTAAAAAATTCATTTTGTGACAATGTCCATCAGTGGATGATGAGAATGTCAGTTTTGACAAAGAACACTGTTCATTACTAAAATGCTCTAATTGAGCTGTTAGAATGTCAGAAACAAGCTTTCTGGGCTAAAAAATGCATTTTGTGACAATGTCCATCAGAGGATGATGAGAAACTCAGTTTTGACAAAGAACACTGTTCATTACTGAAATGTTCTAATTGAGCTGTTAGAATGTCAGAAACAAGCTTTCTGAGCTGAAAACTGCATTTTGTGACAGAGTGCATCAGTGGATGATGAGAATGTCAGTTTTGACAAAGAACACTGTTCATTACTAAAATGCTCTAATTGAGCTGTTAGAATGTCAGAAACAAGCTTTCTGAGCTGAAAACTGCATTTTGTGACAGAGTGCATCAGTGGATGATGAGAATGTCAGTTTTGACAAAGAACACTCTTCATTACTAAAATGCTCTGATTGAGCTGTTAGAATGACAGAAACAAGCTTTCAGGGCTAAAAAATTCATTTTGTGACAATGTCCATCAGTGGATGATGAGAATGTCAGTTTTGACAAAGAACACTCTTCATTACTAAAATGCTCTGATTGAGCTGTTAGAATGACAGAAACAAGCTTTCTGGGGTAAAAAAAATATTTTTTGACAATGTCCATCAGTGGATGATGAGAATGTCAGTTTTGACAAAGAACACTGTTCATTACTAAGATGCTCTAATTGAGCTGTTAGAATGTCAGAAACAAGCTTTCTGAGCTGAAAACTGCATTTTGTGACAGAGTGCATCAGTGGATGATGATAATGTCAGTTTTGACAAAGAACACTGTTCATTACTAAAATGCTCTAATTGAGCTGTTAGAATGTCAGAAACAAGCTCTATGAGCTGAAAACTGCATTTTGTGACAGAGTGCATCAGTGGATGATGAGAATGTCAGTTTTGACAAAGAACACTGTTCATTACTAAAATGCTCTAATTGAGCTGTTAGAATCTCAGAAACAAGCTTTCTGAGCTGAAAACTGCATTTTGTGACAGAGTGCATCAGTGAATGATGAGAATGTCAGTTTTGACAAAGAACACTGTTCATTACTAAAATGCTCTGCTTGAGCTGTTAGAATGACAGAAACAAGCTTTCTGAGCTGAAAACTGCATTTTGTGACAGAGTGCATAAGTGGATGATGAGAATGTCAGTTTTGACAAAGAACACTCTTCATTACTAAAATGCTCTGATTGAGCTGTTAGAATGACAGAAACAAGCATTCTGGGCTAAAAAAATCATTTTGTGACAATGTCCATCAGTGGATGATGAGAATGTCAGTTTTGACAAAGAACACTGTTCATTACTAAAATGCTCTAATTGAGCTGTTAGAATGTCAGAAACAAGCTTTCTGGGCTAAAAAATGCATTTTGTGACATTGTCCATCAGAGGATGATGAGAAACTCAGTTTTGACAAAGAACACTGTTCATTACTGAAATGTTCTAATTGAGCTGTTAGAATGTCAGAAGCAAGCTTTCTGAGCTGAAAACTGCATTTTGTGACAGAGTGCATCAGTGGATGATGATAATGTCAGTTTTGACAAAGAACACTGTTCATTACTAAAATGCTCTAATTGAGCTGTTAGAATGTCAGAAACAAGCTCTATGAGCTGAAAACTGCATTTTGTGACAGAGTGCATCAGTGGATGATGAGAATGTCAGTTTTGACAAAGAACACTGTTCATTACTAAAATGCTCTAATTGAGCTGTTAGAATCTCAGAAACAAGCTTTCTGAGCTGAAAACTGCATTTTGTGACAGAGTGCATCAGTGAATGATGAGAATGTCAGTTTTGACAAAGAACACTGTTCATTACTGAAATGTTCTAATTGAGCTGTTAGAATGTCAGAAACAAGCTTTCTGAGCTGAAAACTGCATTTTGTGACAGAGTGCATCAGTGGATGATGAGAATGTCAGTTTTGACAAAGAACACTGTTCATTACTAAAATGCTCTAATTGAGCTGTTAGAATGTCAGAAACAAGCTTTCTGAGCTGAGAACTACATTTTGTGACAAAAAGCATCAGTGGATGATGAGAATGTCAGTTTTGACAAAGAACACTGTTCATTACTAAAATGCTCTAATTGAGCTGTTAGAATGTCAGAAACAAGCTTTCTGAGCTGAAAACTGCATTTTGTGACAGAGTGCATCAGTGGATGATGAGAATGTCAGTTTTGACAAAGAACACTCTACATTACTAAAAAGCTCTGATTGAGCTGTTAGAATGACAGAAACAATCTTTCTGGGCTAAAAAATTCATTTTGTGACACAGTTCATCAGTGGATGATGAGAATGTCAATTTTGACAAAGAACACTCTTCATTACTAAAATGCTCTGATTGAGCTGTTAGAATGACAGAAACAAGCTTTCTGGGCTAAAAAATGCATTTTGTGACAATGTCCATCAGAGGATGATGAGAAACTCAGTTTTGACAAAGAACACTGTTCATTACTGAAATGCTCTAATTGAGCTGTTAGAATGTCAAAAACAAGCTTTCTGAGCTGAGAACTACATTTTGTGACAAAATGCATCAGTGGATGATGAGAATGTCAGTTTTGACAAAGAACACTGTTCATTACTAATTGAGCTGTTAGAATGTCAGAAACAAGCTTTCTGAGCTGAAAACTGCATTTTGTGACAGAGTGCATCAGTGGATGATGAGAATGTCAGTTTTGTCAAAGAACACTCTTCATTACTAAAATGCTCTGATTGAGCTGTTAGAATGACAGAAACAAGTTTTCTGGGCTAAAAAATTCATTTTTTGAAAATGTCCATCAGTGGATGATGAGAATGTCAGTTTTGACAAAGAACACTGTTCATTACTAAAATGCTCTAATTGAGCTGTTAGAATGTCAGAAACAAGCTTTCTGAGCTGAAAACTGCATTTTGTGACAGAGTGCATCAGTGGATGATGAGAATGTCAGTTTTGACAAAGAACACTGTTCATTACTAAAATGCTCTAATTGAGCTGTTAGAATGTCAGAAACAAGCTTTCTGGGCTAAAAAATGCATTTTGTGACAATGTCCATCAGATGATGATGAGAAACTCAGTTTTGACAAAGAACACTGTTCATTACTAAAATGCTCTAATTGAGCTGTTAGAATGTCAGAAACAAGCTTTATGAGCTGAAAACTGCATTTTGTGACAGAGTGCATCAGTGGATGATGAGAATGTCAGTTTTGACAAAGAACACTGTTCATTACTAAAATGCTCTAATTGAGCTGTTACAATATCAGAAACAAGCTTTCTGAGCTGAAAACTGCATTTTGTGACAGAGTGCATCAGTGAATGATGAGAATGTCAGTTTTGACAAAGAACACAATTCATTACTAAAATGCTCTAATTGAGCTGTTAGAATGTCAGAAACAAGCTTTCTGAGCTGAAAACTGCATTTTGTGACAGAGTGCATCAGTGGATGATGAGAATGTCAGTTTTGACAAAGAACACTCTTCATTACTAAAATGCTCTGATTGAGCTGTTAGAATGACAGAAACAAGCTTTCTGGGCTAAAAAATTCATTTTGTGACAATGTCCATCAGTGGATGATGAGAATGTCAGTTTTGACAAAGAACACTCTTCATTACTAAAATGCTCTGATTGAGCTGTTAGAATGACAGAAAATAGTTTTCTGGGCTAAAAAATTCATTTTTTGACAATGTCCATCAGTGGATGATGAGAATGTCAGTTTTGAAAAAGAACACTGTTCATTACTAAAATGCTCTGATTGAGCTGTTAGAATGACAGAAACAAGTTTTCTGGGCTAAAAAAAATATTTTTTGACAATGTCCATCAGTGGATGATGAGAATGTCAGTTTTGACAAAGAACACTGTTCATTACTAAGATGCTCTAATTGAGCTGTTAGAATGTCAGAAACAAGCTTTCTGAGCTGAAAACTGCATTTTGTGACAGAATGCATCAGTGGATGATGATAATGTCAGTTTTGACAAAGAACACTGTTCATTACTAAAATGCTCTAATTGAGCTGTTAGAATGTCAGAAACAAGCTTTATGAGCTGAAAACTGCATTTTGTGACAGAGTGCATCAGTGGATGATGAGAATGTCAGTTTTGACAAAGAACACTGTTCATTACTAAAATGCTCTAATTGAGCTGTTAGAATCTCAGAAACAAGCTTTCTGAGCTGAAAACTGCATTTTGTGACAGAGTGCATCAGTGAATGATGAGAATGTCAGTTTTGACAAAGAACACTCTTCATTACTAAAATGCTCTGATTGAGCTGTTAGAATGACAGAAACAAGCTTTCTGGGCTAAAAAATTCATTTTGTGACAATGTCCATCAGTGGATGATGAGAATGTCAGTTTTGACAAAGAACACTGTTCATTACTAAAATGCTCTAATTGAGCTGTTAGAATGTCAGAAACAAGCTTTCTGAGCTGAAAACTGCATTTTGTGACACAGTTCATCAGTGGATGATGAGAATGTCAGTTTTGACAAAGAACACTGTTCATTACTAAAATGCTCTGATTGAGCTGTTAGAATGACAGAAACAAGCTTTCTGGGCTAAAAAATTCATTTTGTGACAATGTCCATCAGAGGATGATAAGAAACTCGGTTTTGACAAAGAACACTGTTCATTACTGAAATGTTCTAATTGAGCTGTTAGAATGTCAGAAACAAGCTTTCTGAGCTGAAAACTGCATTTTGTGACACAGTTCATCAGTGGATGATGAGAATGTCAGTTTTGACAAAGAAAACTGTTCATTACTAAAATGCTCTAATTTGAGCTGTTAGAATGTCAGAAACAAGCTTTCTGAGCTGAAAACTGCATTTTGTGACAAAGTGCATCAGTGGATGATGAGAATGTCAGTTTTGACAAAGAACACTGTTCATTACTAAAATGCTCTGATTGAGCTGTTAGAATGTCAGAAACAAGCTTTCTGAGCTGAAAACTGCATTTTGTGACAGAGTGCATCAGTGGATGATCAGAATGTCAGTTTTGACAAAGAACACTGTTCATTACTAAAATGCTCTAATTGAGCTGTTAGAATGTCAGAAACAAGCTTTCTGAGCTGAAAACTGCATTTTGTGACAGAGTGCATCAGTGGATGATGAGAATGTCAGTTTTGACAAAGAACACTCTTCATTACTAAAATGCTCTGATTGAGCTGTTAGAATGACAGAAACAAGCTTTCTGGGGTAAAAAAAATATTTTTTGACAATGTCCATCAGTGGATGATGAGAATGTCAGTTTTGACAAAGAACACTGTTCATTACTAAGATGCTCTAATTGAGCTGTTAGAATGTCAGAAACAAGCTTTCTGAGCTGAAAACTGCATTTTGTGACAGAGTGCATCAGTGGATGATGATAATGTCAGTTTTGACAAAGAACACTGTTCATTACTAAAATGCTCTAATTGAGCTGTTAGAATGTCAGAAACAAGCTCTATGAGCTGAAAACTGCATTTTGTGACAGAGTGCATCAGTGGATGATGAGAATGTCAGTTTTGACAAAGAACACTGTTCATTACTAAAATGCTCTGCTTGAGCTGTTAGAATGACAGAAACAAGCTTTCTGAGCTGAAAACTGCATTTTGTGACAGAGTGCATAAGTGGATGATGAGAATGTCAGTTCTGACAAAGAACACTGTTCATTACTAAAATGCTCTAATTGAGCTGTTAGAATCTCAGAAACAAGCTTTCTGAGCTGAAAACTGCATTTTGTGACAGAGTGCATCAGTGAATGATGAGAATGTCAGTTTTGACAAAGAACACTGTTCATTACTAAAATGCTCTGCTTGAGCTGTTAGAATGACAGAAACAAGCTTTCTGAGCTGAAAACTGCATTTTGTGACAGAGTGCATAAGTGGATGATGAGAATGTCAGTTTTGACAAAGAACACTCTTCATTACTAAAATGCTCTGATTGAGCTGTTAGAATGACAGAAACAAGCTTTCTGGGCTAAAAAAATCATTTTGTGACAATGTCCATCAGTGGATGATGAGAATGTCAGTTTTGACAAAGAACACTGTTCATTACTGAAATGTTCTAATTGAGCTGTTAGAATGTCAGAAACAAGCTTTCTGAGCTGAAAACTGCATTTTGTGACAGAGTGCATCAGTGGATGATGAGAATGTCAGTTTTGACAAAGAACACTGTTCATTACTAAAATGCTCTAATTGAGCTGTTAGAATGTCAGAAACAAGCTTTCTGAGCTGAAAACTGCATTTTGTGACAGAGTGCATCAGTGGATGATGAGAATGTCAGTTTTGACAAAGAACACTCTTCATTACTAAAATGCTCTGATTGAGCTGTTAGAATGACAGAAACAAGCTTTCTGGGCTAAAAAATGCATTTTGTGACAATGTCCATCAGAGGATGATGAGAAACTCAGTTTTGACAAAGAACACTGTTCATTACTGAAATGTTCTAATTGAGCTGTTAGAATGTCAGAAGCAAGCTTTCTGAGCTGAAAACTGCATTTTGTGACAGAGTGCATCAGTGGATGATGAGAATGTCAGTTTTGACAAAGAACACTGTTCATTACTAAAATGCTCTAATTGAGCTGTTAGAATGTCAGAAACAAGCTTTCTGGGCTAAAAAAAATAGTTTTTGACAATGTCCATCAGTGGATGATGAGAATGTCAGTTTTGACAAAGAACACTGTTCATTACTAAGATGCTCTAATTGAGCTGTTAGAATGTCAGAAACAAGCTTTCTGAGCTGAAAACTGCATTTTGTGACAGAGTGCATCAGTGGATGATGATAATGTCAGTTTTGACAAAGAACACTGTTCATTACTAAAATGCTCTAATTGAGCTGTTAGAATGTCAGAAACAAGCTCTATGAGCTGAAAACTGCATTTTGTGACAGAGTGCATCAGTGGATGATGAGAATGTCAGTTTTGACAAAGAACACTGTTCATTACTAAAATGCTCTAATTGAGCTGTTAGAATCTCAGAAACAAGCTTTCTGAGCTGAAAACTGCATTTTGTGACAGAGTGCATCAGTGAATGATGAGAATGTCAGTTTTGACAAAGAACACTGTTCATTACTGAAATGCTCTAATTGAGCTGTTAGAATGTCAGAAACAAGCTTTCTGAGCTGAAAACTGCATTTTGTGACAGAGTGCATCAGTGGATGATGAGAATGTCAGTTTTGACAAAGAACACTGTTCATTACTAAAATGCTCTAATTGAGCTGTTAGAATGTCAGAAACAAGCTTTCTGAGCTGAAAACTGCATTTTGTGACAGAGTGCATCAGTGGATGATGAGAATGTCAGTTTTGACAAAGAACACTGTTCATTACTAAAATGCTCTGATTGAGCTGTTAGAATGACAGAAACAAGCTTTCTGGGCTAAAAAATTCATTTTGTGACAATGTCCATCAGTGGATGATGAGAATGTCAGTTTTGACAAAGAACACTGTTCATTACTAAAATGCTCTAATTGAGCTGTTAGAATGTCAGAAACAAGCTTCCTGGGCTAAAAAATGCATTTTGTGACAATGTCCATCAGAGGATGATAGAAACTCAGTTTTGACAAAGAACACTGTTCATTACTGAAATGTTCTAATTAAGCTGTTAGAATGTCAGAAACAAGCTTTCTGAGCTGAAAACTGCATTTTGTGACAGAGTGCATCAGTGGATGATGAGAATGTCAGTTTTGACAAAGAACACTGTTCATTACTAAAATGCTCTAATTGAGCTGTTAGAATGTCAGAAACAAGCTTTCTGAGCTGAGAACTACATTTTGTGACAAAAAGCATCAGTGGATGATGAGAATGTCAGTTTTGACAAAGAACACTGTTCATTACTAAAATGCTCTAATTGAGCTGTTAGAATGTCAGAAACAAGCTTTCTGAGCTGAAAACTGCATTTTGTGACAGAGTGCATCAGTGGATGATGAGAATGTCAGTTTTGACAAAGAACACTCTACATTACTAAAAAGCTCTGATTGAGCTGTTAGAATGACAGAAACAATCTTTCTGGGCTAAAAAATTCATTTTGTGACACAGTTCATCAGTGGATGATGAGAATGTCAATTTTGACAAAGAACACTCTTCATTACTAAAATGCTCTGATTGAGCTGTTAGAATGACAGAAACAAGCTTTCTGGGCTAAAAAATGCATTTTGTGACAATGTCCATCAGAGGATGATGAGAAACTCAGTTTTGACAAAGAACACTGTTCATTACTGAAATGCTCTAATTGAGCTGTTAGAATGTCAAAAACAAGCTTTCTGAGCTGAGAACTACATTTTGTGACAAAATGCATCAGTGGATGATGAGAATGTCAGTTTTGACAAAGAACACTGTTCATTACTAATTGAGCTGTTAGAATGTCAGAAACAAGCTTTCTGAGCTGAAAACTGCATTTTGTGACAGAGTGCATCAGTGGATGATGAGAATGTCAGTTTTGTCAAAGAACACTCTTCATTACTAAAATGCTCTGATTGAGCTGTTAGAATGACAGAAACAAGTTTTCTGGGCTAAAAAATTCATTTTTTGAAAATGTCCATCAGTGGATGATGAGAATGTCAGTTTTGACAAAGAACACTGTTCATTACTAAAATGCTCTAATTGAGCTGTTAGAATGTCAGAAACAAGCTTTCTGAGCTGAAAACTGCATTTTGTGACAGAGTGCATCAGTGGATGATGAGAATGTCAGTTTTGACAAAGAACACTGTTCATTACTAAAATGCTCTAATTGAGCTGTTAGAATGTCAGAAACAAGCTTTCTGGGCTAAAAAATGCATTTTGTGACAATGTCCATCAGATGATGATGAGAAACTCAGTTTTGACAAAGAACACTGTTCATTACTAAAATGCTCTAATTGAGCTGTTAGAATGTCAGAAACAAGCTTTCTGAGCTGAAAACTGCATTTTGTGACAGAGTGCATCAGTGGATGATGAGAATGTCAGTTTTGACAAAGAACACTGTTCATTACTAAAATGCTCTAATTGAGCTGTTACAATATCAGAAACAAGCTTTCTGAGCTGAAAACTGCATTTTGTGACAGAGTGCATCAGTGAATGATGAGAATGTCAGTTTTGACAAAGAACACAATTCATTACTAAAATGCTCTAATTGAGCTGTTAGAATGTCAGAAACAAGCTTTCTGAGCTGAAAACTGCATTTTGTGACAGAGTGCATCAGTGGATGATGAGAATGTCAGTTTTGACAAAGAACACTCTTCATTACTAAAATGCTCTGATTGAGCTGTTAGAATGACAGAAACAAGCTTTCTGGGCTAAAAAATTCATTTTGTGACAATGTCCATCAGTGGATGATGAGAATGTCAGTTTTGACAAAGAACACTCTTCATTACTAAAATGCTCTGATTGAGCTGTTAGAATGACAGAAAATAGTTTTCTGGGCTAAAAAATTCATTTTTTGACAATGTCCATCAGTGGATGATGAGAATGTCAGTTTTGAAAAAGAACACTGTTCATTACTAAAATGCTCTGATTGAGCTGTTAGAATGACAGAAACAAGTTTTCTGGGCTAAAAAAAATATTTTTTGACAATGTCCATCAGTGGATGATGAGAATGTCAGTTTTGACAAAGAACACTGTTCATTACTAAGATGCTCTAATTGAGCTGTTAGAATGTCAGAAACAAGCTTTCTGAGCTGAAAACTGCATTTTGTGACAGAATGCATCAGTGGATGATGATAATGTCAGTTTTGACAAAGAACACTGTTCATTACTAAAATGCTCTAATTGAGCTGTTAGAATGTCAGAAACAAGCTTTATGAGCTGAAAACTGCATTTTGTGACAGAGTGCATCAGTGGATGATGAGAATGTCAGTTTTGACAAAGAACACTGTTCATTACTAAAATGCTCTAATTGAGCTGTTAGAATCTCAGAAACAAGCTTTCTGAGCTGAAAACTGCATTTTGTGACAGAGTGCATCAGTGAATGATGAGAATGTCAGTTTTGACAAAGAACACTCTTCATTACTAAAATGCTCTGATTGAGCTGTTAGAATGACAGAAACAAGCTTTCTGGGCTAAAAAATTCATTTTGTGACAATGTCCATCAGTGGATGATGAGAATGTCAGTTTTGACAAAGAACACTGTTCATTACTAAAATGCTCTAATTGAGCTGTTAGAATGTCAGAAACAAGCTTTCTGAGCTGAAAACTGCATTTTGTGACACAGTTCATCAGTGGATGATGAGAATGTCAGTTTTGACAAAGAACACTGTTCATTACTAAAATGCTCTGATTGAGCTGTTAGAATGACAGAAACAAGCTTTCTGGGCTAAAAAATTCATTTTGTGACAATGTCCATCAGAGGATGATAAGAAACTCGGTTTTGACAAAGAACACTGTTCATTACTGAAATGTTCTAATTGAGCTGTTAGAATGTCAGAAACAAGCTTTCTGAGCTGAAAACTGCATTTTGTGACACAGTTCATCAGTGGATGATGAGAATGTCAGTTTTGACAAAGAAAACTGTTCATTACTAAAATGCTCTAATTTGAGCTGTTAGAATGTCAGAAACAAGCTTTCTGAGCTGAAAACTGCATTTTGTGACAAAGTGCATCAGTGGATGATGAGAATGTCAGTTTTGACAAAGAACACTGTTCATTACTAAAATGCTCTGATTGAGCTGTTAGAATGTCAGAAACAAGCTTTCTGAGCTGAAAACTGCATTTTGTGACAGAGTGCATCAGTGGATGATCAGAATGTCAGTTTTGACAAAGAACACTGTTCATTACTAAAATGCTCTAATTGAGCTGTTAGAATGTCAGAAACAAGCTTGCTGAGCTGAAAACTGCATTTTGTGACAAAGTGCATCAGTGGATGATGAGAATGTCAGTTTTGTCAAAGAACACTGTTCATTACTAAAATGCTCTAATTGAGCTGTTAGAATGTCAGAAACAAGCTTTCTGAGCTGAAAACTGCATTTTGTGACAGAGTGCATCAGTGGATGATGAGAATGTCAGTTTTGTCAAAGAACACTGTTCATTACTAAAATGCTCTAATTGAGCTGTTAGAATGTCAGAAACAAGCTTGCTGAGCTGAAAACTGCATTTTGTGACAAAGTGCATCAGTGGATGATGAGAATGTCAGTTTTGTCAAAGAACACTGTTCATTACTAAAATGCTCTAATTGAGCTGTTAGAATGTCAGAAACAAGCTTGCTGAGCTGAAAACTGCATTTTGTGACAAAGTGCATCAGTGGATGATGAGAATGTCAGTTTTGACAAAGAACACTGTTCATTACTAAAATGCTCTAATTGAGCTGTTAGAATGTCAGAAACAAGCTTTCTGGGCTAAAAAATGCATTTTGTGACAATGTCCATCAGATGATGATGAGAAACTCAGTTTTGACAAAGAACACTGTTCATTACTGATATGTTCTAATTGAGCTGTTAGAATGTCAGAAACAAGCTTTCTGAGCTGAAAACTGCATTTTGTGACAGAGTGCATCAGTGGATGATGAGAATGTCAGTTTTTACAAAGAACACTCTTCATTAGTAAAATGCTCTGATTGAGCTGTTAGAATGACAGAAACAAGCTTTCTGGGCTAAAAAAAATATTTTTTGACAATGTCCATCAGTGGATGATGAGAATGTCAGTTTTGACAAAGAACACCGTTCATTACTAAAATGCTCTAATTGAGCTGTTAGAATGTCAGAAACAAGCTTTCTGAGCTGAAAACTGCATTTTGTGACAATGTCCATCAGTGGATGATGAGAAACTCAGTTTTGACAAAGAACACTGTTCATTACTGAAATGTTCTAATTGAGCTGTTAGAATGTCAGAAACAAGCTTTCTGAGCTGAGAACTACATTTTGTGACAAAAAGCATCAGTGGATGATGAGAATGTCAGTTTTGACAAAGAACACTGTTCATTACTAAAATGCTCTAATTGAGCTGTTAGAATGTCAGAAACAAGCTTTCTGAGCTGAAAACTGCATTTTGTGACAGAGTGCATCAGTGGATGATGAGAATGTCAGTTTTGACAAAGAACACTGTTCATTACTACAATGCTCTGATTGAGCTGTTAGAATGACAGAAACAAGCTTTCTGGGCTAAAAAATTCATTTTGTGACAATGTCCATCAGTGGATGATGAGAATGTCAGTTTTGACAAAGAACACTGTTCATTACTAAAATGCTCTAATTGAGCTGTTAGAATGTCAGAAACAAGCTTTCTGAGCTGAAAACTGCATTTTGTGACAGAGTGCATCAGTGGATTATGAGAATGTCAGTTTTGACAAAGAACACTGTTCATTACTAAAATGCTCTGATTGAGCTGTTAGAATGACAGAAACAAGTTTTCTTGGCTAAAAAAAATCATTTTTTGACAATGTCCATCAGTGGATGATGAGAAACTCAGTTTTGACAAAGAACACTGTTCATTACTGAAATGTTCTAATTGAGCTGTTAGAATGTCAGAAACAAGCTTTCTGAGCTGAAAACTGCATTTTGTGACAGAGTGCATCAGTGGATGATGAGAATGTCAGTTTTGACAAAGAACACTCTTCATTACTAAAATGCTCTGATTGAGCTGTTAGAATGACAGAAACAAGCTTTCTGGGCTAAAAAAAATATTTTTTGACAATGTCCATCAGTGGATGATGAGAATGTCAGTTTTGACAAAGAACACTGTTCATTACTAAGATGCTCTAATTGAGCTGTTAGAATGTCAGAAACAAGCTTTCTGAGCTGAAAACTGCATTTTGTGACAGAGTGCATCAGTGGATGATGAGAAACTCAGTTTTGACAAAGAACACTGTTCATTACTGAAATGTTCTAATTGAGCTGTTAGAATGTCAGAAACAAGCTTTCTGAGCTGAAAACTGCATTTTGTGACAGAGTGCATCAGTGGATGATGAGAATGTCAGTTTTGACAAAGAACACTGTTCATTACTAAAATGCTCTAATTGAGCTGTTAGAATGTCAGAAACAAGCTTTCTGAGCTGAAAACTGCATTTTGTGACAGAGTGCATCAGTGGATGATGAGAATGTCAGTTTTGACAAAGAACACTCTTCATTACTAAAATGCTCTGATTGAGCTGTTAGAATGACAGAAACAAGCTTTCTGAGCTGAAAACTGCATTTTGTGACAGAGTGCATCAGTGGATGATGAGAATGTCAGTTTTGACAAAGAACACTCTTCATTACTAAAATGCTCTAATTGAGCTGTTAGAATGTCAGAAACAAGCTTTCTGGGCTAAAAAATGCATTTTGTGACAATGTCCATCAGAGGATGATGAGAAACTCAGTTTTGACAAAGAACACTGTTCATTACTGAAATGTTCTAATTGAGCTGTTAGAATGTCAGAAACAAGCTTTCTGAGCTGAAAACTGCATTTTGTGACAGAGTGCATCAGTGGATGATGAGAATGTCAGTTTTGACAAAGAACACTGTTCATTACTAAAATGCTCTAATTGAGCTGTTAGAATGTCAGAAACAAGCTTTCTGGGCTAAAAAATGCATTTTGTGACAATGTCCATCAGATGATGATGAGAAACTCAGTTTTGACAAAGAACACTGTTCATTACTGAAATGTTCTAATTGAGCTGTTAGAATGTCAGAAACAAGCTTTCTGAGCTGAAAACTGCATTTTGTGACAGAGTGCATCAGTGGATGATGGGAATGTCAGTTTTGACAAAGAACACTGTTCATTACTAAAATGCTCTAATTGAGCTGTTAGAATGTCAGAAACAAGCTTTCTGAGCTGAAAACTGCATTTTGTGACAGAGTGCATCAGTGGATGATGAGAATGTCAGTTTTGACAAAGAACACTCTTCATTACTAAAATGCTCTGATTGAGCTGTTAGAATGACAGAAACAAGCTTTCTGGGCTAAAAAATGCATTTTGTGACAATGTCCATCAGAGGATGATGAGAAACTCAGTTTTGACAAAGAACACTGTTCATTACTAAAATGCTCTAATTGAGCTGTTAGAATGTCAGAAACAAGCTTTCTGAGCTGAAAACTGCATTTTGTGACAGAGTGCATCAGTGGATGATGAGAATGTCAGCTTTGACAAAGAACACTGTTCATTACTAAAATGCTCTAATTGAGCTGTTAGAATGTCAGAAACAAGCTTTCTGAGCTGAAAACTGCATTTTGTGACAGAGTGCATCAGTGGATGATGATAATGTCAGTTTTGACAAAGAACACTGTTCATTACTAAAATGCTCTAATTGAGCTGTTAGAATGTCAGAAACAAGCTCTATGAGCTGAAAACTGCATTTTGTGACAGAGTGCATCAGTGGATGATGAGAATGTCAGTTTTGACAAAGAACACTGTTCATTACTAAAATGCTCTAATTGAGCTGTTAGAATCTCAGAAACAAGCTTTCTGAGCTGAAAACTGCATTTTGTGACAGAGTGCATCAGTGAATGATGAGAATGTCAGTTTTGACAAAGAACACAATTCATTACTAAAATGCTCTAATTGGGCTGTTAGAATGTCAGAAACAAGCTTTCTGAGCTGAAAACTGCATTTTGTGACAGAGTGCATCAGTGGATGATGAGAATGTCAGTTTTGACAAAGAACACTGTTCATTACTGATATGTTCTAATTGAGCTGTTAGAATGACAGAAACAAGCTTTCTGAGCTGAAAACTGCATTTTGTGACAGAGTGCATAAGTGGATGATGAGAATGTCAGTTTTGACAAAGAACACTCTTCATTACTAAAATGCTCTGATTGAGCTGTTAGAATGTCAGAAACAAGCTTTCTGAGCTGAGAACTACATTTTGTGACAAAGTGCATCAGTGGATGATGAGAATGTCAGTTTTGACAAAGAACACTCTTCATTACTAAAATGCTCTGATTGAGCTGTTAGAATGACAGAAACAAGCTTTCTGGGCTAAAAAATTCATTTTGTGACAATGTCCATCAGTGGATGATGAGAATGTCAGTTTTGACAAAGAACACTGTTCATTACTAAAATGCTCTAATTGAGCTGTTAGAATGTCAGAAACAAGCTTTCTGGGCTAAAAACTGCATTTTGTGACAGAGTGCATCAGTGGATGATGAGAATGTCAGTTTTGACAAAGAACACTGTTCATTACTAAAATGCTCTAATTGAGCTGTTAGAATGTCAGAAACAAGCTTTCTGAGCTGAGAACTACATTTTGTGACAAAAAGCATCAGTGGATGATGAGAATGTCAGTTTTGACAAAGAACACTGTTCATTACTAAAATGCTCTAATTGAGCTGTTAGAATGTCAGAAACAAGCTTTCTGAGCTGAAAACTGCATTTTGTGACAGAGTGCATCAGTGGATGATGAGAATGTCAGTTTTGACAAAGAACACTCTTCATTACTAAAATGCTCTGATTGAGCTGTTAGAATGACAGAAACAATCTTTCTGGGCTAAAAAATTCATTTTGTGACACAGTTCATCAGTGGATGATGAGAATGTCAATTTTGACAAAGAACACTCTTCATTACTAAAATGCTCTGATTGAGCTGTTAGAATGACAGAAACAAGCTTTCTGGGCTAAAAAATGCATTTTGTGACAATGTCCATCAGAGGATGATGAGAAACTCAGTTTTGACAAAGAACACTGTTCATTACTGAAATGCTCTAATTGAGCTGTTAGAATGTCAAAAACAAGCTTTCTGAGCTGAGAACTACATTTTGTGACAAAATGCATCAGTGGATGATGAGAATGTCAGTTTTGACAAAGAACACTGTTCATTACTAATTGAGCTGTTAGAATGTCAGAAACAAGCTTTCTGAGCTGAAAACTGCATTTTGTGACAGAGTGCATCAGTGGATGATGAGAATGTCAGTTTTGTCAAAGAACACTCTTCATTACTAAAATGCTCTGATTGAGCTGTTAGAATGACAGAAACAAGTTTTCTGGGCTAAAAAATTCATTTTTTGAAAATGTCCATCAGTGGATGATGAGAATGTCAGTTTTGACAAAGAACACTGTTCATTACTAAAATGCTCTAATTGAGCTGTTAGAATGTCAGAAACAAGCTTTCTGAGCTGAAAACTGCATTTTGTGACAGAGTGCATCAGTGGATGATGAGAATGTCAGTTTTGACAAAGAACACTCTTCATTACTAAAATGCTCTGATTGAGCTGTTAGAATGACAGAAACAATCTTTCTGGGCTAAAAAATTCATTTTGTGACACAGTTCATCAGTGGATGATGAGAATGTCAATTTTGACAAAGAACACTCTTCATTACTAAAATGCTCTGATTGAGCTGTTAGAATGACAGAAACAAGCTTTCTGGGCTAAAAAATGCATTTTGTGACAATGTCCATCAGAGGATGATGAGAAACTCAGTTTTGACAAAGAACACTGTTCATTACTGAAATGTTCTAATTGAGCTGTTAGAATGTCAGAAACAAGCTTTCTGAGCTGAAAACTGCATTTTGTGACAGAGTGCATCAGTGGATGATGAGAATGTCAGTTTTGACAAAGAACACTGTTCATTACTAAAATGCTCTAATTGAGCTGTTAGAATGTCAGAAACAAGCTTTCTGAGCTGAAAACTGCATTTTGTGACAGAGTGCATCAGTGGATGATGAGAATGTCAGTTTTGACAAAGAACACTCTTCATTACTAAAATGCTCTGATTGAGCTGTTAGAATGACAGAAACAAGCTTTCTGAGCTGAAAACTGCATTTTGTGACAGAGTGCATCAGTGGATGATGAGAATGTCAGTTTTGACAAAGAACACTCTTCATTACTAAAATGCTCTAATTGAGCTGTTAGAATGTCAGAAACAAGCTTTCTGGGCTAAAAAATGCATTTTGTGACAATGTCCATCAGAGGATGATGAGAAACTCAGTTTTGACAAAGAACACTGTTCATTACTGAAATGTTCTAATTGAGCTGTTAGAATGTCAGAAACAAGCTTTCTGAGCTGAAAACTGCATTTTGTGACAGAGTGGATGATGAGAATGTCAGTTTTGACAAAGAACACTGTTCATTACTAAAATGCTCTAATTGAGCTGTTAGAATGTCAGAAACAAGCTTTCTGAGCTGAAAACTGCATTTTGTGACATTGTCCATCAGTGGATGATGAGAATGTCAGTTTTGACAAAGAACACTGTTCATTACTAAAATGCTCTAATTGAGCTGTTAGAATGTCAGAAACAAGCTTTCTGGGCTAAAAAATGCATTTTGTGACAATGTCCATCAGAGGATGATGAGAAACTCAGTTTTGACAAAGAACACTGTTCATTACTGAAATGTTCTAATTGAGCTGTTAGAATGTCAGAAACAAGCTTTCTGAGCTGAAAACTGCATTTTGTGACAGAGTGCATCAGTGGATGATGAGAATGTCAGTTTTGACAAAGAACACTGTTCATTACTAAAATGCTCTAATTGAGCTGTTAGAATGTAAGAAACAAGCTTTCTGAGCTGAAAACTGCATTTTGTGACAGAGTGCATCAGTGGATGATGAGAATGTCAGTTTTGACAAAGAACACTCTTCATTACTAAAATGCTCTGATTGAGCTGTTAGAATGACAGAAACAAGCTTTCTGGGCTAAAAAATGCATTTTGTGACAATGTCCATCAGAGGATGATGAGAAACTCAGTTTTGACAAAGAACACTGTTCATTACTAAAATGCTCTAATTGAGCTGTTAGAATGTCAGAAACAAGCTTTCTGAGCTGAAAACTGCATTTTGTGACAGAGTGCATCAGTGGATGATGAGAATGTCAGCTTTGACAAAGAACACTGTTCATTACTAAAATGCTCTAATTGAGCTGTTAGAATGTCAGAAACAAGCTTTCTGAGCTGAAAACTGCATTTTGTGACAGAGTGCATCAGTGGATGATGATAATGTCAGTTTTGACAAAGAACACTGTTCATTACTAAAATGCTCTAATTGAGCTGTTAGAATGTCAGAAACAAGCTCTATGAGCTGAAAACTGCATTTTGTGACAGAGTGCATCAGTGGATGATGAGAATGTCAGTTTTGACAAAGAACACTGTTCATTACTAAAATGCTCTAATTGAGCTGTTAGAATCTCAGAAACAAGCTTTCTGAGCTGAAAACTGCATTTTGTGACAGAGTGCATCAGTGAATGATGAGAATGTCAGTTTTGACAAAGAACACAATTCATTACTAAAATGCTCTAATTGGGCTGTTAGAATGTCAGAAACAAGCTTTCTGAGCTGAAAACTGCATTTTGTGACAGAGTGCATCAGTGGATGATGAGAATGTCAGTTTTGACAAAGAACACTGTTCATTACTGATATGTTCTAATTGAGCTGTTAGAATGACAGAAACAAGCTTTCTGAGCTGAAAACTGCATTTTGTGACAGAGTGCATAAGTGGATGATGAGAATGTCAGTTTTGACAAAGAACACTCTTCATTACTAAAATGCTCTGATTGAGCTGTTAGAATGTCAGAAACAAGCTTTCTGAGCTGAGAACTACATTTTGTGACAAAGTGCATCAGTGGATGATGAGAATGTCAGTTTTGACAAAGAACACTCTTCATTACTAAAATGCTCTGATTGAGCTGTTAGAATGACAGAAACAAGCTTTCTGGGCTAAAAAATTCATTTTGTGACAATGTCCATCAGTGGATGATGAGAATGTCAGTTTTGACAAAGAACACTGTTCATTACTAAAATGCTCTAATTGAGCTGTTAGAATGTCAGAAACAAGCTTTCTGGGCTAAAAACTGCATTTTGTGACAGAGTGCATCAGTGGATGATGAGAATGTCAGTTTTGACAAAGAACACTGTTCATTACTAAAATGCTCTAATTGAGCTGTTAGAATGTCAGAAACAAGCTTTCTGAGCTGAGAACTACATTTTGTGACAAAAAGCATCAGTGGATGATGAGAATGTCAGTTTTGACAAAGAACACTGTTCATTACTAAAATGCTCTAATTGAGCTGTTAGAATGTCAGAAACAAGCTTTCTGAGCTGAAAACTGCATTTTGTGACAGAGTGCATCAGTGGATGATGAGAATGTCAGTTTTGACAAAGAACACTCTTCATTACTAAAATGCTCTGATTGAGCTGTTAGAATGACAGAAACAATCTTTCTGGGCTAAAAAATTCATTTTGTGACACAGTTCATCAGTGGATGATGAGAATGTCAATTTTGACAAAGAACACTCTTCATTACTAAAATGCTCTGATTGAGCTGTTAGAATGACAGAAACAAGCTTTCTGGGCTAAAAAATGCATTTTGTGACAATGTCCATCAGAGGATGATGAGAAACTCAGTTTTGACAAAGAACACTCTTCATTACTAAAATGCTCTGATTGAGCTGTTAGAATGTCAAAAACAAGCTTTCTGAGCTGAGAACTACATTTTGTGACAAAATGCATCAGTGGATGATGAGAATGTCAGTTTTGACAAAGAACACTGTTCATTACTAATTGAGCTGTTAGAATGTCAGAAACAAGCTTTCTGAGCTGAAAACTGCATTTTGTGACAGAGTGCATCAGTGGATGATGAGAATGTCAGTTTTGTCAAAGAACACTCTTCATTACTAAAATGCTCTGATTGAGCTGTTAGAATGACAGAAACAAGTTTTCTGGGCTAAAAAATTCATTTTTTGAAAATGTCCATCAGTGGATGATGAGAATGTCAGTTTTGACAAAGAACACTGTTCATTACTAAAATGCTCTAATTGAGCTGTTAGAATGTCAGAAACAAGCTTTCTGAGCTGAAAACTGCATTTTGTGACAGAGTGCATCAGTGGATGATGAGAATGTCAGTTTTGACAAAGAACACTCTTCATTACTAAAATGCTCTGATTGAGCTGTTAGAATGACAGAAACAATCTTTCTGGGCTAAAAAATTCATTTTGTGACACAGTTCATCAGTGGATGATGAGAATGTCAATTTTGACAAAGAACACTCTTCATTACTAAAATGCTCTGATTGAGCTGTTAGAATGACAGAAACAAGCTTTCTGGGCTAAAAAATGCATTTTGTGACACAGTTCATCAGTGGATGATGAGAATGTCAGTTTTGACAAAGAACACTGTTCATTACTAAAATGCTCTGATTGAGCTGTTAGAATGACAGAAACAAGTTTTCTGGGCTAAAAAAATTCATTTTTTGACAATGTCCATCAGTGGATGATGAGAAACTCAGTTTTGACAAAGAACACTGTTCATTACTGAAATGTTCTAATTGAGCTGTTAGAATGTCAGAAACAAGCTTTCTGAGCTGAAAACTGCATTTTGTGACAGAGTTCATCAGTGGATGATGAGAATGTCAGTTTTGACAAAGAACACTCTTCATTACTAAAATGCTCTGATTGAGCTGTTAGAATGACAGAAACAAGCTTTCTGGGCTAAAAAAAATATTTTTTGACAATGTCCATCAGTGGATGATGAGAATGTCAGTTTTGACAAAGAACACTGTTCATTACTAAGATGCTCTAATTGAGCTGTTAGAATGTCAGAAACAAGCTTTCTGAGCTGAAAACTGCATTTTGTGACAGAGTGCATAAGTGGATGATGAGAATGTCAGTTTTGACAAAGAACACTCTTCATTACTAAAATGCTCTGATTGAGCTGTTAGAATGACAGAAACAAGCTTTCTGAGCTGAAAACTGCATTTTGTGACGAAGTGCATCAGTGGATGATGAGAATGTCAGTTTTGACAAAGAACACTGTTCATTACTAAAATGCTCTGATTGAGCTGTTAGAATGACAGAAACAAGCTTTCTGAGCTGAAAACTGCATTTTGTGACAGAGTGCATAAGTGGATGATGAGAATGTCAGTTTTGACAAAGAACACTCTTCATTACTAAAATGCTCTGATTGAGCTGTTAGAATGTCAGAAAAAAGCTTTCTGAGCTGAGAACTACATTTTGTGACAAAGTGCATCAGTGGATGATGAGAATGTCAGTTTTGACAAAGAACACTCTTCATTACTAAAATGCTCTGATTGAGCTGTTAGAATGACAGAAACAAGCTTTCTGGGCTAAAAAATGCATTTTGTGACAATGTCCATCAGAGGATGATGAGAAACTCAGTTTTGACAAAGAACACTGTTCATTACTGAAATGTTCTAATTGAGCTGTTAGAATGTCAGAAACAAGCTTTCTGAGCTGAAAACTGCATTTTGTGACAGAGTGCATCAGTGGATGATGAGAATGTCAGTTTTGACAAAGAACACTGTTCATTACTAAAATGCTCTAATTGAGCTGTTAGAATGTCAGAAACAAGCTTTCTGAGCTGAAAACTGCATTTTGTGACAGAGTGCATCAGTGGATGATGAGAATGTCAGTTTTGACAAAGAACACTCTTCATTACTAAAATGCTCTGATTGAGCTGTTAGAATGACAGAAACAAGCTTTCTGAGCTGAAAACTGCATTTTGTGACAGAGTGCATCAGTGGATGATGAGAATGTCAGTTTTGACAAAGAACACTCTTCATTACTAAAATGCTCTAATTGAGCTGTTAGAATGTCAGAAACAAGCTTTCTGGGCTAAAAAATGCATTTTGTGACAATGTCCATCAGAGGATGATGAGAAACTCAGTTTTGACAAAGAACACTGTTCATTACTGAAATGTTCTAATTGAGCTGTTAGAATGTCAGAAACAAGCTTTCTGAGCTGAAAACTGCATTTTGTGACAGAGTGCATCAGTGGATGATGAGAATGTCAGTTTTGACAAAGAACACTGTTCATTACTAAAATGCTCTAATTGAGCTGTTAGAATGTCAGAAACAAGCTTTCTGAGCTGAAAACTGCATTTTGTGACAATGTCCATCAGTGGATGATGAGAATGTCAGTTTTGACAAAGAACACTGTTCATTACTAAAATGCTCTAATTGAGCTGTTAGAATGTCAGAAACAAGCTTTCTGGGCTAAAAAATGCATTTTGTGACAATGTCCATCAGAGGATGATGAGAAACTCAGTTTTGACAAAGAACACTGTTCATTACTGAAATGTTCTAATTGAGCTGTTAGAATGTCAGAAACAAGCTTTCTGAGCTGAAAACTGCATTTTGTGACAGAGTGCATCAGTGGATGATGAGAATGTCAGTTTTGACAAAGAACACTGTTCATTACTAAAATGCTCTAATTGAGCTGTTAGAATGTCAGAAACAAGCTTTCTGAGCTGAAAACTGCATTTTGTGACAGAGTGCATCAGTGGATGATGAGAATGTCAGTTTTGACAAAGAACACTCTTCATTACTAAAATGCTCTGATTGAGCTGTTGGAATGACAGAAACAAGCTTTCTGGGCTAAAAAATGCATTTTGTGACAATGTCCATCAGAGGATGATGAGAAACTCAGTTTTGACAAAGAACACTGTTCATTACTGAAATGTTCTAATTGAGCTGTTAGAATGTCAGAAACAAGCTTTCTGAGCTGAAAACTGCATTTTGTGACAGAGTGCATCAGTGGATGATGAGAATGTCAGCTTTGACAAAGAACACTGTTCATTACTAAAATGCTCTAATTGAGCTGTTAGAATGTCAGAAACAAGCTTTCTGAGCTGAAAACTGCATTTTGTGACAGAGTGCATCAGTGGATGATGATAATGTCAGTTTTGACAAAGAACACTGTTCATTACTAAAATGCTCTAATTGAGCTGTTAGAATGTCAGAAACAAGCTCTATGAGCTGAAAACTGCATTTTGTGACAGAGTGCATCAGTGGATGATGAGAATGTCAGTTTTGACAAAGAACACTGTTCATTACTAAAATGCTCTAATTGAGCTGTTAGAATCTCAGAAACAAGCTTTCTGAGCTGAAAACTGCATTTTGTGACAGAGTGCATCAGTGAATGATGAGAAAGTCAGTTTTGACAAAGAACACAATTCATTACTAAAATGCTCTAATTGGGCTGTTAGAATGTCAGAAACAAGCTTTCTGAGCTGAAAACTGCATTTTGTGACAGAGTGCATCAGTGGATGATGAGAATGTCAGTTTTGACAAAGAACACTGTTCATTACTGATATGTTCTAATTGAGCTGTTAGAATGACAGAAACAAGCTTTCTGAGCTGAAAACTGCATTTTGTGACAGAGTGCATAAGTGGATGATGAGAATGTCAGTTTTGACAAAGAACACTCTTCATTACTAAAATGCTCTGATTGAGCTGTTAGAATGTCAGAAACAAGCTTTCTGAGCTGAGAACTACATTTTGTGACAAAGTGCATCAGTGGATGATGAGAATGTCAGTTTTGACAAAGAACACTGTTCATTACTAAAATGCTCTAATTGAGCTGTTAGAATGTCAGAAACAAGCTTTCTGAGCTGAAAACTGCATTTTGTGACAATGTCCATCAGTGGATGATGAGAAACTCAGTTTTGACAAAGAACACTGTTCATTACTGAAATGTTCTAATTGAGCTGTTAGAATGTCAGAAACAAGCTTTCTGAGCTGAGAACTACATTTTGTGACAAAAAGCATCAGTGGATGATGAGAATGTCAGTTTTGACAAAGAACACTGTTCATTACTAAAATGCTCTAATTGAGCTGTTAGAATGTCAGAAACAAGCTTTCTGAGCTGAAAACTGCATTTTGTGACAGAGTGCATCAGTGGATGATGAGAATGTCAGTTTTGACAAAGAACACTGTTCATTACTACAATGCTCTGATTGAGCTGTTAGAATGACAGAAACAAGCTTTCTGGGCTAAAAAATTCATTTTGTGACAATGTCCATCAGTGGATGATGAGAATGTCAGTTTTGACAAAGAACACTGTTCATTACTAAAATGCTCTAATTGAGCTGTTAGAATGTCAGAAACAAGCTTTCTGAGCTGAAAACTGCATTTTGTGACAGAGTGCATCAGTGGATTATGAGAATGTCAGTTTTGACAAAGAACACTGTTCATTACTAAAATGCTCTGATTGAGCTGTTAGAATGACAGAAACAAGTTTTCTTGGCTAAAAAAAATCATTTTTTGACAATGTCCATCAGTGGATGATGAGAAACTCAGTTTTGACAAAGAACACTGTTCATTACTGAAATGTTCTAATTGAGCTGTTAGAATGTCAGAAACAAGCTTTCTGAGCTGAAAACTGCATTTTGTGACAGAGTGCATCAGTGGATGATGAGAATGTCAGTTTTGACAAAGAACACTCTTCATTACTAAAATGCTCTGATTGAGCTGTTAGAATGACAGAAACAAGCTTTCTGGGCTAAAAAAAATATTTTTTGACAATGTCCATCAGTGGATGATGAGAATGTCAGTTTTGACAAAGAACACTGTTCATTACTAAGATGCTCTAATTGAGCTGTTAGAATGTCAGAAACAAGCTTTCTGAGCTGAAAACTGCATTTTGTGACAGAGTGCATCAGTGGATGATGAGAAACTCAGTTTTGACAAAGAACACTGTTCATTACTGAAATGTTCTAATTGAGCTGTTAGAATGTCAGAAACAAGCTTTCTGAGCTGAAAACTGCATTTTGTGACAGAGTGCATCAGTGGATGATGAGAATGTCAGTTTTGACAAAGAACACTGTTCATTACTAAAATGCTCTAATTGAGCTGTTAGAATGTCAGAAACAAGCTTTCTGAGCTGAAAACTGCATTTTGTGACAGAGTGCATCAGTGGATGATGAGAATGTCAGTTTTGACAAAGAACACTCTTCATTACTAAAATGCTCTGATTGAGCTGTTAGAATGACAGAAACAAGCTTTCTGAGCTGAAAACTGCATTTTGTGACAGAGTGCATCAGTGGATGATGAGAATGTCAGTTTTGACAAAGAACACTCTTCATTACTAAAATGCTCTAATTGAGCTGTTAGAATGTCAGAAACAAGCTTTCTGGGCTAAAAAATGCATTTTGTGACAATGTCCATCAGAGGATGATGAGAAACTCAGTTTTGACAAAGAACACTGTTCATTACTGAAATGTTCTAATTGAGCTGTTAGAATGTCAGAAACAAGCTTTCTGAGCTGAAAACTGCATTTTGTGACAGAGTGCATCAGTGGATGATGAGAATGTCAGTTTTGACAAAGAACACTGTTCATTACTAAAATGCTCTAATTGAGCTGTTAGAATGTCAGAAACAAGCTTTCTGGGCTAAAAAATGCATTTTGTGACAATGTCCATCAGATGATGATGAGAAACTCAGTTTTGACAAAGAACACTGTTCATTACTGAAATGTTCTAATTGAGCTGTTAGAATGTCAGAAACAAGCTTTCTGAGCTGAAAACTGCATTTTGTGACAGAGTGCATCAGTGGATGATGGGAATGTCAGTTTTGACAAAGAACACTGTTCATTACTAAAATGCTCTAATTGAGCTGTTAGAATGTCAGAAACAAGCTTTCTGAGCTGAAAACTGCATTTTGTGACAGAGTGCATCAGTGGATGATGAGAATGTCAGTTTTGACAAAGAACACTCTTCATTACTAAAATGCTCTGATTGAGCTGTTAGAATGACAGAAACAAGCTTTCTGGGCTAAAAAATGCATTTTGTGACAATGTCCATCAGAGGATGATGAGAAACTCAGTTTTGACAAAGAACACTGTTCATTACTAAAATGCTCTAATTGAGCTGTTAGAATGTCAGAAACAAGCTTTCTGAGCTGAAAACTGCATTTTGTGACAGAGTGCATCAGTGGATGATGAGAATGTCAGCTTTGACAAAGAACACTGTTCATTACTAAAATGCTCTAATTGAGCTGTTAGAATGTCAGAAACAAGCTTTCTGAGCTGAAAACTGCATTTTGTGACAGAGTGCATCAGTGGATGATGATAATGTCAGTTTTGACAAAGAACACTGTTCATTACTAAAATGCTCTAATTGAGCTGTTAGAATGTCAGAAACAAGCTCTATGAGCTGAAAACTGCATTTTGTGACAGAGTGCATCAGTGGATGATGAGAATGTCAGTTTTGACAAAGAACACTGTTCATTACTAAAATGCTCTAATTGAGCTGTTAGAATCTCAGAAACAAGCTTTCTGAGCTGAAAACTGCATTTTGTGACAGAGTGCATCAGTGAATGATGAGAATGTCAGTTTTGACAAAGAACACAATTCATTACTAAAATGCTCTAATTGGGCTGTTAGAATGTCAGAAACAAGCTTTCTGAGCTGAAAACTGCATTTTGTGACAGAGTGCATCAGTGGATGATGAGAATGTCAGTTTTGACAAAGAACACTGTTCATTACTGATATGTTCTAATTGAGCTGTTAGAATGACAGAAACAAGCTTTCTGAGCTGAAAACTGCATTTTGTGACAGAGTGCATAAGTGGATGATGAGAATGTCAGTTTTGACAAAGAACACTCTTCATTACTAAAATGCTCTGATTGAGCTGTTAGAATGTCAGAAACAAGCTTTCTGAGCTGAGAACTACATTTTGTGACAAAGTGCATCAGTGGATGATGAGAATGTCAGTTTTGACAAAGAACACTCTTCATTACTAAAATGCTCTGATTGAGCTGTTAGAATGACAGAAACAAGCTTTCTGGGCTAAAAAATTCATTTTGTGACAATGTCCATCAGTGGATGATGAGAATGTCAGTTTTGACAAAGAACACTGTTCATTACTAAAATGCTCTAATTGAGCTGTTAGAATGTCAGAAACAAGCTTTCTGGGCTAAAAACTGCATTTTGTGACAGAGTGCATCAGTGGATGATGAGAATGTCAGTTTTGACAAAGAACACTGTTCATTACTAAAATGCTCTAATTGAGCTGTTAGAATGTCAGAAACAAGCTTTCTGAGCTGAGAACTACATTTTGTGACAAAAAGCATCAGTGGATGATGAGAATGTCAGTTTTGACAAAGAACACTGTTCATTAATAAAATGCTCTAATTGAGCTGTTAGAATGTCAGAAACAAGCTTTCTGAGCTGAAAACTGCATTTTGTGACAGAGTGCATCAGTGGATGATGAGAATGTCAGTTTTGACAAAGAACACTCTTCATTACTAAAATGCTCTGATTGAGCTGTTAGAATGACAGAAACAATCTTTCTGGGCTAAAAAATTCATTTTGTGACACAGTTCATCAGTGGATGATGAGAATGTCAATTTTGACAAAGAACACTCTTCATTACTAAAATGCTCTGATTGAGCTGTTAGAATGACAGAAACAAGCTTTCTGGGCTAAAAAATGCATTTTGTGACAATGTCCATCAGAGGATGATGAGAAACTCAGTTTTGACAAAGAACACTGTTCATTACTGAAATGCTCTAATTGAGCTGTTAGAATGTCAAAAACAAGCTTTCTGAGCTGAGAACTACATTTTGTGACAAAATGCATCAGTGGATGATGAGAATGTCAGTTTTGACAAAGAACACTGTTCATTACTAATTGAGCTGTTAGAATGTCAGAAACAAGCTTTCTGAGCTGAAAACTGCATTTTGTGACAGAGTGCATCAGTGGATGATGAGAATGTCAGTTTTGTCAAAGAACACTCTTCATTACTAAAATGCTCTGATTGAGCTGTTAGAATGACAGAAACAAGTTTTCTGGGCTAAAAAATTCATTTTTTGAAAATGTCCATCAGTGGATGATGAGAATGTCAGTTTTGACAAAGAACACTGTTCATTACTAAAATGCTCTAATTGAGCTGTTAGAATGTCAGAAACAAGCTTTCTGAGCTGAAAACTGCATTTTGTGACAGAGTGCATCAGTGGATGATGAGAATGTCAGTTTTGACAAAGAACACTCTTCATTACTAAAATGCTCTGATTGAGCTGTTAGAATGACAGAAACAATCTTTCTGGGCTAAAAAATTCATTTTGTGACACAGTTCATCAGTGGATGATGAGAATGTCAATTTTGACAAAGAACACTCTTCATTACTAAAATGCTCTGATTGAGCTGTTAGAATGACAGAAACAAGCTTTCTGGGCTAAAAAATGCATTTTGTGACAATGTCCATCAGAGGATGATGAGAAACTCAGTTTTGACAAAGAACACTGTTCATTACTGAAATGTTCTAATTGAGCTGTTAGAATGTCAGAAACAAGCTTTCTGAGCTGAAAACTGCATTTTGTGACAGAGTGCATCAGTGGATGATGAGAATGTCAGTTTTGACAAAGAACACTGTTCATTACTAAAATGCTCTAATTGAGCTGTTAGAATGTCAGAAACAAGCTTTCTGAGCTGAAAACTGCATTTTGTGACAGAGTGCATCAGTGGATGATGAGAATGTCAGTTTTGACAAAGAACACTCTTCATTACTAAAATGCTCTGATTGAGCTGTTAGAATGACAGAAACAAGCTTTCTGAGCTGAAAACTGCATTTTGTGACAGAGTGCATCAGTGGATGATGAGAATGTCAGTTTTGACAAAGAACACACTTCATTACTAAAATGCTCTAATTGAGCTGTTAGAATGTCAGAAACAAGCTTTCTGGGCTAAAAAATGCATTTTGTGACAATGTCCATCAGAGGATGATGAGAAACTCAGTTTTGACAAAGAACACTGTTCATTACTGAAATGTTCTAATTGAGCTGTTAGAATGTCAGAAACAAGCTTTCTGAGCTGAAAACTGCATTTTGTGACAGAGTGCATCAGTGGATGATGAGAATGTCAGTTTTGACAAAGAACACTGTTCATTACTAAAATGCTCTAATTGAGCTGTTAGAATGTCAGAAACAAGCTTTCTGAGCTGAAAACTGCATTTTGTGACATTGTCCATCAGTGGATGATGAGAATGTCAGTTTTGACAAAGAACACTGTTCATTACTAAAATGCTCTAATTGAGCTGTTAGAATGTCAGAAACAAGCTTTCTGGGCTAAAAAATGCATTTTGTGACAATGTCCATCAGAGGATGATGAGAAACTCAGTTTTGACAAAGAACACTGTTCATTACTGAAATGTTCTAATTGAGCTGTTAGAATGTCAGAAACAAGCTTTCTGAGCTGAAAACTGCATTTTGTGACAGAGTGCATCAGTGGATGATGAGAATGTCAGTTTTGACAAAGAACACTGTTCATTACTAAAATGCTCTAATTGAGCTGTTAGAATGTCAGAAACAAGCTTTCTGAGCTGAAAACTGCATTTTGTGACAGAGTGCATCAGTGGATGATGAGAATGTCAGTTTTGACAAAGAACACTCTTCATTACTAAAATGCTCTGATTGAGCTGTTAGAATGACAGAAACAAGCTTTCTGGGCTAAAAAATGCATTTTGTGACAATGTCCATCAGAGGATGATGAGAAACTCAGTTTTGACAAAGAACACTGTTCATTACTAAAATGCTCTAATTGAGCTGTTAGAATGTCAGAAACAAGCTTTCTGAGCTGAAAACTGCATTTTGTGACAGAGTGCATCAGTGGATGATGAGAATGTCAGCTTTGACAAAGAACACTGTTCATTACTAAAATGCTCTAATTGAGCTGTTAGAATGTCAGAAACAAGCTTTCTGAGCTGAAAACTGCATTTTGTGACAGAGTGCATCAGTGGATGATGATAATGTCAGTTTTGACAAAGAACACTGTTCATTACTAAAATGCTCTAATTGAGCTGTTAGAATGTCAGAAACAAGCTCTATGAGCTGAAAACTGCATTTTGTGACAGAGTGCATCAGTGGATGATGAGAATGTCAGTTTTGACAAAGAACACTGTTCATTACTAAAATGCTCTAATTGAGCTGTTAGAATCTCAGAAACAAGCTTTCTGAGCTGAAAACTGCATTTTGTGACAGAGTGCATCAGTGAATGATGAGAATGTCAGTTTTGACAAAGAACACAATTCATTACTAAAATGCTCTAATTGGGCTGTTAGAATGTCAGAAACAAGCTTTCTGAGCTGAAAACTGCATTTTGTGACAGAGTGCATCAGTGGATGATGAGAATGTCAGTTTTGACAAAGAACACTGTTCATTACTGATATGTTCTAATTGAGCTGTTAGAATGACAGAAACAAGCTTTCTGAGCTGAAAACTGCATTTTGTGACAGAGTGCATAAGTGGATGATGAGAATGTCAGTTTTGACAAAGAACACTCTTCATTACTAAAATGCTCTGATTGAGCTGTTAGAATGTCAGAAACAAGCTTTCTGAGCTGAGAACTACATTTTGTGACAAAGTGCATCAGTGGATGATGAGAATGTCAGTTTTGACAAAGAACACTCTTCATTACTAAAATGCTCTGATTGAGCTGTTAGAATGACAGAAACAAGCTTTCTGGGCTAAAAAATTCATTTTGTGACAATGTCCATCAGTGGATGATGAGAATGTCAGTTTTGACAAAGAACACTGTTCATTACTAAAATGCTCTAATTGAGCTGTTAGAATGTCAGAAACAAGCTTTCTGGGCTAAAAACTGCATTTTGTGACAGAGTGCATCAGTGGATGATGAGAATGTCAGTTTTGACAAAGAACACTGTTCATTACTAAAATGCTCTAATTGAGCTGTTAGAATGTCAGAAACAAGCTTTCTGAGCTGAGCACTACATTTTGTGACAAAAAGCATCAGTGGATGATGAGAATGTCAGTTTTGACAAAGAACACTGTTCATTACTAAAATGCTCTAATTGAGCTGTTAGAATGTCAGAAACAAGCTTTCTGAGCTGAAAACTGCATTTTGTGACAGAGTGCATCAGTGGATGATGAGAATGTCAGTTTTGACAAAGAACACTCTTCATTACTAAAATGCTCTGATTGAGCTGTTAGAATGACAGAAACAATCTTTCTGGGCTAAAAAATTCATTTTGTGACACAGTTCATCAGTGGATGATGAGAATGTCAATTTTGACAAAGAACACTCTTCATTACTAAAATGCTCTGATTGAGCTGTTAGAATGACAGAAACAAGCTTTCTGGGCTAAAAAATGCATTTTGTGACAATGTCCATCAGAGGATGATGAGAAACTCAGTTTTGACAAAGAACACTGTTCATTACTGAAATGCTCTAATTGAGCTGTTAGAATGTCAGAAACAAGCTTTCTGAGCTGAAAACTGCATTTTGTGACAGAGTGCATCAGTGGATGATGATAATGTCAGTTTTGACAAAGAACACTGTTCATTACTAAAATGCTCTAATTGAGCTGTTAGAATGTCAGAAACAAGCTCTATGAGCTGAAAACTGCATTTTGTGACAGAGTGCATCAGTGGATGATGAGAATGTCAGTTTTGACAAAGAACACTGTTCATTACTAAAATGCTCTAATTGAGCTGTTAGAATCTCAGAAACAAGCTTTCTGAGCTGAAAACTGCATTTTGTGACAGAGTGCATCAGTGAATGATGAGAATGTCAGTTTTGACAAAGAACACAATTCATTACTAAAATGCTCTAATTGGGCTGTTAGAATGTCAGAAACAAGCTTTCTGAGCTGAAAACTGCATTTTGTGACAGAGTGCATCAGTGGATGATGAGAATGTCAGTTTTGACAAAGAACACTGTTCATTACTGATATGTTCTAATTGAGCTGTTAGAATGACAGAAACAAGCTTTCTGAGCTGAAAACTGCATTTTGTGACAGAGTGCATAAGTGGATGATGAGAATGTCAGTTTTGACAAAGAACACTCTTCATTACTAAAATGCTCTGATTGAGCTGTTAGAATGTCAGAAACAAGCTTTCTGAGCTGAGAACTACATTTTGTGACAAAGTGCATCAGTGGATGATGAGAATGTCAGTTTTGACAAAGAACACTCTTCATTACTAAAATGCTCTGATTGAGCTGTTAGAATGACAGAAACAAGCTTTCTGGGCTAAAAAATTCATTTTGTGACAATGTCCATCAGTGGATGATGAGAATGTCAGTTTTGACAAAGAACACTGTTCATTACTAAAATGCTCTAATTGAGCTGTTAGAATGTCAGAAACAAGCTTTCTGGGCTAAAAACTGCATTTTGTGACAGAGTGCATCAGTGGATGATGAGAATGTCAGTTTTGACAAAGAACACTGTTCATTACTAAAATGCTCTAATTGAGCTGTTAGAATGTCAGAAACAAGCTTTCTGAGCTGAGCACTACATTTTGTGACAAAAAGCATCAGTGGATGATGAGAATGTCAGTTTTGACAAAGAACACTGTTCATTACTAAAATGCTCTAATTGAGCTGTTAGAATGTCAGAAACAAGCTTTCTGAGCTGAAAACTGCATTTTGTGACAGAGTGCATCAGTGGATGATGAGAATGTCAGTTTTGACAAAGAACACTCTTCATTACTAAAATGCTCTGATTGAGCTGTTAGAATGACAGAAACAATCTTTCTGGGCTAAAAAATTCATTTTGTGACACAGTTCATCAGTGGATGATGAGAATGTCAATTTTGACAAAGAACACTCTTCATTACTAAAATGCTCTGATTGAGCTGTTAGAATGACAGAAACAAGCTTTCTGGGCTAAAAAATGCATTTTGTGACAATGTCCATCAGAGGATGATGAGAAACTCAGTTTTGACAAAGAACACTGTTCATTACTGAAATGCTCTAATTGAGCTGTTAGAATGTCAAAAACAAGCTTTCTGAGCTGAGAACTACATTTTGTGACAAAATGCATCAGTGGATGATGAGAATGTCAGTTTTGACAAAGAACACTGTTCATTACTAATTGAGCTGTTAGAATGTCAGAAACAAGCTTTCTGAGCTGAAAACTGCATTTTGTGACAGAGTGCATCAGTGGATGATGAGAATGTCAGTTTTGACAAAGAACACTGTTCATTACTAAAATGCTCTAATTGAGCTGTTAGAATGTCAGAAACAAGCTTTCTGAGCTGAAAACTGCATTTTGTGACAGAGTGCATCAGTGGATGATGAGAATGTCAGTTTTGACAAAGAACACTCTTCATTACTAAAATGCTCTGATTGAGCTGTTAGAATGACAGAAACAATCTTTCTGGGCTAAAAAATTCATTTTGTGACACAGTTCATCAGTGGATGATGAGAACACAGTTCATCAGTGGATGATGAGAATGTCAGTTTTGACAAAGAACACTGTTCATTACTAAAATGCTCTAATTGAGCTGTTAGAATGTCAGAAACAAGCTTTCTGGGCTAAAAAATGCATTTTGTGACAATGTCCATCAGAGGATGATGAGAAACTCAGTTTTGACAAAGAACACTGTTCATTACTGAAATGTTCTAATTGAGCTGTTAGAATGTCAGAAACAAGCTTTCTGAGCTGAAAACTGCATTTTGTGACAGAGTGCATCAGTGGATGATGAGAATGTCAGTTTTGACAAAGAACACTGTTCATTACTAAAATGCTCTAATTGAGCTGTTAGAATGTCAGAAACAAGCTTTCTGAGCTGAAAACTGCATTTTGTGACAGAGTGCATCAGTGGATGATGAGAATGTCAGTTTTGACAAAGAACACTCTTCATTACTAAAATGCTCTGATTGAGCTGTTAGAATGACAGAAACAAGCTTTCTGGGCTAAAAAATGCATTTTGTGACAATGTCCATCAGAGGATGATGAGAAACTCAGTTTTGACAAAGAACACTGTTCATTACTAAAATGCTCTAATTGAGCTGTTAGAATGTCAGAAACAAGCTTTCTGAGCTGAAAACTGCATTTTGTGACAGAGTGCATCAGTGGATGATGAGAATGTCAGCTTTGACAAAGAACACTGTTCATTACTAAAATGCTCTAATTGAGCTGTTAGAATGTCAGAAACAAGCTTTCTGAGCTGAAAACTGCATTTTGTGACAGAGTGCATCAGTGGATGATGATAATGTCAGTTTTGACAAAGAACACTGTTCATTACTAAAATGCTCTAATTGAGCTGTTAGAATGTCAGAAACAAGCTCTATGAGCTGAAAACTGCATTTTGTGACAGAGTGCATCAGTGGATGATGAGAATGTCAGTTTTGACAAAGAACACTGTTCATTACTAAAATGCTCTAATTGAGCTGTTAGAATCTCAGAAACAAGCTTTCTGAGCTGAAAACTGCATTTTGTGACAGAGTGCATCAGTGAATGATGAGAATGTCAGTTTTGACAAAGAACACAATTCATTACTAAAATGCTCTAATTGGGCTGTTAGAATGTCAGAAACAAGCTTTCTGAGCTGAAAACTGCATTTTGTGACAGAGTGCATCAGTGGATGATGAGAATGTCAGTTTTGACAAAGAACACTGTTCATTACTGATATGTTCTAATTGAGCTGTTAGAATGACAGAAACAAGCTTTCTGAGCTGAAAACTGCATTTTGTGACAGAGTGCATAAGTGGATGATGAGAATGTCAGTTTTGACAAAGAACACTCTTCATTACTAAAATGCTCTGATTGAGCTGTTAGAATGTCAGAAACAAGCTTTCTGAGCTGAGAACTACATTTTGTGACAAAGTGCATCAGTGGATGATGAGAATGTCAGTTTTGACAAAGAACACTCTTCATTACTAAAATGCTCTGATTGAGCTGTTAGAATGACAGAAACAAGCTTTCTGGGCTAAAAAATTCATTTTGTGACAATGTCCATCAGTGGATGATGAGAATGTCAGTTTTGACAAAGAACACTGTTCATTACTAAAATGCTCTAATTGAGCTGTTAGAATGTCAGAAACAAGCTTTCTGGGCTAAAAACTGCATTTTGTGACAGAGTGCATCAGTGGATGATGAGAATGTCAGTTTTGACAAAGAACACTGTTCATTACTAAAATGCTCTAATTGAGCTGTTAGAATGTCAGAAACAAGCTTTCTGAGCTGAGAACTACATTTTGTGACAAAAAGCATCAGTGGATGATGAGAATGTCAGTTTTGACAAAGAACACTGTTCATTACTAAAATGCTCTAATTGAGCTGTTAGAATGTCAGAAACAAGCTTTCTGAGCTGAAAACTGCATTTTGTGACAGAGTGCATCAGTGGATGATGAGAATGTCAGTTTTGACAAAGAACACTCTTCATTACTAAAATGCTCTGATTGAGCTGTTAGAATGACAGAAACAATCTTTCTGGGCTAAAAAATTCATTTTGTGACACAGTTCATCAGTGGATGATGAGAATGTCAATTTTGACAAAGAACACTCTTCATTACTAAAATGCTCTGATTGAGCTGTTAGAATGACAGAAACAAGCTTTCTGGGCTAAAAAATGCATTTTGTGACAATGTCCATCAGAGGATGATGAGAAACTCAGTTTTGACAAAGAACACTGTTCATTACTGAAATGCTCTAATTGAGCTGTTAGAATGTCAAAAACAAGCTTTCTGAGCTGAGAACTACATTTTGTGACAAAATGCATCAGTGGATGATGAGAATGTCAGTTTTGACAAAGAACACTGTTCATTACTAATTGAGCTGTTAGAATGTCAGAAACAAGCTTTCTGAGCTGAAAACTGCATTTTGTGACAGAGTGCATCAGTGGATGATGAGAATGTCAGTTTTGTCAAAGAACACTCTTCATTACTAAAATGCTCTGATTGAGCTGTTAGAATGACAGAAACAAGTTTTCTGGGCTAAAAAATTCATTTTTTGAAAATGTCCATCAGTGGATGATGAGAATGTCAGTTTTGACAAAGAACACTGTTCATTACTAAAATGCTCTAATTGAGCTGTTAGAATGTCAGAAACAAGCTTTCTGAGCTGAAAACTGCATTTTGTGACAGAGTGCATCAGTGGATGATGAGAATGTCAGTTTTGACAAAGAACACTCTTCATTACTAAAATGCTCTGATTGAGCTGTTAGAATGACAGAAACAATCTTTCTGGGCTAAAAAATTCATTTTGTGACACAGTTCATCAGTGGATGATGAGAATGTCAATTTTGACAAAGAACACTCTTCATTACTAAAATGCTCTGATTGAGCTGTTAGAATGACAGAAACAAGCTTTCTGGGCTAAAAAATGCATTTTGTGACAATGTCCATCAGAGGATGATGAGAAACTCAGTTTTGACAAAGAACACTGTTCATTACTGAAATGTTCTAATTGAGCTGTTAGAATGTCAGAAACAAGCTTTCTGAGCTGAAAACTGCATTTTGTGACAGAGTGCATCAGTGGATGATGAGAATGTCAGTTTTGACAAAGAACACTGTTCATTACTAAAATGCTCTAATTGAGCTGTTAGAATGTCAGAAACAAGCTTTCTGAGCTGAAAACTGCATTTTGTGACAGAGTGCATCAGTGGATGATGAGAATGTCAGTTTTGACAAAGAACACTCTTCATTACTAAAATGCTCTGATTGAGCTGTTAGAATGACAGAAACAAGCTTTCTGAGCTGAAAACTGCATTTTGTGACAGAGTGCATCAGTGGATGATGAGAATGTCAGTTTTGACAAAGAACACTCTTCATTACTAAAATGCTCTAATTGAGCTGTTAGAATGTCAGAAACAAGCTTTCTGGGCTAAAAAATGCATTTTGTGACAATGTCCATCAGAGGATGATGAGAAACTCAGTTTTGACAAAGAACACTGTTCATTACTGAAATGTTCTAATTGAGCTGTTAGAATGTCAGAAACAAGCTTTCTGAGCTGAAAACTGCATTTTGTGACAGAGTGGATGATGAGAATGTCAGTTTTGACAAAGAACACTGTTCATTACTAAAATGCTCTAATTGAGCTGTTAGAATGTCAGAAACAAGCTTTCTGAGCTGAAAACTGCATTTTGTGACATTGTCCATCAGTGGATGATGAGAATGTCAGTTTTGACAAAGAACACTGTTCATTACTAAAATGCTCTAATTGAGCTGTTAGAATGTCAGAAACAAGCTTTCTGGGCTAAAAAATGCATTTTGTGACAATGTCCATCAGAGGATGATGAGAAACTCAGTTTTGACAAAGAACACTGTTCATTACTGAAATGTTCTAATTGAGCTGTTAGAATGTCAGAAACAAGCTTTCTGAGCTGAAAACTGCATTTTGTGACAGAGTGCATCAGTGGATGATGAGAATGTCAGTTTTGACAAAGAACACTGTTCATTACTAAAATGCTCTAATTGAGCTGTTAGAATGTAAGAAACAAGCTTTCTGAGCTGAAAACTGCATTTTGTGACAGAGTGCATCAGTGGATGATGAGAATGTCAGTTTTGACAAAGAACACTCTTCATTACTAAAATGCTCTGATTGAGCTGTTAGAATGACAGAAACAAGCTTTCTGGGCTAAAAAATGCATTTTGTGACAATGTCCATCAGAGGATGATGAGAAACTCAGTTTTGACAAAGAACACTGTTCATTACTAAAATGCTCTAATTGAGCTGTTAGAATGTCAGAAACAAGCTTTCTGAGCTGAAAACTGCATTTTGTGACAGAGTGCATCAGTGGATGATGAGAATGTCAGCTTTGACAAAGAACACTGTTCATTACTAAAATGCTCTAATTGAGCTGTTAGAATGTCAGAAACAAGCTTTCTGAGCTGAAAACTGCATTTTGTGACAGAGTGCATCAGTGGATGATGATAATGTCAGTTTTGACAAAGAACACTGTTCATTACTAAAATGCTCTAATTGAGCTGTTAGAATGTCAGAAACAAGCTCTATGAGCTGAAAACTGCATTTTGTGACAGAGTGCATCAGTGGATGATGAGAATGTCAGTTTTGACAAAGAACACTGTTCATTACTAAAATGCTCTAATTGAGCTGTTAGAATCTCAGAAACAAGCTTTCTGAGCTGAAAACTGCATTTTGTGACAGAGTGCATCAGTGAATGATGAGAATGTCAGTTTTGACAAAGAACACAATTCATTACTAAAATGCTCTAATTGGGCTGTTAGAATGTCAGAAACAAGCTTTCTGAGCTGAAAACTGCATTTTGTGACAGAGTGCATCAGTGGATGATGAGAATGTCAGTTTTGACAAAGAACACTGTTCATTACTGATATGTTCTAATTGAGCTGTTAGAATGACAGAAACAAGCTTTCTGAGCTGAAAACTGCATTTTGTGACAGAGTGCATAAGTGGATGATGAGAATGTCAGTTTTGACAAAGAACACTCTTCATTACTAAAATGCTCTGATTGAGCTGTTAGAATGTCAGAAACAAGCTTTCTGAGCTGAGAACTACATTTTGTGACAAAGTGCATCAGTGGATGATGAGAATGTCAGTTTTGACAAAGAACACTCTTCATTACTAAAATGCTCTGATTGAGCTGTTAGAATGACAGAAACAAGCTTTCTGGGCTAAAAAATTCATTTTGTGACAATGTCCATCAGTGGATGATGAGAATGTCAGTTTTGACAAAGAACACTGTTCATTACTAAAATGCTCTAATTGAGCTGTTAGAATGTCAGAAACAAGCTTTCTGGGCTAAAAACTGCATTTTGTGACAGAGTGCATCAGTGGATGATGAGAATGTCAGTTTTGACAAAGAACACTGTTCATTACTAAAATGCTCTAATTGAGCTGTTAGAATGTCAGAAACAAGCTTTCTGAGCTGAGAACTACATTTTGTGACAAAAAGCATCAGTGGATGATGAGAATGTCAGTTTTGACAAAGAACACTGTTCATTACTAAAATGCTCTAATTGAGCTGTTAGAATGTCAGAAACAAGCTTTCTGAGCTGAAAACTGCATTTTGTGACAGAGTGCATCAGTGGATGATGAGAATGTCAGTTTTGACAAAGAACACTCTTCATTACTAAAATGCTCTGATTGAGCTGTTAGAATGACAGAAACAATCTTTCTGGGCTAAAAAATTCATTTTGTGACACAGTTCATCAGTGGATGATGAGAATGTCAATTTTGACAAAGAACACTCTTCATTACTAAAATGCTCTGATTGAGCTGTTAGAATGACAGAAACAAGCTTTCTGGGCTAAAAAATGCATTTTGTGACAATGTCCATCAGAGGATGATGAGAAACTCAGTTTTGACAAAGAACACTCTTCATTACTAAAATGCTCTGATTGAGCTGTTAGAATGTCAAAAACAAGCTTTCTGAGCTGAGAACTACATTTTGTGACAAAATGCATCAGTGGATGATGAGAATGTCAGTTTTGACAAAGAACACTGTTCATTACTAATTGAGCTGTTAGAATGTCAGAAACAAGCTTTCTGAGCTGAAAACTGCATTTTGTGACAGAGTGCATCAGTGGATGATGAGAATGTCAGTTTTGTCAAAGAACACTCTTCATTACTAAAATGCTCTGATTGAGCTGTTAGAATGACAGAAACAAGTTTTCTGGGCTAAAAAATTCATTTTTTGAAAATGTCCATCAGTGGATGATGAGAATGTCAGTTTTGACAAAGAACACTGTTCATTACTAAAATGCTCTAATTGAGCTGTTAGAATGTCAGAAACAAGCTTTCTGAGCTGAAAACTGCATTTTGTGACAGAGTGCATCAGTGGATGATGAGAATGTCAGTTTTGACAAAGAACACTCTTCATTACTAAAATGCTCTGATTGAGCTGTTAGAATGACAGAAACAATCTTTCTGGGCTAAAAAATTCATTTTGTGACACAGTTCATCAGTGGATGATGAGAATGTCAATTTTGACAAAGAACACTCTTCATTACTAAAATGCTCTGATTGAGCTGTTAGAATGACAGAAACAAGCTTTCTGGGCTAAAAAATGCATTTTGTGACACAGTTCATCAGTGGATGATGAGAATGTCAGTTTTGACAAAGAACACTGTTCATTACTAAAATGCTCTGATTGAGCTGTTAGAATGACAGAAACAAGTTTTCTGGGCTAAAAAAATTCATTTTTTGACAATGTCCATCAGTGGATGATGAGAAACTCAGTTTTGACAAAGAACACTGTTCATTACTGAAATGTTCTAATTGAGCTGTTAGAATGTCAGAAACAAGCTTTCTGAGCTGAAAACTGCATTTTGTGACAGAGTTCATCAGTGGATGATGAGAATGTCAGTTTTGACAAAGAACACTCTTCATTACTAAAATGCTCTGATTGAGCTGTTAGAATGACAGAAACAAGCTTTCTGGGCTAAAAAAAATATTTTTTGACAATGTCCATCAGTGGATGATGAGAATGTCAGTTTTGACAAAGAACACTGTTCATTACTAAGATGCTCTAATTGAGCTGTTAGAATGTCAGAAACAAGCTTTCTGAGCTGAAAACTGCATTTTGTGACAGAGTGCATAAGTGGATGATGAGAATGTCAGTTTTGACAAAGAACACTCTTCATTACTAAAATGCTCTGATTGAGCTGTTAGAATGACAGAAACAAGCTTTCTGAGCTGAAAACTGCATTTTGTGACGAAGTGCATCAGTGGATGATGAGAATGTCAGTTTTGACAAAGAACACTGTTCATTACTAAAATGCTCTGATTGAGCTGTTAGAATGACAGAAACAAGCTTTCTGAGCTGAAAACTGCATTTTGTGACAGAGTGCATAAGTGGATGATGAGAATGTCAGTTTTGACAAAGAACACTCTTCATTACTAAAATGCTCTGATTGAGCTGTTAGAATGTCAGAAAAAAGCTTTCTGAGCTGAGAACTACATTTTGTGACAAAGTGCATCAGTGGATGATGAGAATGTCAGTTTTGACAAAGAACACTCTTCATTACTAAAATGCTCTGATTGAGCTGTTAGAATGACAGAAACAAGCTTTCTGGGCTAAAAAATGCATTTTGTGACAATGTCCATCAGAGGATGATGAGAAACTCAGTTTTGACAAAGAACACTGTTCATTACTGAAATGTTCTAATTGAGCTGTTAGAATGTCAGAAACAAGCTTTCTGAGCTGAAAACTGCATTTTGTGACAGAGTGCATCAGTGGATGATGAGAATGTCAGTTTTGACAAAGAACACTGTTCATTACTAAAATGCTCTAATTGAGCTGTTAGAATGTCAGAAACAAGCTTTCTGAGCTGAAAACTGCATTTTGTGACAGAGTGCATCAGTGGATGATGAGAATGTCAGTTTTGACAAAGAACACTCTTCATTACTAAAATGCTCTAATTGAGCTGTTAGAATGTCAGAAACAAGCTTTCTGAGCTGAAAACTGCATTTTGTGACAGAGTGCATCAGTGGATGATGAGAATGTCAGTTTTGACAAAGAACACTCTTCATTACTAAAATGCTCTGATTGAGCTGTTAGAATGACAGAAACAAGCTTTCTGAGCTGAAAACTGCATTTTGTGACAGAGTGCATCAGTGGATGATGAGAATGTCAGTTTTGACAAAGAACACTGTTCATTACTAAAATGCTCTAATTGAGCTGTTAGAATGTCAGAAACAAGCTTTCTGGGCTAAAAAATGCATTTTGTGACAATGTCCATCAGAGGATGATGAGAAACTCAGTTTTGACAAAGAACACTGTTCATTACTGAAATGTTCTAATTGAGCTGTTAGAATGTCAGAAACAAGCTTTCTGAGCTGAAAACTGCATTTTGTGACAGAGTGCATCAGTGGATGATGAGAATGTCAGTTTTGACAAAGAACACTGTTCATTACTAAAATGCTCTAATTGAGCTGTTAGAATGTCAGAAACAAGCTTTCTGAGCTGAAAACTGCATTTTGTGACAGAGTGCATCAGTGGATGATGAGAATGTCAGTTTTGACAAAGAACACTCTTCATTACTAAAATGCTCTGATTGAGCTGTTGGAATGACAGAAACAAGCTTTCTGGGCTAAAAAATGCATTTTGTGACAATGTCCATCAGAGGATGATGAGAAACTCAGTTTTGACAAAGAACACTGTTCATTACTGAAATGTTCTAATTGAGCTGTTAGAATGTCAGAAACAAGCTTTCTGAGCTGAAAACTGCATTTTGTGACAGAGTGCATCAGTGGATGATGAGAATGTCAGCTTTGACAAAGAACACTGTTCATTACTAAAATGCTCTAATTGAGCTGTTAGAATGTCAGAAACAAGCTTTCTGAGCTGAAAACTGCATTTTGTGACAGAGTGCATCAGTGGATGATGATAATGTCAGTTTTGACAAAGAACACTGTTCATTACTAAAATGCTCTAATTGAGCTGTTAGAATGTCAGAAACAAGCTCTATGAGCTGAAAACTGCATTTTGTGACAGAGTGCATCAGTGGATGATGAGAATGTCAGTTTTGACAAAGAACACTGTTCATTACTAAAATGCTCTAATTGAGCTGTTAGAATCTCAGAAACAAGCTTTCTGAGCTGAAAACTGCATTTTGTGACAGAGTGCATCAGTGAATGATGAGAAAGTCAGTTTTGACAAAGAACACAATTCATTACTAAAATGCTCTAATTGGGCTGTTAGAATGTCAGAAACAAGCTTTCTGAGCTGAAAACTGCATTTTGTGACAGAGTGCATCAGTGGATGATGAGAATGTCAGTTTTGACAAAGAACACTGTTCATTACTGATATGTTCTAATTGAGCTGTTAGAATGACAGAAACAAGCTTTCTGAGCTGAAAACTGCATTTTGTGACAGAGTGCATAAGTGGATGATGAGAATGTCAGTTTTGACAAAGAACACTCTTCATTACTAAAATGCTCTGATTGAGCTGTTAGAATGTCAGAAACAAGCTTTCTGAGCTGAGAACTACATTTTGTGACAAAGTGCATCAGTGGATGATGAGAATGTCAGTTTTGACAAAGAACACTCTTCATTACTAAAATGCTCTGATTGAGCTGTTAGAATGACAGAAACAAGCTTTCTGGGCTAAAAAATTCATTTTGTGACAATGTCCATCAGTGGATGATGAGAATGTCAGTTTTGACAAAGAACACTGTTCATTACTAAAATGCTCTAATTGAGCTGTTAGAATGTCAGAAACAAGCTTTCTGGGCTAAAAACTGCATTTTGTGACAGAGTGCATCAGTGGATGATGAGAATGTCAGTTTTGACAAAGAACACTGTTCATTACTAAAATGCTCTAATTGAGCTGTTAGAATGTCAGAAACAAGCTTTCTGAGCTGAGAACTACATTTTGTGACAAAAAGCATCAGTGGATGATGAGAATGTCAGTTTTGACAAAGAACACTGTTCATTACTAAAATGCTCTAATTGAGCTGTTAGAATGTCAGAAACAAGCTTTCTGAGCTGAAAACTGCATTTTGTGACAGAGTGCATCAGTGGATGATGAGAATGTCAGTTTTGACAAAGAACACTCTTCATTACTAAAATGCTCTGATTGAGCTGTTAGAATGACAGAAACAATCTTTCTGGGCTAAAAAATTCATTTTGTGACACAGTTCATCAGTGGATGATGAGAATGTCAATTTTGACAAAGAACACTCTTCATTACTAAAATGCTCTGATTGAGCTGTTAGAATGACAGAAACAAGCTTTCTGGGCTAAAAAATGCATTTTGTGACAATGTCCATCAGAGGATGATGAGAAACTCAGTTTTGACAAAGAACACTGTTCATTACTGAAATGCTCTAATTGAGCTGTTAGAATGTCAAAAACAAGCTTTCTGAGCTGAGAACTACATTTTGTGACAAAATGCATCAGTGGATGATGAGAATGTCAGTTTTGACAAAGAACACTGTTCATTACTAATTGAGCTGTTAGAATGTCAGAAACAAGCTTTCTGAGCTGAAAACTGCATTTTGTGACAGAATGCATCAGTGGATGATGATAATGTCAGTTTTGACAAAGAACACTGTTCATTACTAAAATGCTCTAATTGAGCTGTTAGAATGTCAGAAACAAGCTTTATGAGCTGAAAACTGCATTTTGTGACAGAGTGCATCAGTGGATGATGAGAATGTCAGTTTTGACAAAGAACACTGTTCATTACTAAAATGCTCTAATTGAGCTGTTAGAATCTCAGAAACAAGCTTGCTGAGCTGAAAACTGCATTTTGTGACAGAGTGCATCAGTGAATGATGAGAATGTCAGTTTTGACAAAGAACACTCTTCATTACTAAAATGCTCTGATTGAGCTGTTAGAATGACAGAAACAAGCTTTCTGGGCTAAAAAATTCATTTTGTGACAATGTCCATCAGTGGATGATGAGAATGTCAGTTTTGACAAAGAACACTGTTCATTACTAAAATGCTCTAATTGAGCTGTTAGAATGTCAGAAACAAGCTTTCTGAGCTGAAAACTGCATTTTGTGACACAGTTCATCAGTGGATGATGAGAATGTCAGTTTTGACAAAGAACACTGTTCATTACTAAAATGCTCTGATTGAGCTGTTAGAATGACAGAAACAAGCTTTCTGGGCTAAAAAATTCATTTTGTGACAATGTCCATCAGAGGATGATAAGAAACTCGGTTTTGACAAAGAACACTGTTCATTACTGAAATGTTCTAATTGAGCTGTTAGAATGTCAGAAACAAGCTTTCTGAGCTGAAAACTGCATTTTGTGACACAGTTCATCAGTGGATGATGAGAATGTCAGTTTTGACAAAGAAAACTGTTCATTACTAAAATGCTCTAATTTGAGCTGTTAGAATGTCAGAAACAAGCTTTCTGAGCTGAAAACTGCATTTTGTGACAAAGTGCATCAGTGGATGATGAGAATGTCAGTTTTGACAAAGAACACTGTTCATTACTAAAATGCTCTGATTGAGCTGTTAGAATGTCAGAAACAAGCTTTCTGAGCTGAAAACTGCATTTTGTGACAGAGTGCATCAGTGGATGATCAGAATGTCAGTTTTGACAAAGAACACTGTTCATTACTAAAATGCTCTAATTGAGCTGTTAGAATGTCAGAAACAAGCTTGCTGAGCTGAAAACTGCATTTTGTGACAAAGTGCATCAGTGGATGATGAGAATGTCAGTTTTGTCAAAGAACACTGTTCATTACTAAAATGCTCTAATTGAGCTGTTAGAATGTCAGAAACAAGCTTTCTGAGCTGAAAACTGCATTTTGTGACAGAGTGCATCAGTGGATGATGAGAATGTCAGTTTTGTCAAAGAACACTGTTCATTACTAAAATGCTCTAATTGAGCTGTTAGAATGTCAGAAACAAGCTTGCTGAGCTGAAAACTGCATTTTGTGACAAAGTGCATCAGTGGATGATGAGAATGTCAGTTTTGTCAAAGAACACTGTTCATTACTAAAATGCTCTAATTGAGCTGTTAGAATGTCAGAAACAAGCTTGCTGAGCTGAAAACTGCATTTTGTGACAAAGTGCATCAGTGGATGATGAGAATGTCAGTTTTGACAAAGAACACTGTTCATTACTAAAATGCTCTAATTGAGCTGTTAGAATGTCAGAAACAAGCTTTCTGGGCTAAAAAATGCATTTTGTGACAATGTCCATCAGATGATGATGAGAAACTAAGTTTTGACAAAGAACACTGTTCATTACTGATATGTTCTAATTGAGCTGTTAGAATGTCAGAAACAAGCTTTCTGAGCTGAAAACTGCATTTTGTGACAGAGTGCATCAGTGGATGATGAGAATGTCAGTTTTTACAAAGAACACTCTTCATTAGTAAAATGCTCTGATTGAGCTGTTAGAATGACAGAAACAAGCTTTCTGGGCTAAAAAAAATATTTTTTGACAATGTCCATCAGTGGATGATGAGAATGTCAGTTTTGACAAAGAACACTGTTCATTACTAAAATGCTCTAATTGAGCTGTTAGAATGTCAGAAACAAGCTTTCTGAGCTGAAAACTGCATTTTGTGACAATGTCCATCAGTGGATGATGAGAAACTCAGTTTTGACAAAGAACACTGTTCATTACTGAAATGTTCTAATTGAGCTGTTAGAATGTCAGAAACAAGCTTTCTGAGCTGAGAACTACATTTTGTGACAAAAAGCATCAGTGGATGATGAGAATGTCAGTTTTGACAAAGAACACTGTTCATTACTAAAATGCTCTAATTGAGCTGTTAGAATGTCAGAAACAAGCTTTCTGAGCTGAAAACTGCATTTTGTGACAGAGTGCATCAGTGGATGATGAGAATGTCAGTTTTGACAAAGAACACTGTTCATTACTACAATGCTCTGATTGAGCTGTTAGAATGACAGAAACAAGCTTTCTGGGCTAAAAAATTCATTTTGTGACAATGTCCATCAGTGGATGATGAGAATGTCAGTTTTGACAAAGAACACTGTTCATTACTGAAATGTTCTAATTGAGCTGTTAGAATGTCAGAAACAAGCTTTCTGAGCTGAAAACTGCATTTTGTGACAGAGTGCATCAGTGGATGATGAGAATGTCAGTTTTGACAAAGAACACTCTTCATTACTAAAATGCTCTGATTGAGCTGTTAGAATGACAGAAACAAGCTTTCTGGGCTAAAAAAAATATTTTTTGACAATGTCCATCAGTGGATGATGATAATGTCAGTTTTGACAAAGAACACTGTTCATTACTAAAATGCTCTAATTGAGCTGTTAGAATGTCAGAAACAAGCTTTATGAGCTGAAAACTGCATTTTGTGACAGAGTGCATCAGTGGATGATGAGAATGTCAGTTTTGACAAAGAACACTGTTCATTACTAAAATGCTCTAATTGAGCTGTTAGAATGTCAGAAACAAGCTCTATGAGCTGAAAACTGCATTTTGTGACAGAGTGCATCAGTGGATGATGAGAATGTCAGTTTTGACAAAGAACACTGTTCATTACTAAAATGCTCTAATTGAGCTGTTAGAATCTCAGAAACAAGCTTTCTGAGCTGAAAACTGCATTTTGTGACAGAGTGCATCAGTGAATGATGAGAATGTCAGTTTTTACAAAGAACACAATTCATTACTAAAATGCTCTAATTGGGCTGTTAGAATGTCAGAAACAAGCTTTCTGAGCTGAAAACTGCATTTTGTGACAGAGTGCATAAGTGGATGATGAGAATGTCAGTTTTGACAAAGAACACTCTTCATTACTAAAATGCTCTGATTGAGCTGTTAGAATGTCAGAAACAAGCTTTCTGAGCTGAGAACTACATTTTGTGACAAAGTGCATCAGTGGATGATGAGAATGTCAGTTTTGACAAAGAACACTCTTCATTACTAAAATGCTCTGATTGAGCTGTTAGAATGACAGAAACAAGCTTTCTGGGCTAAAAAATTCATTTTGTGACAATGTCCATCAGTGGATGATGAGAATGTCAGTTTTGACAAAGAACACTGTTCATTACTAAAATGCTCTAATTGAGCTGTTAGAATGTCAGAAACAAGCTTTCTGGGCTAAAAACTGCATTTTGTGACAGAGTGCATCAGTGGATGATGAGAATGTCAGTTTTGACAAAGAACACTGTTCATTACTAAAATGCTCTAATTGAGCTGTTAGAATGTCAGAAACAAGCTTTCTGAGCTGAGAACTACATTTTGTGACAAAAAGCATCAGTGGATGATGAGAATGTCAGTTTTGACAAAGAACACTGTTCATTACTAAAATGCTCTAATTGAGCTGTTAGAATGTCAGAAACAAGCTTTCTGAGCTGAAAACTGCATTTTGTGACAGAGTGCATCAGTGGATGATGAGAATGTCAGTTTTGACAAAGAACACTCTTCATTACTAAAATGCTCTGATTGAGCTGTTAGAATGACAGAAACAATCTTTCTGGGCTAAAAAATTCATTTTGTGACACAGTTCATCAGTGGATGATGAGAATGTCAATTTTGACAAAGAACACTCTTCATTACTAAAATGCTCTGATTGAGCTGTTAGAATGACAGAAACAAGCTTTCTGGGCTAAAAAATGCATTTTGTGACAATGTCCATCAGAGGATGATGAGAAACTCAGTTTTGACAAAGAACACTGTTCATTACTGAAATGCTCTAATTGAGCTGTTAGAATGTCAAAAACAAGCTTTCTGAGCTGAGAACTACATTTTGTGACAAAATGCATCAGTGGATGATGAGAATGTCAGTTTTGACAAAGAACACTGTTCATTACTAATTGAGCTGTTAGAATGTCAGAAACAAGCTTTCTGAGCTGAAAACTGCATTTTGTGACAGAATGCATCAGTGGATGATGATAATGTCAGTTTTGACAAAGAACACTGTTCATTACTAAAATGCTCTAATTGAGCTGTTAGAATGTCAGAAACAAGCTTTATGAGCTGAAAACTGCATTTTGTGACAGAGTGCATCAGTGGATGATGAGAATGTCAGTTTTGACAAAGAACACTGTTCATTACTAAAATGCTCTAATTGAGCTGTTAGAATCTCAGAAACAAGCTTGCTGAGCTGAAAACTGCATTTTGTGACAGAGTGCATCAGTGAATGATGAGAATGTCAGTTTTGACAAAGAACACTCTTCATTACTAAAATGCTCTGATTGAGCTGTTAGAATGACAGAAACAAGCTTTCTGGGCTAAAAAATTCATTTTGTGACAATGTCCATCAGTGGATGATGAGAATGTCAGTTTTGACAAAGAACACTGTTCATTACTAAAATGCTCTAATTGAGCTGTTAGAATGTCAGAAACAAGCTTTCTGAGCTGAAAACTGCATTTTGTGACACAGTTCATCAGTGGATGATGAGAATGTCAGTTTTGACAAAGAACACTGTTCATTACTAAAATGCTCTGATTGAGCTGTTAGAATGACAGAAACAAGCTTTCTGGGCTAAAAAATTCATTTTGTGACAATGTCCATCAGAGGATGATAAGAAACTCGGTTTTGACAAAGAACACTGTTCATTACTGAAATGTTCTAATTGAGCTGTTAGAATGTCAGAAACAAGCTTTCTGAGCTGAAAACTGCATTTTGTGACACAGTTCATCAGTGGATGATGAGAATGTCAGTTTTGACAAAGAAAACTGTTCATTACTAAAATGCTCTAATTTGAGCTGTTAGAATGTCAGAAACAAGCTTTCTGAGCTGAAAACTGCATTTTGTGACAAAGTGCATCAGTGGATGATGAGAATGTCAGTTTTGACAAAGAACACTGTTCATTACTAAAATGCTCTGATTGAGCTGTTAGAATGTCAGAAACAAGCTTTCTGAGCTGAAAACTGCATTTTGTGACAGAGTGCATCAGTGGATGATCAGAATGTCAGTTTTGACAAAGAACACTGTTCATTACTAAAATGCTCTAATTGAGCTGTTAGAATGTCAGAAACAAGCTTGCTGAGCTGAAAACTGCATTTTGTGACAAAGTGCATCAGTGGATGATGAGAATGTCAGTTTTGTCAAAGAACACTGTTCATTACTAAAATGCTCTAATTGAGCTGTTAGAATGTCAGAAACAAGCTTTCTGAGCTGAAAACTGCATTTTGTGACAGAGTGCATCAGTGGATGATGAGAATGTCAGTTTTGTCAAAGAACACTGTTCATTACTAAAATGCTCTAATTGAGCTGTTAGAATGTCAGAAACAAGCTTGCTGAGCTGAAAACTGCATTTTGTGACAAAGTGCATCAGTGGATGATGAGAATGTCAGTTTTGTCAAAGAACACTGTTCATTACTAAAATGCTCTAATTGAGCTGTTAGAATGTCAGAAACAAGCTTGCTGAGCTGAAAACTGCATTTTGTGACAAAGTGCATCAGTGGATGATGAGAATGTCAGTTTTGACAAAGAACACTGTTCATTACTAAAATGCTCTAATTGAGCTGTTAGAATGTCAGAAACAAGCTTTCTGGGCTAAAAAATGCATTTTGTGACAATGTCCATCAGATGATGATGAGAAACTAAGTTTTGACAAAGAACACTGTTCATTACTGATATGTTCTAATTGAGCTGTTAGAATGTCAGAAACAAGCTTTCTGAGCTGAAAACTGCATTTTGTGACAGAGTGCATCAGTGGATGATGAGAATGTCAGTTTTTACAAAGAACACTCTTCATTAGTAAAATGCTCTGATTGAGCTGTTAGAATGACAGAAACAAGCTTTCTGGGCTAAAAAAAATATTTTTTGACAATGTCCATCAGTGGATGATGAGAATGTCAGTTTTGACAAAGAACACTGTTCATTACTAAAATGCTCTAATTGAGCTGTTAGAATGTCAGAAACAAGCTTTCTGAGCTGAAAACTGCATTTTGTGACAATGTCCATCAGTGGATGATGAGAAACTCAGTTTTGACAAAGAACACTGTTCATTACTGAAATGTTCTAATTGAGCTGTTAGAATGTCAGAAACAAGCTTTCTGAGCTGAGAACTACATTTTGTGACAAAAAGCATCAGTGGATGATGAGAATGTCAGTTTTGACAAAGAACACTGTTCATTACTAAAATGCTCTAATTGAGCTGTTAGAATGTCAGAAACAAGCTTTCTGAGCTGAAAACTGCATTTTGTGACAGAGTGCATCAGTGGATGATGAGAATGTCAGTTTTGACAAAGAACACTGTTCATTACTACAATGCTCTGATTGAGCTGTTAGAATGACAGAAACAAGCTTTCTGGGCTAAAAAATTCATTTTGTGACAATGTCCATCAGTGGATGATGAGAATGTCAGTTTTGACAAAGAACACTGTTCATTACTAAAATGCTCTAATTGAGCTGTTAGAATGTCAGAAACAAGCTTTCTGAGCTGAAAACTGCATTTTGTGACAGAGTGCATCAGTGGATGATGAGAATGTCAGTTTTGACAAAGAACACTGTTCATTACTAAAATGCTCTGATTGAGCTGTTAGAATGACAGAAACAAGTTTTCTGGGCTAAAAAAATTCATTTTTTGACAATGTCCATCAGTGGATGATGAGAAACTCAGTTTTGACAAAGAACACTGTTCATTACTGAAATGTTCTAATTGAGCTGTTAGAATGTCAGAAACAAGCTTTCTGAGCTGAAAACTGCATTTTGTGACAGAGTGCATCAGTGGATGATGAGAATGTCAGTTTTGACAAAGAACACTCTTCATTACTAAAATGCTCTGATTGAGCTGTTAGAATGACAGAAACAAGCTTTCTGGGCTAAAAAAAATATTTTTTGACAATGTCCATCAGTGGATGATGATAATGTCAGTTTTGACAAAGAACACTGTTCATTACTAAAATGCTCTAATTGAGCTGTTAGAATGTCAGAAACAAGCTTTATGAGCTGAAAACTGCATTTTGTGACAGAGTGCATCAGTGGATGATGAGAATGTCAGTTTTGACAAAGAACACTGTTCATTACTAAAATGCTCTAATTGAGCTGTTAGAATGTCAGAAACAAGCTCTATGAGCTGAAAACTGCATTTTGTGACAGAGTGCATCAGTGGATGATGAGAATGTCAGTTTTGACAAAGAACACTGTTCATTACTAAAATGCTCTAATTGAGCTGTTAGAATCTCAGAAACAAGCTTTCTGAGCTGAAAACTGCATTTTGTGACAGAGTGCATCAGTGAATGATGAGAATGTCAGTTTTTACAAAGAACACAATTCATTACTAAAATGCTCTAATTGGGCTGTTAGAATGTCAGAAACAAGCTTTCTGAGCTGAAAACTGCATTTTGTGACAGAGTGCATAAGTGGATGATGAGAATGTCAGTTTTGACAAAGAACACTGTTCATTACTAAAATGCTCTGATTGAGCTGTTAGAATGACAGAAACAAGCTTTCTGAGCTGAAAACTGCATTTTGTGACAGAGTGCATAAGTGGATGATGAGAATGTCAGTTTTGACAAAGAACACTCTTCATTACTAAAATGCTCTGATTGAGCTGTTAGAATGACAGAAACAAGCTTTCTGAGCTGAAAACTGCATTTTGTGACGAAGTGCATCAGTGGATGATGAGAATGTCAGTTTTGACAAAGAACACTGTTCATTACTAAAATGCTCTGATTGAGCTGTTAGAATGACAGAAACAAGCTTTCTGAGCTGAAAACTGCATTTTGTGACAGAGTGCATAAGTGGATGATGAGAATGTCAGTTTTGACAAAGAACACTCTTCATTACTAAAATGCTCTGATTGAGCTGTTAGAATGTCAGAAAAAAGCTTTCTGAGCTGAGAACTACATTTTGTGACAAAGTGCATCAGTGGATGATGAGAATGTCAGTTTTGACAAAGAACACTCTTCATTACTAAAATGCTCTGATTGGGCTGTTAGAATGACAGAAACAAGCTTTCTGGGCTAAAAAATGCATTTTGTGACAATGTCCATCAGAGGATGATGAGAAACTCAGTTTTGACAAAGAACACTGTTCATTACTGAAATGTTCTAATTGAGCTGTTAGAATGTCAGAAACAAGCTTTCTGAGCTGAAAACTGCATTTTGTGACAGAGTGCATCAGTGGATGATGAGAATGTCAGTTTTGACAAAGAACACTGTTCATTACTAAAATGCTCTAATTGAGCTGTTAGAATGTCAGAAACAAGCTTTCTGAGCTGAAAACTGCATTTTGTGACAGAGTGCATCAGTGGATGATGAGAATGTCAGTTTTGACAAAGAACACTCTTCATTACTAAAATGCTCTGATTGAGCTGTTAGAATGACAGAAACAAGCTTTCTGAGCTGAAAACTGCATTTTGTGACAGAGTGCATCAGTGGATGATGAGAATGTCAGTTTTGACAAAGAACACTCTTCATTACTAAAATGCTCTAATTGAGCTGTTAGAATGTCAGAAACAAGCTTTCTGGGCTAAAAAATGCATTTTGTGACAATGTCCATCAGAGGATGATGAGAAACTCAGTTTTGACAAAGAACACTGTTCATTACTGAAATGTTCTAATTGAGCTGTTAGAATGTCAGAAACAAGCTTTCTGAGCTGAAAACTGCATTTTGTGACAGAGTGCATCAGTGGATGATGAGAATGTCAGTTTTGACAAAGAACACTGTTCATTACTAAAATGCTCTAATTGAGCTGTTAGAATGTCAGAAACAAGCTTTCTGGGCTAAAAAATTCATTTTGTGACACAGTTCATCAGTGGATGATGAGAATGTCAATTTTGACAAAGAACACTCTTCATTACTAAAATGCTCTGATTGAGCTGTTAGAATGACAGAAACAAGCTTTCTGGGCTAAAAAATGCATTTTGTGACACAGTTCATCAGTGGATGATGAGAATGTCAGTTTTGACAAAGAACACTGTTCATTACTAAAATGCTCTGATTGAGCTGTTAGAATGACAGAAACAAGTTTTCTGGGCTAAAAAAATTCATTTTTTGACAATGTCCATCAGTGGATGATGAGAAACTCAGTTTTGACAAAGAACACTGTTCATTACTGAAATGTTCTAATTGAGCTGTTAGAATGTCAGAAACAAGCTTTCTGAGCTGAAAACTGCATTTTGTGACAGAGTTCATCAGTGGATGATGAGAATGTCAGTTTTGACAAAGAACACTCTTCATTACTAAAATGCTCTGATTGAGCTGTTAGAATGACAGAAACAAGCTTTCTGGGCTAAAAAAAATATTTTTTGACAATGTCCATCAGTGGATGATGAGAATGTCAGTTTTGACAAAGAACACTGTTCATTACTAAGATGCTCTAATTGAGCTGTTAGAATGTCAGAAACAAGCTTTCTGAGCTGAAAACTGCATTTTGTGACAGAGTGCATAAGTGGATGATGAGAATGTCAGTTTTGACAAAGAACACTCTTCATTACTAAAATGCTCTGATTGAGCTGTTAGAATGACAGAAACAAGCTTTCTGAGCTGAAAACTGCATTTTGTGACGAAGTGCATCAGTGGATGATGAGAATGTCAGTTTTGACAAAGAACACTGTTCATTACTAAAATGCTCTGATTGAGCTGTTAGAATGACAGAAACAAGCTTTCTGAGCTGAAAACTGCATTTTGTGACAGAGTGCATAAGTGGATGATGAGAATGTCAGTTTTGACAAAGAACACTCTTCATTACTAAAATGCTCTGATTGAGCTGTTAGAATGTCAGAAAAAAGCTTTCTGAGCTGAGAACTACATTTTGTGACAAAGTGCATCAGTGGATGATGAGAATGTCAGTTTTGACAAAGAACACTCTTCATTACTAAAATGCTCTGATTGAGCTGTTAGAATGACAGAAACAAGCTTTCTGGGCTAAAAAATGCATTTTGTGACAATGTCCATCAGAGGATGATGAGAAACTCAGTTTTGACAAAGAACACTGTTCATTACTGAAATGTTCTAATTGAGCTGTTAGAATGTCAGAAACAAGCTTTCTGAGCTGAAAACTGCATTTTGTGACAGAGTGCATCAGTGGATGATGAGAATGTCAGTTTTGACAAAGAACACTGTTCATTACTAAAATGCTCTAATTGAGCTGTTAGAATGTCAGAAACAAGCTTTCTGAGCTGAAAACTGCATTTTGTGACAGAGTGCATCAGTGGATGATGAGAATGTCAGTTTTGACAAAGAACACTCTTCATTACTAAAATGCTCTGATTGAGCTGTTAGAATGACAGAAACAAGCTTTCTGAGCTGAAAACTGCATTTTGTGACAGAGTGCATCAGTGGATGATGAGAATGTCAGTTTTGACAAAGAACACTCTTCATTACTAAAATGCTCTAATTGAGCTGTTAGAATGTCAGAAACAAGCTTTCTGGGCTAAAAAATGCATTTTGTGACAATGTCCATCAGAGGATGATGAGAAACTCAGTTTTGACAAAGAACACTGTTCATTACTGAAATGTTCTAATTGAGCTGTTAGAATGTCAGAAACAAGCTTTCTGAGCTGAAAACTGCATTTTGTGACAGAGTGCATCAGTGGATGATGAGAATGTCAGTTTTGACAAAGAACACTGTTCATTACTAAAATGCTCTAATTGAGCTGTTAGAATGTCAGAAACAAGCTTTCTGAGCTGAAAACTGCATTTTGTGACAATGTCCATCAGTGGATGATGAGAATGTCAGTTTTGACAAAGAACACTGTTCATTACTAAAATGCTCTAATTGAGCTGTTAGAATGTCAGAAACAAGCTTTCTGGGCTAAAAAATGCATTTTGTGACAATGTCCATCAGAGGATGATGAGAAACTCAGTTTTGACAAAGAACACTGTTCATTACTGAAATGTTCTAATTGAGCTGTTAGAATGTCAGAAACAAGCTTTCTGAGCTGAAAACTGCATTTTGTGACAGAGTGCATCAGTGGATGATGAGAATGTCAGTTTTGACAAAGAACACTGTTCATTACTAAAATGCTCTAATTGAGCTGTTAGAATGTCAGAAACAAGCTTTCTGAGCTGAAAACTGCATTTTGTGACAGAGTGCATCAGTGGATGATGAGAATGTCAGTTTTGACAAAGAACACTCTTCATTACTAAAATGCTCTGATTGAGCTGTTGGAATGACAGAAACAAGCTTTCTGGGCTAAAAAATGCATTTTGTGACAATGTCCATCAGAGGATGATGAGAAACTCAGTTTTGACAAAGAACACTGTTCATTACTGAAATGTTCTAATTGAGCTGTTAGAATGTCAGAAACAAGCTTTCTGAGCTGAAAACTGCATTTTGTGACAGAGTGCATCAGTGGATGATGAGAATGTCAGCTTTGACAAAGAACACTGTTCATTACTAAAATGCTCTAATTGAGCTGTTAGAATGTCAGAAACAAGCTTTCTGAGCTGAAAACTGCATTTTGTGACAGAGTGCATCAGTGGATGATGATAATGTCAGTTTTGACAAAGAACACTGTTCATTACTAAAATGCTCTAATTGAGCTGTTAGAATGTCAGAAACAAGCTCTATGAGCTGAAAACTGCATTTTGTGACAGAGTGCATCAGTGGATGATGAGAATGTCAGTTTTGACAAAGAACACTGTTCATTACTAAAATGCTCTAATTGAGCTGTTAGAATCTCAGAAACAAGCTTTCTGAGCTGAAAACTGCATTTTGTGACAGAGTGCATCAGTGAATGATGAGAAAGTCAGTTTTGACAAAGAACACAATTCATTACTAAAATGCTCTAATTGGGCTGTTAGAATGTCAGAAACAAGCTTTCTGAGCTGAAAACTGCATTTTGTGACAGAGTGCATCAGTGGATGATGAGAATGTCAGTTTTGACAAAGAACACTGTTCATTACTGATATGTTCTAATTGAGCTGTTAGAATGACAGAAACAAGCTTTCTGAGCTGAAAACTGCATTTTGTGACAGAGTGCATAAGTGGATGATGAGAATGTCAGTTTTGACAAAGAACACTCTTCATTACTAAAATGCTCTGATTGAGCTGTTAGAATGTCAGAAACAAGCTTTCTGAGCTGAGAACTACATTTTGTGACAAAGTGCATCAGTGGATGATGAGAATGTCAGTTTTGACAAAGAACACTCTTCATTACTAAAATGCTCTGATTGAGCTGTTAGAATGACAGAAACAAGCTTTCTGGGCTAAAAAATTCATTTTGTGACAATGTCCATCAGTGGATGATGAGAATGTCAGTTTTGACAAAGAACACTGTTCATTACTAAAATGCTCTAATTGAGCTGTTAGAATGTCAGAAACAAGCTTTCTGGGCTAAAAACTGCATTTTGTGACAGAGTGCATCAGTGGATGATGAGAATGTCAGTTTTGACAAAGAACACTGTTCATTACTAAAATGCTCTAATTGAGCTGTTAGAATGTCAGAAACAAGCTTTCTGAGCTGAGAACTACATTTTGTGACAAAAAGCATCAGTGGATGATGAGAATGTCAGTTTTGACAAAGAACACTGTTCATTACTAAAATGCTCTAATTGAGCTGTTAGAATGTCAGAAACAAGCTTTCTGAGCTGAAAACTGCATTTTGTGACAGAGTGCATCAGTGGATGATGAGAATGTCAGTTTTGACAAAGAACACTCTTCATTACTAAAATGCTCTGATTGAGCTGTTAGAATGACAGAAACAATCTTTCTGGGCTAAAAAATTCATTTTGTGACACAGTTCATCAGTGGATGATGAGAATGTCAATTTTGACAAAGAACACTCTTCATTACTAAAATGCTCTGATTGAGCTGTTAGAATGACAGAAACAAGCTTTCTGGGCTAAAAAATGCATTTTGTGACAATGTCCATCAGAGGATGATGAGAAACTCAGTTTTGACAAAGAACACTGTTCATTACTGAAATGCTCTAATTGAGCTGTTAGAATGTCAAAAACAAGCTTTCTGAGCTGAGAACTACATTTTGTGACAAAATGCATCAGTGGATGATGAGAATGTCAGTTTTGACAAAGAACACTGTTCATTACTAATTGAGCTGTTAGAATGTCAGAAACAAGCTTTCTGAGCTGAAAACTGCATTTTGTGACAGAATGCATCAGTGGATGATGATAATGTCAGTTTTGACAAAGAACACTGTTCATTACTAAAATGCTCTAATTGAGCTGTTAGAATGTCAGAAACAAGCTTTATGAGCTGAAAACTGCATTTTGTGACAGAGTGCATCAGTGGATGATGAGAATGTCAGTTTTGACAAAGAACACTGTTCATTACTAAAATGCTCTAATTGAGCTGTTAGAATCTCAGAAACAAGCTTGCTGAGCTGAAAACTGCATTTTGTGACAGAGTGCATCAGTGAATGATGAGAATGTCAGTTTTGACAAAGAACACTCTTCATTACTAAAATGCTCTGATTGAGCTGTTAGAATGACAGAAACAAGCTTTCTGGGCTAAAAAATTCATTTTGTGACAATGTCCATCAGTGGATGATGAGAATGTCAGTTTTGACAAAGAACACTGTTCATTACTAAAATGCTCTAATTGAGCTGTTAGAATGTCAGAAACAAGCTTTCTGAGCTGAAAACTGCATTTTGTGACACAGTTCATCAGTGGATGATGAGAATGTCAGTTTTGACAAAGAACATTGTTCATTACTAAAATGCTCTGATTGAGCTGTTAGAATGACAGAAACAAGCTTTCTGGGCTAAAAAATTCATTTTGTGACAATGTCCATCAGAGGATGATAAGAAACTCGGTTTTGACAAAGAACACTGTTCATTACTGAAATGTTCTAATTGAGCTGTTAGAATGTCAGAAACAAGCTTTCTGAGCTGAAAACTGCATTTTGTGACACAGTTCATCAGTGGATGATGAGAATGTCAGTTTTGACAAAGAAAACTGTTCATTACTAAAATGCTCTAATTTGAGCTGTTAGAATGTCAGAAACAAGCTTTCTGAGCTGAAAACTGCATTTTGTGACAAAGTGCATCAGTGGATGATGAGAATGTCAGTTTTGACAAAGAACACTGTTCATTACTAAAATGCTCTGATTGAGCTGTTAGAATGTCAGAAACAAGCTTTCTGAGCTGAAAACTGCATTTTGTGACAGAGTGCATCAGTGGATGATCAGAATGTCAGTTTTGACAAAGAACACTGTTCATTACTAAAATGCTCTAATTGAGCTGTTAGAATGTCAGAAACAAGCTTGCTGAGCTGAAAACTGCATTTTGTGACAAAGTGCATCAGTGGATGATGAGAATGTCAGTTTTGTCAAAGAACACTGTTCATTACTAAAATGCTCTAATTGAGCTGTTAGAATGTCAGAAACAAGCTTTCTGAGCTGAAAACTGCATTTTGTGACAGAGTGCATCAGTGGATGATGAGAATGTCAGTTTTGTCAAAGAACACTGTTCATTACTAAAATGCTCTAATTGAGCTGTTAGAATGTCAGAAACAAGCTTGCTGAGCTGAAAACTGCATTTTGTGACAAAGTGCATCAGTGGATGATGAGAATGTCAGTTTTGTCAAAGAACACTGTTCATTACTAAAATGCTCTAATTGAGCTGTTAGAATGTCAGAAACAAGCTTGCTGAGCTGAAAACTGCATTTTGTGACAAAGTGCATCAGTGGATGATGAGAATGTCAGTTTTGACAAAGAACACTGTTCATTACTAAAATGCTCTAATTGAGCTGTTAGAATGTCAGAAACAAGCTTTCTGGGCTAAAAAATGCATTTTGTGACAATGTCCATCAGATGATGATGAGAAACTCAGTTTTGACAAAGAACACTGTTCATTACTGATATGTTCTAATTGAGCTGTTAGAATGTCAGAAACAAGCTTTCTGAGCTGAAAACTGCATTTTGTGACAGAGTGCATCAGTGGATGATGAGAATGTCAGTTTTTACAAAGAACACTCTTCATTAGTAAAATGCTCTGATTGAGCTGTTAGAATGACAGAAACAAGCTTTCTGGGCTAAAAAAAATATTTTTTGACAATGTCCATCAGTGGATGATGAGAATGTCAGTTTTGACAAAGAACACTGTTCATTACTAAAATGCTCTAATTGAGCTGTTAGAATGTCAGAAACAAGCTTTCTGAGCTGAAAACTGCATTTTGTGACAATGTCCATCAGTGGATGATGAGAAACTCAGTTTTGACAAAGAACACTGTTCATTACTGAAATGTTCTAATTGAGCTGTTAGAATGTCAGAAACAAGCTTTCTGAGCTGAGAACTACATTTTGTGACAAAAAGCATCAGTGGATGATGAGAATGTCAGTTTTGACAAAGAACACTGTTCATTACTACAATGCTCTGATTGAGCTGTTAGAATGACAGAAACAAGCTTTCTGGGCTAAAAAATTCATTTTGTGACAATGTCCATCAGTGGATGATGAGAATGTCAGTTTTGACAAAGAACACTGTTCATTACTAAAATGCTCTAATTGAGCTGTTAGAATGTCAGAAACAAGCTTTCTGAGCTGAAAACTGCATTTTGTGACAGAGTGCATCAGTGGATGATGAGAATGTCAGTTTTGACAAAGAACACTGTTCATTACTAAAATGCTCTGATTGAGCTGTTAGAATGACAGAAACAAGTTTTCTGGGCTAAAAAAATTCATTTTTTGACAATGTCCATCAGTGGATGATGAGAAACTCAGTTTTGACAAAGAACACTGTTCATTACTGAAATGTTCTAATTGAGCTGTTAGAATGTCAGAAACAAGCTTTCTGAGCTGAAAACTGCATTTTGTGACAGAGTGCATCAGTGGATGATGAGAATGTCAGTTTTGACAAAGAACACTCTTCATTACTAAAATGCTCTGATTGAGCTGTTAGAATGACAGAAACAAGCTTTCTGGGCTAAAAAAAATATTTTTTGACAATGTCCATCAGTGGATGATGATAATGTCAGTTTTGACAAAGAACACTGTTCATTACTAAAATGCTCTAATTGAGCTGTTAGAATGTCAGAAACAAGCTTTATGAGCTGAAAACTGCATTTTGTGACAGAGTGCATCAGTGGATGATGAGAATGTCAGTTTTGACAAAGAACACTGTTCATTACTAAAATGCTCTAATTGAGCTGTTAGAATGTCAGAAACAAGCTCTATGAGCTGAAAACTGCATTTTGTGACAGAGTGCATCAGTGGATGATGAGAATGTCAGTTTTGACAAAGAACACTGTTCATTACTAAAATGCTCTAATTGAGCTGTTAGAATCTCAGAAACAAGCTTTCTGAGCTGAAAACTGCATTTTGTGACAGAGTGCATCAGTGAATGATGAGAATGTCAGTTTTTACAAAGAACACAATTCATTACTAAAATGCTCTAATTGGGCTGTTAGAATGTCAGAAACAAGCTTTCTGAGCTGAAAACTGCATTTTGTGACAGAGTGCATAAGTGGATGATGAGAATGTCAGTTTTGACAAAGAACACTGTTCATTACTAAAATGCTCTGATTGAGCTGTTAGAATGACAGAAACAAGCTTTCTGAGCTGAAAACTGCATTTTGTGACAGAGTGCATAAGTGGATGATGAGAATGTCAGTTTTGACAAAGAACACTCTTCATTACTAAAATGCTCTGATTGAGCTGTTAGAATGACAGAAACAAGCTTTCTGAGCTGAAAACTGCATTTTGTGACGAAGTGCATCAGTGGATGATGAGAATGTCAGTTTTGACAAAGAACACTGTTCATTACTAAAATGCTCTGATTGAGCTGTTAGAATGACAGAAACAAGCTTTCTGAGCTGAAAACTGCATTTTGTGACAGAGTGCATAAGTGGATGATGAGAATGTCAGTTTTGACAAAGAACACTCTTCATTACTAAAATGCTCTGATTGAGCTGTTAGAATGTCAGAAAAAAGCTTTCTGAGCTGAGAACTACATTTTGTGACAAAGTGCATCAGTGGATGATGAGAATGTCAGTTTTGACAAAGAACACTCTTCATTACTAAAATGCTCTGATTGGGCTGTTAGAATGACAGAAACAAGCTTTCTGGGCTAAAAAATGCATTTTGTGACAATGTCCATCAGAGGATGATGAGAAACTCAGTTTTGACAAAGAACACTGTTCATTACTGAAATGTTCTAATTGAGCTGTTAGAATGTCAGAAACAAGCTTTCTGAGCTGAAAACTGCATTTTGTGACAGAGTGCATCAGTGGATGATGAGAATGTCAGTTTTGACAAAGAACACTGTTCATTACTAAAATGCTCTAATTGAGCTGTTAGAATGTCAGAAACAAGCTTTCTGAGCTGAAAACTGCATTTTGTGACAGAGTGCATCAGTGGATGATGAGAATGTCAGTTTTGACAAAGAACACTCTTCATTACTAAAATGCTCTGATTGAGCTGTTAGAATGACAGAAACAAGCTTTCTGAGCTGAAAACTGCATTTTGTGACAGAGTGCATCAGTGGATGATGAGAATGTCAGTTTTGACAAAGAACACTCTTCATTACTAAAATGCTCTAATTGAGCTGTTAGAATGTCAGAAACAAGCTTTCTGGGCTAAAAAATGCATTTTGTGACAATGTCCATCAGAGGATGATGAGAAACTCAGTTTTGACAAAGAACACTGTTCATTACTGAAATGTTCTAATTGAGCTGTTAGAATGTCAGAAACAAGCTTTCTGAGCTGAAAACTGCATTTTGTGACAGAGTGCATCAGTGGATGATGAGAATGTCAGTTTTGACAAAGAACACTGTTCATTACTAAAATGCTCTAATTGAGCTGTTAGAATGTCAGAAACAAGCTTTCTGAGCTGAAAACTGCATTTTGTGACAATGTCCATCAGTGGATGATGAGAATGTCAGTTTTGACAAAGAACACTGTTCATTACTAAAATGCTCTAATTGAGCTGTTAGAATGTCAGAAACAAGCTTTCTGGGCTAAAAAATGCATTTTGTGACAATGTCCATCAGAGGATGATGAGAAACTCAGTTTTGACAAAGAACACTGTTCATTACTGAAATGTTCTAATTGAGCTGTTAGAATGTCAGAAACAAGCTTTCTGAGCTGAAAACTGCATTTTGTGACAGAGTGCATCAGTGGATGATGAGAATGTCAGTTTTGACAAAGAACACTGTTCATTACTAAAATGCTCTAATTGAGCTGTTAGAATGTCAGAAACAAGCTTTCTGAGCTGAAAACTGCATTTTGTGACAGAGTGCATCAGTGGATGATGAGAATGTCAGTTTTGACAAAGAACACTCTTCATTACAAAAATGCTCTGATTGAGCTGTTAGAATGACAGAAACAAGCTTTCTGGGCTAAAAAATGCATTTTGTGACAATGTCCATCAGAGGATGATGAGAAACTCAGTTTTGACAAAGAACACTGTTCATTACTAAAATGCTCTAATTGAGCTGTTAGAATGTCAGAAACAAGCTTTCTGAGCTGAAAACTGCATTTTGTGACAGAGTGCATCAGTGGATGATGAGAATGTCAGCTTTGACAAAGAACACTGTTCATTACTAAAATGCTCTAATTGAGCTGTTAGAATGTCAGAAACAAGCTTTCTGAGCTGAAAACTGCATTTTGTGACAGAGTGCATCAGTGGATGATGAGAATGTCAGTTTTGACAAAGAACACTGTTCATTACTAAAATGCTCTAATTGAGCTGTTAGAATCTCAGAAACAAGCTTTCTGAGCTGAAAACTGCATTTTGTGACAGAGTGCATCAGTGAATGATGAGAATGTCAGTTTTGACAAAGAACACAATTCATTACTAAAATGCTCTAATTGGGCTGTTAGAATGTCAGAAACAAGCTTTCTGAGCTGAAAACTGCATTTTGTGACAGAGTGCATCAGTGGATGATGAGAATGTCAGTTTTGACAAAGAACACTGTTCATTACTGATATGTTCTAATTGAGCTGTTAGAATGACAGAAACAAGCTTTCTGAGCTGAAAACTGCATTTTGTGACAGAGTGCATAAGTGGATGATGAGAATGTCAGTTTTGACAAAGAACACTCTTCATTACTAAAATGCTCTGATTGAGCTGTTAGAATGTCAGAAACAAGCTTTCTGAGCTGAGAACTACATTTTGTGACAAAGTGCATCAGTGGATGATGAGAATGTCAGTTTTGACAAAGAACACTCTTCATTACTAAAATGCTCTGATTGAGCTGTTAGAATGACAGAAACAAGCTTTCTGGGCTAAAAAATTCATTTTGTGACAATGTCCATCAGTGGATGATGAGAATGTCAGTTTTGACAAAGAACACTGTTCATTACTAAAATGCTCTAATTGAGCTGTTAGAATGTCAGAAACAAGCTTTCTGGGCTAAAAACTGCATTTTGTGACAGAGTGCATCAGTGGATGATGAGAATGTCAGTTTTGACAAAGAACACTGTTCATTACTAAAATGCTCTAATTGAGCTGTTAGAATGTCAGAAACAAGCTTTCTGAGCTGAGAACTACATTTTGTGACAAAAAGCATCAGTGGATGATGAGAATGTCAGTTTTGACAAAGAACACTGTTCATTACTAAAATGCTCTAATTGAGCTGTTAGAATGTCAGAAACAAGCTTTCTGAGCTGAAAACTGCATTTTGTGACAGAGTGCATCAGTGGATGATGAGAATGTCAGTTTTGACAAAGAACACTCTTCATTACTAAAATGCTCTGATTGAGCTGTTAGAATGACAGAAACAATCTTTCTGGGCTAAAAAATTCATTTTGTGACACAGTTCATCAGTGGATGATGAGAATGTCAATTTTGACAAAGAACACTCTTCATTACTAAAATGCTCTGATTGAGCTGTTAGAATGACAGAAACAAGCTTTCTGGGCTAAAAAATGCATTTTGTGACAATGTCCATCAGAGGATGATGAGAAACTCAGTTTTGACAAAGAACACTGTTCATTACTGAAATGCTCTAATTGAGCTGTTAGAATGTCAAAAACAAGCTTTCTGAGCTGAGAACTACATTTTGTGACAAAATGCATCAGTGGATGATGAGAATGTCAGTTTTGACAAAGAACACTGTTCATTACTAATTGAGCTGTTAGAATGTCAGAAACAAGCTTTCTGAGCTGAAACTGCATTTTGTGACAGAGTGCATCAGTGGATGATGAGAATGTCAGTTTTGTCAAAGAACACTCTTCATTACTAAAATGCTCTGATTGAGCTGTTAGAATGACAGAAACAAGTTTTCTGGGCTAAAAAATTCATTTTTTGAAAATGTCCATCAGTGGATGATGAGAATGTCAGTTTTGAAAAAGAACACTGTTCATTACTAAAATGCTCTAATTGAGCTGTTAGAATGTCAGAAACAAGCTTTCTGAGCTGAAAACTGCATTTTGTGACAGAGTGCATCAGTGGATGATGAGAATGACAGTTTTGACAAAGAACACTCTTCATTACTAAAATGCTCTGATTGAGCTGTTAGAATGACAGAAACAAGCTTTCTGGGCTAAAAAATTCATTTTGTGACAATGTCCATCAGTGGATGATGAGAATGTCAGTTTTGACAAAGAACACTGTTCATTACTAAAATGCTCTAATTGAGCTGTTAGAATGTCAGAAACAAGCTTTCTGAGCTGTAAACTGCATTTTGTGACACAGTTCATCAGTGGATGATGAGAATGTCAGTTTTGACAAAGAACACTGTTCATTACTAAAATGCTCTGATTGAGCTGTTAGAATGACAGAAACAAGTTTTCTGGGCTAAAAAAATTCATTTTTTGACAATGTCCATCAGTGGATGATGAGAAACTCAGTTTTGACAAAGAACACTGTTCATTACTGAAATGTTCTAATTGAGCTGTTAGAATGTCAGAAACAAGCTTTCTGAGCTGAAAACTGCATTTTGTGACAGAGTTCATCAGTGGATGATGAGAATGTCAGTTTTGACAAAGAACACTCTTCATTACTAAAATGCTCTGATTGAGCTGTTAGAATGACAGAAACAAGCTTTCTGGGCTAAAAAAAATATTTTTTGACAATGTCCATCAGTGGATGATGAGAATGTCAGTTTTGACAAAGAACACTGTTCATTACTAAGATGCTCTAATTGAGCTGTTAGAATGTCAGAAACAAGCTTTCTGAGCTGAAAACTGCATTTTGTGACAGAGTGCATAAGTGGATGATGAGAATGTCAGTTTTGACAAAGAACACTCTTCATTACTAAAATGCTCTGATTGAGCTGTTAGAATGACAGAAACAAGCTTTCTGAGCTGAAAACTGCATTTTGTGACGAAGTGCATCAGTGGATGATGAGAATGTCAGTTTTGACAAAGAACACTGTTCATTACTAAAATGCTCTGATTGAGCTGTTAGAATGACAGAAACAAGCTTTCTGAGCTGAAAACTGCATTTTGTGACAGAGTGCATAAGTGGATGATGAGAATGTCAGTTTTGACAAAGAACACTCTTCATTACTAAAATGCTCTGATTGAGCTGTTAGAATGTCAGAAAAAAGCTTTCTGAGCTGAGAACTACATTTTGTGACAAAGTGCATCAGTGGATGATGAGAATGTCAGTTTTGACAAAGAACACTCTTCATTACTAAAATGCTCTGATTGAGCTGTTAGAATGACAGAAACAAGCTTTCTGGGCTAAAAAATGCATTTTGTGACAATGTCCATCAGAGGATGATGAGAAACTCAGTTTTGACAAAGAACACTGTTCATTACTGAAATGTTCTAATTGAGCTGTTAGAATGTCAGAAACAAGCTTTCTGAGCTGAAAACTGCATTTTGTGACAGAGTGCATCAGTGGATGATGAGAATGTCAGTTTTGACAAAGAACACTGTTCATTACTAAAATGCTCTAATTGAGCTGTTAGAATGTCAGAAACAAGCTTTCTGAGCTGAAAACTGCATTTTGTGACAGAGTGCATCAGTGGATGATGAGAATGTCAGTTTTGACAAAGAACACTCTTCATTACTAAAATGCTCTGATTGAGCTGTTAGAATGACAGAAACAAGCTTTCTGAGCTGAAAACTGCATTTTGTGACAGAGTGCATCAGTGGATGATGAGAATGTCAGTTTTGACAAAGAACACTCTTCATTACTAAAATGCTCTAATTGAGCTGTTAGAATGTCAGAAACAAGCTTTCTGGGCTAAAAAATGCATTTTGTGACAATGTCCATCAGAGGATGATGAGAAACTCAGTTTTGACAAAGAACACTGTTCATTACTGAAATGTTCTAATTGAGCTGTTAGAATGTCAGAAACAAGCTTTCTGAGCTGAAAACTGCATTTTGTGACAGAGTGCATCAGTGGATGATGAGAATGTCAGTTTTGACAAAGAACACTGTTCATTACTAAAATGCTCTAATTGAGCTGTTAGAATGTCAGAAACAAGCTTTCTGAGCTGAAAACTGCATTTTGTGACAATGTCCATCAGTGGATGATGAGAATGTCAGTTTTGACAAAGAACACTGTTCATTACTAAAATGCTCTAATTGAGCTGTTAGAATGTCAGAAACAAGCTTTCTGGGCTAAAAAATGCATTTTGTGACAATGTCCATCAGAGGATGATGAGAAACTCAGTTTTGACAAAGAACACTGTTCATTACTGAAATGTTCTAATTGAGCTGTTAGAATGTCAGAAACAAGCTTTCTGAGCTGAAAACTGCATTTTGTGACAGAGTGCATCAGTGGATGATGAGAATGTCAGTTTTGACAAAGAACACTGTTCATTACTAAAATGCTCTAATTGAGCTGTTAGAATGTCAGAAACAAGCTTTCTGAGCTGAAAACTGCATTTTGTGACAGAGTGCATCAGTGGATGATGAGAATGTCAGTTTTGACAAAGAACACTCTTCATTACTAAAATGCTCTGATTGAGCTGTTGGAATGACAGAAACAAGCTTTCTGGGCTAAAAAATGCATTTTGTGACAATGTCCATCAGAGGATGATGAGAAACTCAGTTTTGACAAAGAACACTGTTCATTACTGAAATGTTCTAATTGAGCTGTTAGAATGTCAGAAACAAGCTTTCTGAGCTGAAAACTGCATTTTGTGACAGAGTGCATCAGTGAATGATGAGAAAGTCAGTTTTGACAAAGAACACAATTCATTACTAAAATGCTCTAATTGGGCTGTTAGAATGTCAGAAACAAGCTTTCTGAGCTGAAAACTGCATTTTGTGACAGAGTGCATCAGTGGATGATGAGAATGTCAGTTTTGACAAAGAACACTGTTCATTACTGATATGTTCTAATTGAGCTGTTAGAATGACAGAAACAAGCTTTCTGAGCTGAAAACTGCATTTTGTGACAGAGTGCATAAGTGGATGATGAGAATGTCAGTTTTGACAAAGAACACTCTTCATTACTAAAATGCTCTGATTGAGCTGTTAGAATGTCAGAAACAAGCTTTCTGAGCTGAGAACTACATTTTGTGACAAAGTGCATCAGTGGATGATGAGAATGTCAGTTTTGACAAAGAACACTGTTCATTACTAAAATGCTCTAATTGAGCTGTTAGAATGTCAGAAACAAGCTTTCTGAGCTGAAAACTGCATTTTGTGACAGAGTGCATCAGTGGATGATGAGAATGTCAGTTTTGACAAAGAACACTGTTCATTACTAAAATGCTCTAATTGAGCTGTTAGAATCTCAGAAACAAGCTTTCTGAGCTGAAAACTGCATTTTGTGACAGAGTGCATCAGTGAATGATGAGAATGTCAGTTTTGACAAAGAACACAATTCATTACTAAAATGCTCTAATTGGGCTGTTAGAATGTCAGAAACAAGCTTTCTGAGCTGAAAACTGCATTTTGTGACAGAGTGCATCAGTGGATGATGAGAATGTCAGTTTTGACAAAGAACACTGTTCATTACTGATATGTTCTAATTGAGCTGTTAGAATGACAGAAACAAGCTTTCTGAGCTGAAAACTGCATTTTGTGACAGAGTGCATAAGTGGATGATGAGAATGTCAGTTTTGACAAAGAACACTCTTCATTACTAAAATGCTCTGATTGAGCTGTTAGAATGTCAGAAACAAGCTTTCTGAGCTGAGAACTACATTTTGTGACAAAGTGCATCAGTGGATGATGAGAATGTCAGTTTTGACAAAGAACACTCTTCATTACTAAAATGCTCTGATTGAGCTGTTAGAATGACAGAAACAAGCTTTCTGGGCTAAAAAATTCATTTTGTGACAATGTCCATCAGTGGATGATGAGAATGTCAGTTTTGACAAAGAACACTGTTCATTACTAAAATGCTCTAATTGAGCTGTTAGAATGTCAGAAACAAGCTTTCTGGGCTAAAAACTGCATTTTGTGACAGAGTGCATCAGTGGATGATGAGAATGTCAGTTTTGACAAAGAACACTGTTCATTACTAAAATGCTCTAATTGAGCTGTTAGAATGTCAGAAACAAGCTTTCTGAGCTGAAAACTGCATTTTGTGACAGAGTGCATCAGTGGATGATGAGAATGTCAGTTTTGACAAAGAACACTCTTCATTACTAAAATGCTCTGATTGAGCTGTTAGAATGACAGAAACAATCTTTCTGGGCTAAAAAATTCATTTTGTGACACAGTTCATCAGTGGATGATGAGAATGTCAATTTTGACAAAGAACACTCTTCATTACTAAAATGCTCTGATTGAGCTGTTAGAATGACAGAAACAAGCTTTCTGGGCTAAAAAATGCATTTTGTGACAATGTCCATCAGAGGATGATGAGAAACTCAGTTTTGACAAAGAACACTGTTCATTACTGAAATGCTCTAATTGAGCTGTTAGAATGTCAAAAACAAGCTTTCTGAGCTGAGAACTACATTTTGTGACAAAATGCATCAGTGGATGATGAGAATGTCAGTTTTGACAAAGAACACTGTTCATTACTAATTGAGCTGTTAGAATGTCAGAAACAAGCTTTCTGAGCTGAAAACTGCATTTTGTGACAGAGTGCATCAGTGGATGATGAGAATGTCAGTTTTGTCAAAGAACACTCTTCATTACTAAAATGCTCTGATTGAGCTGTTAGAATGACAGAAACAAGTTTTCTGGGCTAAAAAATTCATTTTTTGAAAATGTCCATCAGTGGATGATGAGAATGTCAGTTTTGAAAAAGAACACTGTTCATTACTAAAATGCTCTAATTGAGCTGTTAGAATGTCAGAAACAAGCTTTCTGAGCTGAAAACTGCATTTTGTGACAGAGTGCATCAGTGGATGATGAGAATGACAGTTTTGACAAAGAACACTCTTCATTACTAAAATGCTCTGATTGAGCTGTTAGAATGACAGAAACAAGCTTTCTGGGCTAAAAAATTCATTTTGTGACAATGTCCATCAGTGGATGATGAGAATGTCAGTTTTGACAAAGAACACTGTTCATTACTAAAATGCTCTAATTGAGCTGTTAGAATGTCAGAAACAAGCTTTCTGAGCTGTAAACTGCATTTTGTGACACAGTTCATCAGTGGATGATGAGAATGTCAGTTTTGACAAAGAACACTGTTCATTACTAAAATGCTCTGATTGAGCTGTTAGAATGACAGAAACAAGTTTTCTGGGCTAAAAAAATTCATTTTTTGACAATGTCCATCAGTGGATGATGAGAAACTCAGTTTTGACAAAGAACACTGTTCATTACTGAAATGTTCTAATTGAGCTGTTAGAATGTCAGAAACAAGCTTTCTGAGCTGAAAACTGCATTTTGTGACAGAGTTCATCAGTGGATGATGAGAATGTCAGTTTTGACAAAGAACACTCTTCATTACTAAAATGCTCTGATTGAGCTGTTAGAATGACAGAAACAAGCTTTCTGGGCTAAAAAAAATATTTTTTGACAATGTCCATCAGTGGATGATGAGAATGTCAGTTTTGACAAAGAACACTGTTCATTACTAAGATGCTCTAATTGAGCTGTTAGAATGTCAGAAACAAGCTTTCTGAGCTGAAAACTGCATTTTGTGACAGAGTGCATAAGTGGATGATGAGAATGTCAGTTTTGACAAAGAACACTCTTCATTACTAAAATGCTCTGATTGAGCTGTTAGAATGACAGAAACAAGCTTTCTGAGCTGAAAACTGCATTTTGTGACGAAGTGCATCAGTGGATGATGAGAATGTCAGTTTTGACAAAGAACACTGTTCATTACTAAAATGCTCTGATTGAGCTGTTAGAATGACAGAAACAAGCTTTCTGAGCTGAAAACTGCATTTTGTGACAGAGTGCATAAGTGGATGATGAGAATGTCAGTTTTGACAAAGAACACTCTTCATTACTAAAATGCTCTGATTGAGCTGTTAGAATGTCAGAAAAAAGCTTTCTGAGCTGAGAACTACATTTTGTGACAAAGTGCATCAGTGGATGATGAGAATGTCAGTTTTGACAAAGAACACTCTTCATTACTAAAATGCTCTGATTGAGCTGTTAGAATGACAGAAACAAGCTTTCTGGGCTAAAAAATGCATTTTGTGACAATGTCCATCAGAGGATGATGAGAAACTCAGTTTTGACAAAGAACACTGTTCATTACTGAAATGTTCTAATTGAGCTGTTAGAATGTCAGAAACAAGCTTTCTGAGCTGAAAACTGCATTTTGTGACAGAGTGCATCAGTGGATGATGAGAATGTCAGTTTTGACAAAGAACACTGTTCATTACTAAAATGCTCTAATTGAGCTGTTAGAATGTCAGAAACAAGCTTTCTGAGCTGAAAACTGCATTTTGTGACAGAGTGCATCAGTGGATGATGAGAATGTCAGTTTTGACAAAGAACACTCTTCATTACTAAAATGCTCTGATTGAGCTGTTAGAATGACAGAAACAAGCTTTCTGAGCTGAAAACTGCATTTTGTGACAGAGTGCATCAGTGGATGATGAGAATGTCAGTTTTGACAAAGAACACTCTTCATTACTAAAATGCTCTAATTGAGCTGTTAGAATGTCAGAAACAAGCTTTCTGGGCTAAAAAATGCATTTTGTGACAATGTCCATCAGAGGATGATGAGAAACTCAGTTTTGACAAAGAACACTGTTCATTACTGAAATGTTCTAATTGAGCTGTTAGAATGTCAGAAACAAGCTTTCTGAGCTGAAAACTGCATTTTGTGACAGAGTGCATCAGTGGATGATGAGAATGTCAGTTTTGACAAAGAACACTGTTCATTACTAAAATGCTCTAATTGAGCTGTTAGAATGTCAGAAACAAGCTTTCTGAGCTGAAAACTGCATTTTGTGACAATGTCCATCAGTGGATGATGAGAATGTCAGTTTTGACAAAGAACACTGTTCATTACTAAAATGCTCTAATTGAGCTGTTAGAATGTCAGAAACAAGCTTTCTGGGCTAAAAAATGCATTTTGTGACAATGTCCATCAGAGGATGATGAGAAACTCAGTTTTGACAAAGAACACTGTTCATTACTGAAATGTTCTAATTGAGCTGTTAGAATGTCAGAAACAAGCTTTCTGAGCTGAAAACTGCATTTTGTGACAGAGTGCATCAGTGGATGATGAGAATGTCAGTTTTGACAAAGAACACTGTTCATTACTAAAATGCTCTAATTGAGCTGTTAGAATGTCAGAAACAAGCTTTCTGAGCTGAAAACTGCATTTTGTGACAGAGTGCATCAGTGGATGATGAGAATGTCAGTTTTGACAAAGAACACTCTTCATTACTAAAATGCTCTGATTGAGCTGTTGGAATGACAGAAACAAGCTTTCTGGGCTAAAAAATGCATTTTGTGACAATGTCCATCAGAGGATGATGAGAAACTCAGTTTTGACAAAGAACACTGTTCATTACTGAAATGTTCTAATTGAGCTGTTAGAATGTCAGAAACAAGCTTTCTGAGCTGAAAACTGCATTTTGTGACAGAGTGCATAAGTGGATGATGAGAATGTCAGTTTTGACAAAGAACACTCTTCATTACTAAAATGCTCTGATTGAGCTGTTAGAATGTCAGAAACAAGCTTTCTGAGCTGAGAACTACATTTTGTGACAAAGTGCATCAGTGGATGATGAGAATGTCAGTTTTGACAAAGAACACTCTTCATTACTAAAATGCTCTGATTGAGCTGTTAGAATGACAGAAACAAGCTTTCTGGGCTAAAAAATTCATTTTGTGACAATGTCCATCAGTGGATGATGAGAATGTCAGTTTTGACAAAGAACACTGTTCATTACTAAAATGCTCTAATTGAGCTGTTAGAATGTCAGAAACAAGCTTTCTGGGCTAAAAACTGCATTTTGTGACAGAGTGCATCAGTGGATGATGAGAATGTCAGTTTTGACAAAGAACACTGTTCATTACTAAAATGCTCTAATTGAGCTGTTAGAATGTCAGAAACAAGCTTTCTGAGCTGAGAACTACATTTTGTGACAAAAAGCATCAGTGGATGATGAGAATGTCAGTTTTGACAAAGAACACTGTTCATTACTAAAATGCTCTAATTGAGCTGTTAGAATGTCAGAAACAAGCTTTATGAGCTGAAAACTGCATTTTGTGACAGAGTGCATCAGTGGATGATGAGAATGTCAGTTTTGACAAAGAACACTGTTCATTACTAAAATGCTCTAATTGAGCTGTTAGAATGTCAGAAACAAGCTCTATGAGCTGAAAACTGCATTTTGTGACAGAGTGCATCAGTGGATGATGAGAATGTCAGTTTTGACAAAGAACACTGTTCATTACTAAAATGCTCTAATTGAGCTGTTAGAATCTCAGAAACAAGCTTTCTGAGCTGAAAACTGCATTTTGTGACAGAGTGCATCAGTGAATGATGAGAATGTCAGTTTTTACAAAGAACACAATTCATTACTAAAATGCTCTAATTGGGCTGTTAGAATGTCAGAAACAAGCTTTCTGAGCTGAAAACTGCATTTTGTGACAGAGTGCATAAGTGGATGATGAGAATGTCAGTTTTGACAAAGAACACTGTTCATTACTAAAATGCTCTGATTGAGCTGTTAGAATGACAGAAACAAGCTTTCTGAGCTGAAAACTGCATTTTGTGACAGAGTGCATAAGTGGATGATGAGAATGTCAGTTTTGACAAAGAACACTCTTCATTACTAAAATGCTCTGATTGAGCTGTTAGAATGACAGAAACAAGCTTTCTGAGCTGAAAACTGCATTTTGTGACGAAGTGCATCAGTGGATGATGAGAATGTCAGTTTTGACAAAGAACACTGTTCATTACTAAAATGCTCTGATTGAGCTGTTAGAATGACAGAAACAAGCTTTCTGAGCTGAAAACTGCATTTTGTGACAGAGTGCATAAGTGGATGATGAGAATGTCAGTTTTGACAAAGAACACTCTTCATTACTAAAATGCTCTGATTGAGCTGTTAGAATGACAGAAACAAGCTTTCTGAGCTGAAAACTGCATTTTGTGACAGAGTGCATCAGTGGATGATGAGAATGTCAGTTTTGACAAAGAACACTCTTCATTACTAAAATGCTCTAATTGAGCTGTTAGAATGTCAGAAACAAGCTTTCTGGGCTAAAAAATGCATTTTGTGACAATGTCCATCAGAGGATGATGAGAAACTCAGTTTTGACAAAGAACACTGTTCATTACTGAAATGTTCTAATTGAGCTGTTAGAATGTCAGAAACAAGCTTTCTGAGCTGAAAACTGCATTTTGTGACAGAGTGCATCAGTGGATGATGAGAATGTCAGTTTTGACAAAGAACACTGTTCATTACTAAAATGCTCTAATTGAGCTGTTAGAATGTCAGAAACAAGCTTTCTGAGCTGAAAACTGCATTTTGTGACAATGTCCATCAGTGGATGATGAGAATGTCAGTTTTGACAAAGAACACTGTTCATTACTAAAATGCTCTAATTGAGCTGTTAGAATGTCAGAAACAAGCTTTCTGGGCTAAAAAATGCATTTTGTGACAATGTCCATCAGAGGATGATGAGAAACTCAGTTTTGACAAAGAACACTGTTCATTACTGAAATGTTCTAATTGAGCTGTTAGAATGTCAGAAACAAGCTTTCTGAGCTGAAAACTGCATTTTGTGACAGAGTGCATCAGTGGATGATGAGAATGTCAGTTTTGACAAAGAACACTGTTCATTACTAAAATGCTCTAATTGAGCTGTTAGAATGTCAGAAACAAGCTTTCTGAGCTGAAAACTGCATTTTGTGACAGAGTGCATCAGTGGATGATGAGAATGTCAGTTTTGACAAAGAACACTCTTCATTACAAAAATGCTCTGATTGAGCTGTTAGAATGACAGAAACAAGCTTTCTGGGCTAAAAAATGCATTTTGTGACAATGTCCATCAGAGGATGATGAGAAACTCAGTTTTGACAAAGAACACTGTTCATTACTAAAATGCTCTAATTGAGCTGTTAGAATGTCAGAAACAAGCTTTCTGAGCTGAAAACTGCATTTTGTGACAGAGTGCATCAGTGGATGATGAGAATGTCAGCTTTGACAAAGAACACTGTTCATTACTAAAATGCTCTAATTGAGCTGTTAGAATGTCAGAAACAAGCTTTCTGAGCTGAAAACTGCATTTTGTGACAGAGTGCATCAGTGGATGATGAGAATGTCAGTTTTGACAAAGAACACTGTTCATTACTAAAATGCTCTAATTGAGCTGTTAGAATCTCAGAAACAAGCTTTCTGAGCTGAAAACTGCATTTTGTGACAGAGTGCATCAGTGAATGATGAGAATGTCAGTTTTGACAAAGAACACAATTCATTACTAAAATGCTCTAATTGGGCTGTTAGAATGTCAGAAACAAGCTTTCTGAGCTGAAAACTGCATTTTGTGACAGAGTGCATCAGTGGATGATGAGAATGTCAGTTTTGACAAAGAACACTGTTCATTACTGATATGTTCTAATTGAGCTGTTAGAATGACAGAAACAAGCTTTCTGAGCTGAAAACTGCATTTTGTGACAGAGTGCATAAGTGGATGATGAGAATGTCAGTTTTGACAAAGAACACTCTTCATTACTAAAATGCTCTGATTGAGCTGTTAGAATGTCAGAAACAAGCTTTCTGAGCTGAGAACTACATTTTGTGACAAAGTGCATCAGTGGATGATGAGAATGTCAGTTTTGACAAAGAACACTCTTCATTACTAAAATGCTCTGATTGAGCTGTTAGAATGACAGAAACAAGCTTTCTGGGCTAAAAAATTCATTTTGTGACAATGTCCATCAGTGGATGATGAGAATGTCAGTTTTGACAAAGAACACTGTTCATTACTAAAATGCTCTAATTGAGCTGTTAGAATGTCAGAAACAAGCTTTCTGGGCTAAAAACTGCATTTTGTGACAGAGTGCATCAGTGGATGATGAGAATGTCAGTTTTGACAAAGAACACTGTTCATTACTAAAATGCTCTAATTGAGCTGTTAGAATGTCAGAAACAAGCTTTCTGAGCTGAGAACTACATTTTGTGACAAAAAGCATCAGTGGATGATGAGAATGTCAGTTTTGACAAAGAACACTGTTCATTACTAAAATGCTCTAATTGAGCTGTTAGAATGTCAGAAACAAGCTTTCTGAGCTGAAAACTGCATTTTGTGACAGAGTGCATCAGTGGATGATGAGAATGTCAGTTTTGACAAAGAACACTCTTCATTACTAAAATGCTCTGATTGAGCTGTTAGAATGACAGAAACAATCTTTCTGGGCTAAAAAATTCATTTTGTGACACAGTTCATCAGTGGATGATGAGAATGTCAATTTTGACAAAGAACACTCTTCATTACTAAAATGCTCTGATTGAGCTGTTAGAATGACAGAAACAAGCTTTCTGGGCTAAAAAATGCATTTTGTGACAATGTCCATCAGAGGATGATGAGAAACTCAGTTTTGACAAAGAACACTGTTCATTACTGAAATGCTCTAATTGAGCTGTTAGAATGTCAAAAACAAGCTTTCTGAGCTGAGAACTACATTTTGTGACAAAATGCATCAGTGGATGATGAGAATGTCAGTTTTGACAAAGAACACTGTTCATTACTAATTGAGCTGTTAGAATGTCAGAAACAAGCTTTCTGAGCTGAAACTGCATTTTGTGACAGAGTGCATCAGTGGATGATGAGAATGTCAGTTTTGTCAAAGAACACTCTTCATTACTAAAATGCTCTGATTGAGCTGTTAGAATGACAGAAACAAGTTTTCTGGGCTAAAAAATTCATTTTTTGAAAATGTCCATCAGTGGATGATGAGAATGTCAGTTTTGAAAAAGAACACTGTTCATTACTAAAATGCTCTAATTGAGCTGTTAGAATGTCAGAAACAAGCTTTCTGAGCTGAAAACTGCATTTTGTGACAGAGTGCATCAGTGGATGATGAGAATGACAGTTTTGACAAAGAACACTCTTCATTACTAAAATGCTCTGATTGAGCTGTTAGAATGACAGAAACAAGCTTTCTGGGCTAAAAAATTCATTTTGTGACAATGTCCATCAGTGGATGATGAGAATGTCAGTTTTGACAAAGAACACTGTTCATTACTAAAATGCTCTAATTGAGCTGTTAGAATGTCAGAAACAAGCTTTCTGAGCTGTAAACTGCATTTTGTGACACAGTTCATCAGTGGATGATGAGAATGTCAGTTTTGACAAAGAACACTGTTCATTACTAAAATGCTCTGATTGAGCTGTTAGAATGACAGAAACAAGTTTTCTGGGCTAAAAAAATTCATTTTTTGACAATGTCCATCAGTGGATGATGAGAAACTCAGTTTTGACAAAGAACACTGTTCATTACTGAAATGTTCTAATTGAGCTGTTAGAATGTCAGAAACAAGCTTTCTGAGCTGAAAACTGCATTTTGTGACAGAGTTCATCAGTGGATGATGAGAATGTCAGTTTTGACAAAGAACACTCTTCATTACTAAAATGCTCTGATTGAGCTGTTAGAATGACAGAAACAAGCTTTCTGGGCTAAAAAAAATATTTTTTGACAATGTCCATCAGTGGATGATGAGAATGTCAGTTTTGACAAAGAACACTGTTCATTACTAAGATGCTCTAATTGAGCTGTTAGAATGTCAGAAACAAGCTTTCTGAGCTGAAAACTGCATTTTGTGACAGAGTGCATAAGTGGATGATGAGAATGTCAGTTTTGACAAAGAACACTCTTCATTACTAAAATGCTCTGATTGAGCTGTTAGAATGACAGAAACAAGCTTTCTGAGCTGAAAACTGCATTTTGTGACGAAGTGCATCAGTGGATGATGAGAATGTCAGTTTTGACAAAGAACACTGTTCATTACTAAAATGCTCTGATTGAGCTGTTAGAATGACAGAAACAAGCTTTCTGAGCTGAAAACTGCATTTTGTGACAGAGTGCATAAGTGGATGATGAGAATGTCAGTTTTGACAAAGAACACTCTTCATTACTAAAATGCTCTGATTGAGCTGTTAGAATGTCAGAAAAAAGCTTTCTGAGCTGAGAACTACATTTTGTGACAAAGTGCATCAGTGGATGATGAGAATGTCAGTTTTGACAAAGAACACTCTTCATTACTAAAATGCTCTGATTGAGCTGTTAGAATGACAGAAACAAGCTTTCTGGGCTAAAAAATGCATTTTGTGACAATGTCCATCAGAGGATGATGAGAAACTCAGTTTTGACAAAGAACACTGTTCATTACTGAAATGTTCTAATTGAGCTGTTAGAATGTCAGAAACAAGCTTTCTGAGCTGAAAACTGCATTTTGTGACAGAGTGCATCAGTGGATGATGAGAATGTCAGTTTTGACAAAGAACACTGTTCATTACTAAAATGCTCTAATTGAGCTGTTAGAATGTCAGAAACAAGCTTTCTGAGCTGAAAACTGCATTTTGTGACAGAGTGCATCAGTGGATGATGAGAATGTCAGTTTTGACAAAGAACACTCTTCATTACTAAAATGCTCTGATTGAGCTGTTAGAATGACAGAAACAAGCTTTCTGAGCTGAAAACTGCATTTTGTGACAGAGTGCATCAGTGGATGATGAGAATGTCAGTTTTGACAAAGAACACTCTTCATTACTAAAATGCTCTAATTGAGCTGTTAGAATGTCAGAAACAAGCTTTCTGGGCTAAAAAATGCATTTTGTGACAATGTCCATCAGAGGATGATGAGAAACTCAGTTTTGACAAAGAACACTGTTCATTACTGAAATGTTCTAATTGAGCTGTTAGAATGTCAGAAACAAGCTTTCTGAGCTGAAAACTGCATTTTGTGACAGAGTGCATCAGTGGATGATGAGAATGTCAGTTTTGACAAAGAACACTGTTCATTACTAAAATGCTCTAATTGAGCTGTTAGAATGTCAGAAACAAGCTTTCTGAGCTGAAAACTGCATTTTGTGACAATGTCCATCAGTGGATGATGAGAATGTCAGTTTTGACAAAGAACACTGTTCATTACTAAAATGCTCTAATTGAGCTGTTAGAATGTCAGAAACAAGCTTTCTGGGCTAAAAAATGCATTTTGTGACAATGTCCATCAGAGGATGATGAGAAACTCAGTTTTGACAAAGAACACTGTTCATTACTGAAATGTTCTAATTGAGCTGTTAGAATGTCAGAAACAAGCTTTCTGAGCTGAAAACTGCATTTTGTGACAGAGTGCATCAGTGGATGATGAGAATGTCAGTTTTGACAAAGAACACTGTTCATTACTAAAATGCTCTAATTGAGCTGTTAGAATGTCAGAAACAAGCTTTCTGAGCTGAAAACTGCATTTTGTGACAGAGTGCATCAGTGGATGATGAGAATGTCAGTTTTGACAAAGAACACTCTTCATTACTAAAATGCTCTGATTGAGCTGTTGGAATGACAGAAACAAGCTTTCTGGGCTAAAAAATGCATTTTGTGACAATGTCCATCAGAGGATGATGAGAAACTCAGTTTTGACAAAGAACACTGTTCATTACTGAAATGTTCTAATTGAGCTGTTAGAATGTCAGAAACAAGCTTTCTGAGCTGAAAACTGCATTTTGTGACAGAGTGCATCAGTGAATGATGAGAAAGTCAGTTTTGACAAAGAACACAATTCATTACTAAAATGCTCTAATTGGGCTGTTAGAATGTCAGAAACAAGCTTTCTGAGCTGAAAACTGCATTTTGTGACAGAGTGCATCAGTGGATGATGAGAATGTCAGTTTTGACAAAGAACACTGTTCATTACTGATATGTTCTAATTGAGCTGTTAGAATGACAGAAACAAGCTTTCTGAGCTGAAAACTGCATTTTGTGACAGAGTGCATAAGTGGATGATGAGAATGTCAGTTTTGACAAAGAACACTCTTCATTACTAAAATGCTCTGATTGAGCTGTTAGAATGTCAGAAACAAGCTTTCTGAGCTGAGAACTACATTTTGTGACAAAGTGCATCAGTGGATGATGAGAATGTCAGTTTTGACAAAGAACACTGTTCATTACTAAAATGCTCTAATTGAGCTGTTAGAATGTCAGAAACAAGCTTTCTGAGCTGAAAACTGCATTTTGTGACAGAGTGCATCAGTGGATGATGAGAATGTCAGTTTTGACAAAGAACACTGTTCATTACTAAAATGCTCTAATTGAGCTGTTAGAATCTCAGAAACAAGCTTTCTGAGCTGAAAACTGCATTTTGTGACAGAGTGCATCAGTGAATGATGAGAATGTCAGTTTTGACAAAGAACACAATTCATTACTAAAATGCTCTAATTGGGCTGTTAGAATGTCAGAAACAAGCTTTCTGAGCTGAAAACTGCATTTTGTGACAGAGTGCATCAGTGGATGATGAGAATGTCAGTTTTGACAAAGAACACTGTTCATTACTGATATGTTCTAATTGAGCTGTTAGAATGACAGAAACAAGCTTTCTGAGCTGAAAACTGCATTTTGTGACAGAGTGCATAAGTGGATGATGAGAATGTCAGTTTTGACAAAGAACACTCTTCATTACTAAAATGCTCTGATTGAGCTGTTAGAATGTCAGAAACAAGCTTTCTGAGCTGAGAACTACATTTTGTGACAAAGTGCATCAGTGGATGATGAGAATGTCAGTTTTGACAAAGAACACTCTTCATTACTAAAATGCTCTGATTGAGCTGTTAGAATGACAGAAACAAGCTTTCTGGGCTAAAAAATTCATTTTGTGACAATGTCCATCAGTGGATGATGAGAATGTCAGTTTTGACAAAGAACACTGTTCATTACTAAAATGCTCTAATTGAGCTGTTAGAATGTCAGAAACAAGCTTTCTGGGCTAAAAACTGCATTTTGTGACAGAGTGCATCAGTGGATGATGAGAATGTCAGTTTTGACAAAGAACACTGTTCATTACTAAAATGCTCTAATTGAGCTGTTAGAATGTCAGAAACAAGCTTTCTGAGCTGAGAACTACATTTTGTGACAAAAAGCATCAGTGGATGATGAGAATGTCAGTTTTGACAAAGAACACTGTTCATTACTAAAATGCTCTAATTGAGCTGTTAGAATGTCAGAAACAAGCTTTCTGAGCTGAAAACTGCATTTTGTGACAGAGTGCATCAGTGGATGATGAGAATGTCAGTTTTGACAAAGAACACTCTTCATTACTAAAATGCTCTGATTGAGCTGTTAGAATGACAGAAACAATCTTTCTGGGCTAAAAAATTCATTTTGTGACACAGTTCATCAGTGGATGATGAGAATGTCAATTTTGACAAAGAACACTCTTCATTACTAAAATGCTCTGATTGAGCTGTTAGAATGACAGAAACAAGCTTTCTGGGCTAAAAAATGCATTTTGTGACAATGTCCATCAGAGGATGATGAGAAACTCAGTTTTGACAAAGAACACTGTTCATTACTGAAATGCTCTAATTGAGCTGTTAGAATGTCAAAAACAAGCTTTCTGAGCTGAGAACTACATTTTGTGACAAAATGCATCAGTGGATGATGAGAATGTCAGTTTTGACAAAGAACACTGTTCATTACTAATTGAGCTGTTAGAATGTCAGAAACAAGCTTTCTGAGCTGAAAACTGCATTTTGTGACAGAGTGCATCAGTGGATGATGAGAATGTCAGTTTTGTCAAAGAACACTCTTCATTACTAAAATGCTCTGATTGAGCTGTTAGAATGACAGAAACAAGTTTTCTGGGCTAAAAAATTCATTTTTTGAAAATGTCCATCAGTGGATGATGAGAATGTCAGTTTTGAAAAAGAACACTGTTCATTACTAAAATGCTCTAATTGAGCTGTTAGAATGTCAGAAACAAGCTTTCTGAGCTGAAAACTGCATTTTGTGACAGAGTGCATCAGTGGATGATGAGAATGACAGTTTTGACAAAGAACACTCTTCATTACTAAAATGCTCTGATTGAGCTGTTAGAATGACAGAAACAAGCTTTCTGGGCTAAAAAATTCATTTTGTGACAATGTCCATCAGTGGATGATGAGAATGTCAGTTTTGACAAAGAACACTGTTCATTACTAAAATGCTCTAATTGAGCTGTTAGAATGTCAGAAACAAGCTTTCTGAGCTGTAAACTGCATTTTGTGACACAGTTCATCAGTGGATGATGAGAATGTCAGTTTTGACAAAGAACACTGTTCATTACTAAAATGCTCTGATTGAGCTGTTAGAATGACAGAAACAAGTTTTCTGGGCTAAAAAAATTCATTTTTTGACAATGTCCATCAGTGGATGATGAGAAACTCAGTTTTGACAAAGAACACTGTTCATTACTGAAATGTTCTAATTGAGCTGTTAGAATGTCAGAAACAAGCTTTCTGAGCTGAAAACTGCATTTTGTGACAGAGTTCATCAGTGGATGATGAGAATGTCAGTTTTGACAAAGAACACTCTTCATTACTAAAATGCTCTGATTGAGCTGTTAGAATGACAGAAACAAGCTTTCTGGGCTAAAAAAAATATTTTTTGACAATGTCCATCAGTGGATGATGAGAATGTCAGTTTTGACAAAGAACACTGTTCATTACTAAGATGCTCTAATTGAGCTGTTAGAATGTCAGAAACAAGCTTTCTGAGCTGAAAACTGCATTTTGTGACAGAGTGCATAAGTGGATGATGAGAATGTCAGTTTTGACAAAGAACACTCTTCATTACTAAAATGCTCTGATTGAGCTGTTAGAATGACAGAAACAAGCTTTCTGAGCTGAAAACTGCATTTTGTGACGAAGTGCATCAGTGGATGATGAGAATGTCAGTTTTGACAAAGAACACTGTTCATTACTAAAATGCTCTGATTGAGCTGTTAGAATGACAGAAACAAGCTTTCTGAGCTGAAAACTGCATTTTGTGACAGAGTGCATAAGTGGATGATGAGAATGTCAGTTTTGACAAAGAACACTCTTCATTACTAAAATGCTCTGATTGAGCTGTTAGAATGTCAGAAAAAAGCTTTCTGAGCTGAGAACTACATTTTGTGACAAAGTGCATCAGTGGATGATGAGAATGTCAGTTTTGACAAAGAACACTCTTCATTACTAAAATGCTCTGATTGAGCTGTTAGAATGACAGAAACAAGCTTTCTGGGCTAAAAAATGCATTTTGTGACAATGTCCATCAGAGGATGATGAGAAACTCAGTTTTGACAAAGAACACTGTTCATTACTGAAATGTTCTAATTGAGCTGTTAGAATGTCAGAAACAAGCTTTCTGAGCTGAAAACTGCATTTTGTGACAGAGTGCATCAGTGGATGATGAGAATGTCAGTTTTGACAAAGAACACTGTTCATTACTAAAATGCTCTAATTGAGCTGTTAGAATGTCAGAAACAAGCTTTCTGAGCTGAAAACTGCATTTTGTGACAGAGTGCATCAGTGGATGATGAGAATGTCAGTTTTGACAAAGAACACTCTTCATTACTAAAATGCTCTGATTGAGCTGTTAGAATGACAGAAACAAGCTTTCTGAGCTGAAAACTGCATTTTGTGACAGAGTGCATCAGTGGATGATGAGAATGTCAGTTTTGACAAAGAACACTCTTCATTACTAAAATGCTCTAATTGAGCTGTTAGAATGTCAGAAACAAGCTTTCTGGGCTAAAAAATGCATTTTGTGACAATGTCCATCAGAGGATGATGAGAAACTCAGTTTTGACAAAGAACACTGTTCATTACTGAAATGTTCTAATTGAGCTGTTAGAATGTCAGAAACAAGCTTTCTGAGCTGAAAACTGCATTTTGTGACAGAGTGCATCAGTGGATGATGAGAATGTCAGTTTTGACAAAGAACACTGTTCATTACTAAAATGCTCTAATTGAGCTGTTAGAATGTCAGAAACAAGCTTTCTGAGCTGAAAACTGCATTTTGTGACAATGTCCATCAGTGGATGATGAGAATGTCAGTTTTGACAAAGAACACTGTTCATTACTAAAATGCTCTAATTGAGCTGTTAGAATGTCAGAAACAAGCTTTCTGGGCTAAAAAATGCATTTTGTGACAATGTCCATCAGAGGATGATGAGAAACTCAGTTTTGACAAAGAACACTGTTCATTACTGAAATGTTCTAATTGAGCTGTTAGAATGTCAGAAACAAGCTTTCTGAGCTGAAAACTGCATTTTGTGACAGAGTGCATCAGTGGATGATGAGAATGTCAGTTTTGACAAAGAACACTGTTCATTACTAAAATGCTCTAATTGAGCTGTTAGAATGTCAGAAACAAGCTTTCTGAGCTGAAAACTGCATTTTGTGACAGAGTGCATCAGTGGATGATGAGAATGTCAGTTTTGACAAAGAACACTCTTCATTACTAAAATGCTCTGATTGAGCTGTTGGAATGACAGAAACAAGCTTTCTGGGCTAAAAAATGCATTTTGTGACAATGTCCATCAGAGGATGATGAGAAACTCAGTTTTGACAAAGAACACTGTTCATTACTGAAATGTTCTAATTGAGCTGTTAGAATGTCAGAAACAAGCTTTCTGAGCTGAAAATTGCATTTTGTGACAGAGTGCATCAGTGAATGATGAGAATGTCAGTTTTGACAAAGAACACTGTTCATTACTGATATGTTCTAATTGAGCTGTTAGAATGACAGAAACAAGCTTTCTGAGCTGAAAACTGCATTTTGTGACAGAGTGCATAAGTGGATGATGAGAATGTCAGTTTTGACAAAGAACACTCTTCATTACTAAAATGCTCTGATTGAGCTGTTAGAATGTCAGAAACAAGCTTTCTGAGCTGAGAACTACATTTTGTGACAAAGTGCATCAGTGGATGATGAGAATGTCAGTTTTGACAAAGAACACTCTTCATTACTAAAATGCTCTGATTGAGCTGTTAGAATGACAGAAACAAGCTTTCTGGGCTAAAAAATTCATTTTGTGACAATGTCCATCAGTGGATGATGAGAATGTCAGTTTTGACAAAGAACACTGTTCATTACTAAAATGCTCTAATTGAGCTGTTAGAATGTCAGAAACAAGCTTTCTGGGCTAAAAACTGCATTTTGTGACAGAGTGCATCAGTGGATGATGAGAATGTCAGTTTTGACAAAGAACACTGTTCATTACTAAAATGCTCTAATTGAGCTGTTAGAATGTCAGAAACAAGCTTTCTGAGCTGAGAACTACATTTTGTGACAAAAAGCATCAGTGGATGATGAGAATGTCAGTTTTGACAAAGAACACTGTTCATTACTAAAATGCTCTAATTGAGCTGTTAGAATGTCAGAAACAAGCTTTCTGAGCTGAAAACTGCATTTTGTGACAGAGTGCATCAGTGGATGATGAGAATGTCAGTTTTGACAAAGAACACTCTTCATTACTAAAATGCTCTGATTGAGCTGTTAGAATGACAGAAACAATCTTTCTGGGCTAAAAAATTCATTTTGTGACACAGTTCATCAGTGGATGATGAGAATGTCAATTTTGACAAAGAACACTCTTCATTACTAAAATGCTCTGATTGAGCTGTTAGAATGACAGAAACAAGCTTTCTGGGCTAAAAAATGCATTTTGTGACAATGTCCATCAGAGGATGATGAGAAACTCAGTTTTGACAAAGAACACTGTTCATTACTGAAATGCTCTAATTGAGCTGTTAGAATGTCAAAAACAAGCTTTCTGAGCTGAGAACTACATTTTGTGACAAAATGCATCAGTGGATGATGAGAATGTCAGTTTTGACAAAGAACACTGTTCATTACTAATTGAGCTGTTAGAATGTCAGAAACAAGCTTTCTGAGCTGAAAACTGCATTTTGTGACAGAGTGCATCAGTGGATGATGAGAATGTCAGTTTTGTCAAAGAACACTCTTCATTACTAAAATGCTCTGATTGAGCTGTTAGAATGACAGAAACAAGTTTTCTGGGCTAAAAAATTCATTTTTTGAAAATGTCCATCAGTGGATGATGAGAATGTCAGTTTTGAAAAAGAACACTGTTCATTACTAAAATGCTCTAATTGAGCTGTTAGAATGTCAGAAACAAGCTTTCTGAGCTGAAAACTGCATTTTGTGACAGAGTGCATCAGTGGATGATGAGAATGACAGTTTTGACAAAGAACACTCTTCATTACTAAAATGCTCTGATTGAGCTGTTAGAATGACAGAAACAAGCTTTCTGGGCTAAAAAATTCATTTTGTGACAATGTCCATCAGTGGATGATGAGAATGTCAGTTTTGACAAAGAACACTGTTCATTACTAAAATGCTCTAATTGAGCTGTTAGAATGTCAGAAACAAGCTTTCTGAGCTGAAAACTGCATTTTGTGACACAGTTCATCAGTGGATGATGAGAATGTCAGTTTTGACAAAGAACACTGTTCATTACTAAAATGCTCTGATTGAGCTGTTAGAATGACAGAAACAAGTTTTCTGGGCTAAAAAAATTCATTTTTTGACAATGTCCATCAGTGGATGATGAGAAACTCAGTTTTGACAAAGAACACTGTTCATTACTGAAATGTTCTAATTGAGCTGTTAGAATGTCAGAAACAAGCTTTCTGAGCTGAAAACTGCATTTTGTGACAGAGTTCATCAGTGGATGATGAGAATGTCAGTTTTGACAAAGAACACTCTTCATTACTAAAATGCTCTGATTTTGCTGTTAGAATGACAGAAACAAGCTTTCTGGGCTAAAAAAAATATTTTTTGACAATGTCCATCAGTGGATGATGAGAATGTCAGTTTTGACAAAGAACACTGTTCATTACTAAGATGCTCTAATTGAGCTGTTAGAATGTCAGAAACAAGCTTTCTGAGCTGAAAACTGCATTTTGTGACAGAGTGCATCAGTGGATGATGATAATGTCAGTTTTGACAAAGAACACTGTTCATTACTAAAAAACTCTAATTGAGCTGTTAGAATGTCAGAAACAAGCTTTATGAGCTGAAAACTGCATTTTGTGACAGAGTGCATCAGTGGATGATGAGAATGTCAGTTTTGACAAAGAACACTGTTCATTACTAAAATGCTCTAATTGAGCTGTTAGAATGTCAGAAACAAGCTCTATGAGCTGAAAACTGCATTTTGTGACAGAGTGCATCAGTGGATGATGAGAATGTCAGTTTTGACAAAGAACACTGTTCATTACTAAAATGCTCTAATTGAGCTGTTAGAATCTCAGAAACAAGCTTTCTGAGCTGAAAACTGCATTTTGTGACAGAGTGCATCAGTGAATGATGAGAATGTCAGTTTTTACAAAGAACACAATTCATTACTAAATTGCTCTAATTGGGCTGTTAGAATGTCAGAAACAAGCTTTCTGAGCTGAAAACTGCATTTTGTGACAGAGTGCATAAGTGGATGATGAGAATGTCAGTTTTGACAAAGAACACTGTTCATTACTAAAATGCTCTGATTGAGCTGTTAGAATGACAGAAACAAGCTTTCTGAGCTGAAAACTGCATTTTGTGACAGAGTGCATAAGTGGATGATGAGAATGTCAGTTTTGACAAAGAACACTCTTCATTACTAAAATGCTCTGATTGAGCTGTTAGAATGACAGAAACAAGCTTTCTGAGCTGAAAACTGCATTTTGTGACAGAGTGCATCAGTGGATGATGAGAATGTCAGTTTTGACAAAGAACACTGTTCATTACTAAAATGCTCTGATTGAGCTGTTAGAATGACAGAAACAAGCTTTCTGAGCTGAAAACTGCATTTTGTGACAGAGTGCATAAGTGGATGATGAGAATGTCAGTTTTGACAAAGAACACTCTTCATTACTAAAATGCTCTGATTGAGCTGTTAGAATGTCAGAAAAAAGCTTTCTGAGCTGAGAACTACATTTTGTGACAAAGTGCATCAGTGGATGATGAGAATGTCAGTTTTGACAAAGAACACTCTTCATTACTAAAATGCTCTGATTGAGCTGTTAGAATGACAGAAACAAGCTTTCTGGGCTAAAAAATGCATTTTGTGACAATGTCCATCAGAGGATGATGAGAAACTCAGTTTTGACAAAGAACACTGTTCATTACTGAAATGTTCTAATTGAGCTGTTAGAATGTCAGAAACAAGCTTTCTGAGCTGAAAACTGCATTTTGTGACAGAGTGCATCAGTGGATGATGAGAATGTCAGTTTTGACAAAGAACACTGTTCATTACTAAAATGCTCTAATTGAGCTGTTAGAATGTCAGAAACAAGCTTTCTGAGCTGAAAAGTGCATTTTGTGACAGAGTGCATCAGTGGATGATGAGAATGTCAGTTTTGACAAAGAACACTCTTCATTACTAAAATGCTCTGATTGAGCTGTTAGAATGACAGAAACAAGCTTTCTGAGCTGAAAACTGCATTTTGTGACAGAGTGCATCAGTGGATGATGAGAATGTCAGTTTTGACAAAGAACACTCTTCATTACTAAAATGCTCTAATTGAGCTGTTAGAATGTCAGAAACAAGCTTTCTGGGCTAAAAAATGCATTTTGTGACAATGTCCATCAGAGGATGATGAGAAACTCAGTTTTGACAAAGAACACTGTTCATTACTGAAATGTTCTAATTGAGCTGTTAGAATGTCAGAAACAAGCTTTCTGAGCTGAAAACTGCATTTTGTGACAGAGTGCATCAGTGGATGATGAGAATGTCAGTTTTGACAAAGAACACTGTTCATTACTAAAATGCTCTAATTGAGCTGTTAGAATGTCAGAAACAAGCTTTCTGAGCTGAAAACTGCATTTTGTGACAATGTCCATCAGTGGATGATGAGAATGTCAGTTTTGACAAAGAACACTGTTCATTACTAAAATGCTCTAATTGAGCTGTTAGAATGTCAGAAACAAGCTTTCTGGGCTAAAAAATGCATTTTGTGACAATGTCCATCAGAGGATGATGAGAAACTCAGTTTTGACAAAGAACACTGTTCATTACTGAAATGTTCTAATTGAGCTGTTAGAATGTCAGAAACAAGCTTTCTGAGCTGAAAACTGCATTTTGTGACAGAGTGCATCAGTGGATGATGAGAATGTCAGTTTTGACAAAGAACACTGTTCATTACTAAAATGCTCTAATTGAGCTGTTAGAATGTCAGAAACAAGCTTTCTGAGCTGAAAACTGCATTTTGTGACAGAGTGCATCAGTGGATGATGAGAATGTCAGTTTTGACAAAGAACACTCTTCATTACTAAAATGCTCTGATTGAGCTGTTAGAATGACAGAAACAAGCTTTCTGGGCTAAAAAATGCATTTTGTGACAATGTCCATCAGAGGATGATGAGAAACTCAGTTTTGACAAAGAACACTGTTCATTACTGAAATGTTCTAATTGAGCTGTTAGAATGTCAGAAACAAGCTTTCTGAGCTGAAAACTGCATTTTGTGACAGAGTGCATCAGTGGATGATGAGAATGTCAGCTTTGACAAAGAACACTGTTCATTACTAAAATGCTCTAATTGAGCTGTTAGAATGTCAGAAACAAGCTTTCTGAGCTGAAAACTGCATTTTGTGACAGAGTGCATCAGTGGATGATGATAATGTCAGTTTTGACAAAGAACACTGTTCATTACTAAAATGCTCTAATTGAGCTGTTAGAATGTCAGAAACAAGCTTTCTGAGCTGAAAACTGCATTTTGTGACAGAGTGCATCAGTGGATGATGAGAATGTCAGTTTTGACAAAGAACACTGTTCATTACTAAAATGCTCTAATTGAGCTGTTAGAATCTCAGAAACAAGCTTTCTGAGCTGAAAACTGCATTTTGTGACAGAGTGCATCAGTGAATGATGAGAATGTCAGTTTTGACAAAGAACACAATTCATTACTAAAATGCTCTAATTGGGCTGTTAGAATGTCAGAAACAAGCTTTCTGAGCTGAAAACTGCATTTTGTGACAGAGTGCATCAGTGGATGATGAGAATGTCAGTTTTGACAAAGAACACTGTTCATTACTAAAATGCTCTAATTGAGCTGTTAGAATGTCAGAAACAAGCTTTCTGGGCTAAAAAATGCATTTTGTGACAATGTCCATCAGAGGATGATGAGAAACTCAGTTTTGACAAAGAACACTGTTCATTACTGAAATGTTCTAATTGAGCTGTTAGAATGTCAGAAACAAGCTTTCTGAGCTGAAAACTGCATTTTGTGACAGAGTGCATCAGTGGATGATGAGAATGTCAGTTTTGACAAAGAACACTGTTCATTACTAAAATGCTCTAATTGAGCTGTTAGAATGTCAGAAACAAGCTTTCTGAGCTGAAAACTGCATTTTGTGACAGAGTGCATCAGTGGATGATGAGAATGTCAGTTTTGACAAAGAACACTCTTCATTACTAAAATGCTCTGATTGAGCTGTTAGAATGACAGAAACAAGCTTTCTGGGCTAAAAAATGCATTTTGTGACAATGTCCATCAGAGGATGATGAGAAACTCAGTTTTGACAAAGAACACTGTTCATTACTGAAATGTTCTAATTGAGCTGTTAGAATGTCAGAAACAAGCTTTCTGAGCTGAAAACTGCATTTTGTGACAGAGTGCATCAGTGGATGATGAGAATGTCAGCTTTGACAAAGAACACTGTTCATTACTAAAATGCTCTAATTGAGCTGTTAGAATGTCAGAAACAAGCTTTCTGAGCTGAAAACTGCATTTTGTGACAGAGTGCATCAGTGGATGATGAGAATGTCAGTTTTGACAAAGAACACTGTTCATTACTAAAATGCTCTAATTGAGCTGTTAGAATCTCAGAAACAAGCTTTCTGAGCTGAAAACTGCATTTTGTGACAGAGTGCATCAGTGAATGATGAGAATGTCAGTTTTGACAAAGAACACAATTCATTACTAAAATGCTCTAATTGGGCTGTTAGAATGTCAGAAACAAGCTTTCTGAGCTGAAAACTGCATTTTGTGACAGAGTGCATCAGTGGATGATGAGAATGTCAGTTTTGACAAAGAACACTGTTCATTACTGATATGTTCTAATTGAGCTGTTAGAATGACAGAAACAAGCTTTCTGAGCTGAAAACTGCATTTTGTGACAGAGTGCATCAGTGGATGATGAGAATGTCAGTTTTGACAAAGAACACTCTTCATTACTAAAATGCTCTGATTGAGCTGTTGAATGTCAGAAACAAGCTTTCTGAGCTGAGAACTACATTTTGTGACAAAGTGCATCAGTGGATGATGAGAATGTCAGTTTTGACAAAGAACACTCTTCATTACTAAAATGCTCTGATTGAGCTGTTAGAATGACAGAAACAAGCTTTCTGGGCTAAAAAATTCATTTTTTGACAATGTCCATCAGTGGATGATGAGAATGTCAGTTTTGACAAAGAACACTGTTCATTACTAAAATGCTCTAATTGAGCTGTTAGAATGTCAGAAACAAGCTTTCTGGGCTAAAAACTGCATTTTGTGACAAAAAGCATCAGTGGATGATGAGAATGTCAGTTTTGACAAAGAACACTGTTCATTACTAAAATGCTCTAATTGAGCTGTTAGAATGTCAGAAACAAGCTTTCTGAGCTGAAAACTGCATTTTGTGACAGAGTGCATCAGTGGATGATGAGAATGTCAGTTTTGACAAAGAACACTCTTCATTACTAAAATGCTCTGATAGAGCTGTTAGAATGACAGAAACAATCTTTCTGGGCTAAAAAATTCATTTTGTGACAATGTCCATCAGAGGATGATGAGAAACTCAGTTTTGACAAAGAACACTGTTCATTACTGAAATGCTCTAATTGAGCTGTTAGAATGTCAAAAACAAGCTTTCTGAGCTGAGAACTACATTTTGTGACAAAATGCATCAGTGGATGATGAGAATGTCAGTTTTGACAAAGAACACTGTTCATTACTAAAATGCTCTAATTGAGCTGTTAGAATGTCAGAAACAAGCTTTCTGAGCTGAAAACTGCATTTTGTGACAGAGTGCATCAGTGGATGATGAGAATGTCAATTTTGACAAAGAACACTCTTCATTACTAAAATGCTCTGATTGAGCTGTTAGAATGACAGAAACAAGCTTTCTGGGCTAAAAAATGCATTTTGTGACAATGTCCATCAGAGGATGATGAGAAACTCAGTTTTGACAAAGAACACTGTTCATTACTGAAATGCTCTAATTGAGCTGTTAGAATGTCAAAAACAAGCTTTCTGAGCTGAGAACTACATTTTGTGACAAAATGCATCAGTGGATGATGAGAATGTCAGTTTTGACAAAGAACACTGTTCATTACTAATTGAGCTGTTAGAATGTCAGAAACAAGCTTTCTGAGCTGAAAACTGCATTTTGTGACAGAGTGCATCAGTGGATGATGAGAATGTCAGTTTTGAAAAAGAACACTGTTCATTACTAAAATGCTCTAATTGAGCTGTTAGAATGTCAGAAACAAGCTTTCTGAGCTGAAAACTGCATTTTGTGACAGAGTGCATCAGTGGATGATGAGAATGTCAGTTTTGACAAAGAACACTCTTCATTACTAAAATGCTCTGATTGAGCTGTTAGAATGACAGAAACAATCTTTCTGGGCTAAAAAATTCATTTTGTGACACAGTTCATCAGTGGATGATGAGAATGTCAATTTTGACAAAGAACACTCTTCATTACTAAAATGCTCTGATTGAGCTGTTAGAATGACAGAAACAAGCTTTCTGAGCTGAAAACTGCATTTTGTGACAGAGTGCATCAGTGGATGATGAGAATGTCAGTTTTGACAAAGAACACTGTTCATTACTAAAATGCTCTGATTGAGCTGTTAGAATGACAGAAACAAGCTTTCTGAGCTGAAAACTGCATTTTGTGACAGAGTGCATAAGTGGATGATGAGAATGTCAGTTTTGACAAAGAACACTCTTCATTACTAAAATGCTCTGATTGAGCTGTTAGAATGTCAGAAAAAAGCTTTCTGAGCTGAGAACTACATTTTGTGACAAAGTGCATCAGTGGATGATGAGAATGTCAGTTTTGACAAAGAACACTCTTCATTACTAAAATGCTCTGATTGAGCTGTTAGAATGACAGAAACAAGCTTTCTGGGCTAAAAAATGCATTTTGTGACAATGTCCATCAGAGGATGATGAGAAACTCAGTTTTGACAAAGAACACTGTTCATTACTGAAATGTTCTAATTGAGCTGTTAGAATGTCAGAAACAAGCTTTCTGAGCTGAAAACTGCATTTTGTGACAGAGTGCATCAGTGGATGATGAGAATGTCAGTTTTGACAAAGAACACTGTTCATTACTAAAATGCTCTAATTGAGCTGTTAGAATGTCAGAAACAAGCTTTCTGAGCTGAAAACTGCATTTTGTGACAGAGTGCATCAGTGGATGATGAGAATGTCAGTTTTGACAAAGAACACTCTTCATTACTAAAATGCTCTGATTGAGCTGTTAGAATGACAGAAACAAGCTTTCTGAGCTGAAAACTGCATTTTGTGACAGAGTGCATCAGTGGATGATGAGAATGTCAGTTTTGACAAAGAACACTCTTCCCCAGCAAACACGTGTATGTGGGGCCCACATGGGTTGTAAATGGGCTACAGGGGTACAGACTGGGCATGGGCTCAAAATGGGCATCTTATCTGGGGCCCACTTGGGCGACCCAGATAGGACCTACATGGGTGAACCCAGGTGGGCTCCCCATGTGGTTTCTAGTTGGGTAATTCATGTGAAATGTGTGCATGGGTTTAAAATGGGCTACAGTTATGTCTTTTCACAAGGAGTATTATTTAATTAATTTGTTTCTTTTTCTAGCCAAATTTAGTAGGTATAGCCATGGGCTCAAAATGGGCATCTTATCTGGGGCCCACTTGGGCGACCCAGATAGGACCTACATGGGTGAACCCAGGTGGGCTCCCCATGTGGTTTCTAGTTGGGTAATTCATGGGAAATGTGTGCATGGGTTTAAATGGGCTACAGTTATGTCTTTTCACAAGGAGTATTATTTAATTAATGTGTTTCTTTTTCTAGCCAAATTTAGTGTCCACAAATGTACATTTCGAGGAGACAAACCTATATAGGTGTTAAGGCGGAAATCCTATCTAATTCAATGTAATGTTTAGAAAATATAAAAGTATTTTGTTACTTAGTGTTAATTTAACATTTTTAATTGTTTTATTTTGATATTGCTATAATTTAAATATTGTGTTTGGTTTTTTTATGTATTTGAATAATGTACCCAACATTTATATTTGAATAAAAAAAGAATGGTCTTCACTGCGCAAAACGATTGGCGTATGTCATCAAAGTACCGCGAGATGCAGCCGCAGAAAGATCCGGTGAGATTTCCTTTAGCAATTCCCCTCCCCCTATAAGTATTTGAATCGCGCCGCCAGCATTTACCTGCACGTCCACAGACTTGGCTGAACTTTGCCTGCAGTTTATAGAAGGTAAGAATTACAAGTTAAACAAATATATATATATACACAATGTATATACTCTTTAAGTATGAAAATACTGTTTCATTATGGTTCAAAAACTTAGTTTTGACACTTGTCATGATCGAATGAAGACAATATCGCGTCATATTTTTCTTATTTCTGGCGCCAATGCTAAACGATAATGCTGTAAATTATGCCTTTGTTCCCAACGCCATCTAATAGTTCAAGACACGAAAAAGCTTATACTTAAACTACAAGTTTGGCACCATGCGGTGTGCTCACGATCGAGGAAGATTAGCGTTATAACAATTAGATCAGGGCTAGCAGAGAAGCTAGTATACGCTAGTGTATAAAGCAGCTTGGGACAGATCTCTGTCAATAATTAACAAATAGGCTTTAACAACTTTTAACAATACATAAAAATAAAACATTATTTCATATTTATCATGCAAACAAATCGTTCTGCAAGGGCACATGGAGAAGATGGGTAAAAGACTCTTTAATTTTAAATCTTGATGTTTGGCGCCAGAATGCTAACCTGACACCCGTTGTTTTAACTGTGAAAAGTGGAATCATGGTTGAGTAATTATTGTCTTTTCACAGGGCTGTTGGGAGAGAGAGGAACGAGGACTGAGGAGCTGCACAGTTTTTTTTCTACGATTATAATACACAAAGTTGTAAATGTACATATGTTTTATAAAGTTTGAATTTATATTTTATGTATGAATGATGTACGTATGATTCAAAAGAAGTTTTAAATTGAAATAAACTTTGCTTAAAAGCATACACTGCTGGTTTTGATTCATTAAATACCTTTAGGATTTTTATAAGATAAATGTTTGGATTTAGCGTAAAATAATTTAACCCATACAAACTATACAGTATATACAAATAAATTAGCCCATATGTATACTAACTGTGGCCCATAGGAGACCCATATAAGACCTAGCTGGGTCCCATCATTAACCCATCTAGGCAAACTACTGTAGACACCAAATGGGAGCTATCTGGTTAACCCAAGTGGGGCCTGTATGGTGTCCATTAAGGGCCCATCATAAGCCCATGTGGGCTAACACATGTGGGGCCACCATGGAAACTGCGGACAAAATTAGCTGGGTCCCAGTTGGGTTGCCCAGGTGGGCCCCAGATATCAGCCCAAGTGCAACCCATTTGGGCCCCACATGGTTGTGTTTGCTGGGTCATTACTAAAATGCTCTAATTGAGCTGTTAGAATGTCAGAAACAAGCTTTCTGGGCTAAAAAATGCATTTTGTGACAATGTCCATCAGAGGATGATGAGAAACTCAGTTTTGACAAAGAACACTGTTCATTACTGAAATGTTCTAATTGAGCTGTTAGAATGTCAGAAACAAGCTTTCTGAGCTGAAAACTGCATTTTGTGACAGAGTGCATCAGTGGATGATGAGAATGTCAGTTTTGACAAAGAACACTGTTCATTACTAAAATGCTCTAATTGAGCTGTTAGAATGTCAGAAACAAGCTTTCTGAGCTGAAAACTGCATTTTGTGACAATGTCCATCAGTGGATGATGAGAATGTCAGTTTTGACAAAGAACACTGTTCATTACTAAAATGCTCTAATTGAGCTGTTAGAATGTCAGAAACAAGCTTTCTGGGCTAAAAAATGCATTTTGTGACAATGTCCATCAGAGGATGATGAGAAACTCAGTTTTGACAAAGAACACTGTTCATTACTGAAATGTTCTAATTGAGCTGTTAGAATGTCAGAAACAAGCTTTCTGAGCTGAAAACTGCATTTTGTGACAGAGTGCATCAGTGGATGATGAGAATGTCAGTTTTGACAAAGAACACTGTTCATTACTAAAATGCTCTAATTGAGCTGTTAGAATGTCAGAAACAAGCTTTCTGAGCTGAAAACTGCATTTTGTGACAGAGTGCATCAGTGGATGATGAGAATGTCAGTTTTGACAAAGAACACTCTTCATTACTAAAATGCTCTGATTGAGCTGTTAGAATGACAGAAACAAGCTTTCTGGGCTAAAAAATGCATTTTGTGACAATGTCCATCAGAGGATGATGAGAAACTCAGTTTTGACAAAGAACACTGTTCATTACTGAAATGTTCTAATTGAGCTGTTAGAATGTCAGAAACAAGCTTTCTGAGCTGAAAACTGCATTTTGTGACAGAGTGCATCAGTGGATGATGAGAATGTCAGCTTTGACAAAGAACACTGTTCATTACTAAAATGCTCTAATTGAGCTGTTAGAATGTCAGAAACAAGCTTTCTGAGCTGAAAACTGCATTTTGTGACAGAGTGCATCAGTGGATGATGATAATGTCAGTTTTGACAAAGAACACTGTTCATTACTAAAATGCTCTAATTGAGCTGTTAGAATGTCAGAAACAAGCTCTATGAGCTGAAAACTGCATTTTGTGACAGAGTGCATCAGTGGATGATGAGAATGTCAGTTTTGACAAAGAACACTGTTCATTACTAAAATGCTCTAATTGAGCTGTTAGAATCTCAGAAACAAGCTTTCTGAGCTGAAAACTGCATTTTGTGACAGAGTGCATCAGTGAATGATGAGAATGTCAGTTTTGACAAACAACACAATTCATTATTAAAATGCTCTAATTGGGCTGTTAGAATGTCAGAAACAAGCTTTCTGAGCTGAAAACTGCATTTTGTGACAGAGTGCATCAGTGGATGATGAGAATGTCAGTTTTGACAAAGAACACTGTTCATTACTGATATGTTCTAATTGAGCTGTTAGAATGACAGAAACAAGCTTTCTGAGCTGAAAACTGCATTTTGTGACAGAGTGCATAAGTGGATGATGAGAATGTCAGTTTTGACAAAGAACACTCTTCATTACTAAAATGCTCTGATTGAGCTGTTAGAATGTCAGAAACAAGCTTTCTGAGCTGAGAACTACATTTTGTGACAAAGTGCATCAGTGGATGATGAGAATGTCAGTTTTGACAAAGAACACTCTTCATTACTAAAATGCTCTGATTGAGCTGTTAGAATGACAGAAACAAGCTTTCTGGGCTAAAAAATTCATTTTGTGACAATGTCCATCAGTGGATGATGAGAATGTCAGTTTTGACAAAGAACACTGTTCATTACTAAAATGCTCTAATTGAGCTGTTAGAATGTCAGAAACAAGCTTTCTGGGCTAAAAAATGCATTTTGTGACAATGTCCATCAGAGGATGATGAGAAACTCAGTTTTGACAAAGAACACTGTTCATTACTGAAATGTTCTAATTGAGCTGTTAGAATGTCAGAAACAAGCTTTCTGAGCTGAAAACTGCATTTTGTGACAGAGTGCATCAGTGGATGATGAGAATGTCAGTTTTGACAAAGAACACTGTTCATTACTAAAATGCTCTAATTGAGCTGTTAGAATGTCAGAAACAAGCTTTCTGAGCTGAAAACTGCATTTTGTGACAGAGTGCATCAGTGGATGATGAGAATGTCAGTTTTGACAAAGAACACTCTTCATTACTAAAATGCTCTGATTGAGCTGTTAGAATGACAGAAACAAGCTTTCTGGGCTAAAAAATTCATTTTGTGACAATGTCCATCAGTGGATGATGAGAATGTCAGTTTTGACAAAGAACACTGTTCATTACTAAAATGCTCTAATTGAGCTGTTAGAATGTCAGAAACAAGCTTTCTGGGCTAAAAAATGCATTTTGTGACAATGTCCATCAGAGGATGATGAGAAACTCAGTTTTGACAAAGAACACTGTTCATTACTGAAATGTTCTAATTGAGCTGTTAGAATGTCAGAAACAAGCTTTCTGAGCTGAAAACTGCATTTTGTGACAGAGTGCATCAGTGGATGATGAGAATGTCAGTTTTGACAAAGAACACTGTTCATTACTAAAATGCTCTAATTGAGCTGTTAGAATGTCAGAAACAAGCTTTCTGAGCTGAAAACTGCATTTTGTGACAGAGTGCATCAGTGGATGATGAGAATGTCAGTTTTGACAAAGAACACTCTTCATTACTAAAATGCTCTGATTGAGCTGTTAGAATGACAGAAACAATCTTTCTGGGCTAAAAAATTCATTTTGTGACACAGTTCATCAGTGGATGATGAGAATGTCAATTTTGACAAAGAACACTCTTCATTACTAAAATGCTCTGATTGAGCTGTTAGAATGACAGAAACAAGCTTTCTGGGCTAAAAAATGCATTTTGTGACAATGTCCATCAGAGGATGATGAGAAACTCAGTTTTGACAAAGAACACTGTTCATTACTGAAATGCTCTAATTGAGCTGTTAGAATGTCAAAAACAAGCTTTCTGAGCTGAGAACTACATTTTGTGACAAAATGCATCAGTGGATGATGAGAATGTCAGTTTTGACAAAGAACACTGTTCATTACTAATTGAGCTGTTAGAATGTCAGAAACAAGCTTTCTGAGCTGAAAACTGCATTTTGTGACAGAGTGCATCAGTGGATGATGAGAATGTCAGTTTTGTCAAAGAACACTCTTCATTACTAAAATGCTCTGATTGAGCTGTTAGAATGACAGAAACAAGTTTTCTGGGCTAAAAAATTCATTTTTTGAAAATGTCCATCAGTGGATGATGAGAATGTCAGTTTTGAAAAAGAACACTGTTCATTACTAAAATGCTCTAATTGAGCTGTTAGAATGTCAGAAACAAGCTTTCTGAGCTGAAAACTGCATTTTGTGACAGAGTGCATCAGTGGATGATGAGAATGTCAGTTTTGACAAAGAACACTCTTCATTACTAAAATGCTCTGATTGAGCTGTTAGAATGACAGAAACAAGCTTTCTGGGCTAAAAAATTCATTTTGTGACAATGTCCATCAGTGGATGATGAGAATGTCAGTTTTGACAAAGAACACTGTTCATTACTAAAATGCTCTAATTGAGCTGTTAGAATGTCAGAAACAAGCTTTCTGAGCTGAAAACTGCATTTTGTGACACAGTTCATCAGTGGATGATGAGAATGTCAGTTTTGACAAAGAACACTGTTCATTACTAAAATGCTCTGATTGAGCTGTTAGAATGACAGAAACAAGCTTTCTGGGCTAAAAAAATCATTTTGTGACAATGTCCATCAGAGGATGATAAGAAACTCAGTTTTGACAAAGAACACTGTTCATTACTGAAATGTTCTAATTGAGCTGTTAGAATGTCAGAAACAAGCTTTCTGAGCTGAAAACTGCATTTTGTGACACAGTTCATCAGTGGATGATGAGAATGTCAGTTTTGACAAAGAAAACTGTTCATTACTAAAATGCTCTAATTTGAGCTGTTAGAATGTCAGAAACAAGCTTTCTGAGCTGAAAACTGCATTTTGTGACAAAGTGCATCAGTGGATGATGAGAATGTCAGTTTTGACAAAGAACACTGTTCATTACTAAAATGCTCTGATTGAGCTGTTAGAATGTCAGAAACAAGCTTTCTGAGCTGAAAACTGCATTTTGTGACAGAGTGCATCAGTGGATGATCAGAATGTCAGTTTTGACAAAGAACACTGTTCATTACTAAAATGCTCTAATTGAGCTGTTAGAATGTCAGAAACAAGCTTGCTGAGCTGAAAACTGCATTTTGTGACAAAGTGCATCAGTGGATGATGAGAATGTCAGTTTTGTCAAAGAACACTGTTCATTACTAAAATGCTCTAATTGAGCTGTTAGAATGCCAGAAACAAGCTTTCTGAGCTGAAAACTGCATTTTGTGACAGAGTGCATCAGTGGATGATGAGAATGTCAGTTTTGACAAAGAACACTGTTCATTACTAAAATGCTCTAATTGAGCTGTTAGAATGTCAGAAACAAGCTTTCTGGGCTAAAAAATGCATTTTGTGACAATGTCCATCAGATGATGATGAGAAACTCAGTTTTGACAAAGAACACTGTTCATTACTGATATGTTCTAATTGAGCTGTTAGAATGTCAGAAACAAGCTTTCTGAGCTGAAAACTGCATTTTGTGACAGAGTGCATCAGTGGATGATGAGAATGTCAGTTTTACAAAGAACACTCTTCATTAGTAAAATGCTCTGATTGAGCTGTTAGAATGACAGAAATAAGCTTTTTGGGCTAAAAAAAATATTTTTTGACAATGTCCATCAGTGGATGATGAGAATGTCAGTTTTGACAAAGAACACTGTTCATTACTAAAATGCTCTAATTGAGCTGTTAGAATGTCAGAAACAAGCTTTCTGAGCTGAAAACTGCATTTTGTGACAATGTCCATCAGTGGATGATGAGAAACTCAGTTTTGACAAAGAACACTGTTCATTACTGAAATGTTCTAATTGAGCTGTTAGAATGTCAGAAACAAGCTTTCTGAGCTGAAAACTGCATTTTGTGACAGAGTGCATCAGTGGATGATGAGAATGTCAGTTTTGACAAAGAACACTGTTCATTACTAAAATGCTCTAATTGAGCTGTTAGAATGTCAGAAACAAGCTTTCTGAGCTGAAAACTGCATTTTGTGACAATGTCCATCAGTGGATGATGAGAATGTCAGTTTTGACAAAGAACACTGTTCATTACTAAAATGCTCTAATTGAGCTGTTAGAATGTCAGAAACAAGCTTTCTGGGCTAAAAAATGCATTTTGTGACAATGTCCATCAGAGGATGATGAGAAACTCAGTTTTGACAAAGAACACTGTTCATTACTGAAATGTTCTAATTGAGCTGTTAGAATGTCAGAAACAAGCTTTCTGAGCTGAAAACTGCATTTTGTGACAGAGTGCATCAGTGGATGATGAGAATGTCAGTTTTGACAAAGAACACTGTTCATTACTAAAATGCTCTAATTGAGCTGTTAGAATGTCAGAAACAAGCTTTCTGAGCTGAAAACTGCATTTTGTGACAGAGTGCATCAGTGGATGATGAGAATGTCAGTTTTGACAAAGAACACTCTTCATTACTAAAATGCTCTGATTGAGCTGTTAGAATGACAGAAACAAGCTTTCTGGGCTAAAAAATGCATTTTGTGACAATGTCCATCAGAGGATGATGAGAAACTCAGTTTTGACAAAGAACACTGTTCATTACTGAAATGTTCTAATTGAGCTGTTAGAATGTCAGAAACAAGCTTTCTGAGCTGAAAACTGCATTTTGTGACAGAGTGCATCAGTGGATGATGAGAATGTCAGCTTTGACAAAGAACACTGTTCATTACTAAAATGCTCTAATTGAGCTGTTAGAATGTCAGAAACAAGCTTTCTGAGCTGAAAACTGCATTTTGTGACAGAGTGCATCAGTGGATGATGATAATGTCAGTTTTGACAAAGAACACTGTTCATTACTAAAATGCTCTAATTGAGCTGTTAGAATGTCAGAAACAAGCTTTCTGAGCTGAAAACTGCATTTTGTGACAGAGTGCATCAGTGGATGATGAGAATGTCAGTTTTGACAAAGAACACTGTTCATTACTAAAATGCTCTAATTGAGCTGTTAGAATCTCAGAAACAAGCTTTCTGAGCTGAAAACTGCATTTTGTGACAGAGTGCATCAGTGAATGATGAGAATGTCAGTTTTGACAAAGAACACAATTCATTACTAAAATGCTCTAATTGGGCTGTTAGAATGTCAGAAACAAGCTTTCTGAGCTGAAAACTGCATTTTGTGACAGAGTGCATCAGTGGATGATGAGAATGTCAGTTTTGACAAAGAACACTCTTCATTACTAAAATGCTCTGATTGAGCTGTTAGAATGACAGAAACAAGCTTTCTGGGCTAAAAAATTCATTTTTTGACAATGTCCATCAGTGGATGATGAGAATGTCAGTTTTGACAAAGAACACTGTTCATTACTAAAATGCTCTAATTGAGCTGTTAGAATGTCAGAAACAAGCTTTCTGGGCTAAAAACTGCATTTTGTGACAAAAAGCATCAGTGGATGATGAGAATGTCAGTTTTGACAAAGAACACTGTTCATTACTAAAATGCTCTAATTGAGCTGTTAGAATGTCAGAAACAAGCTTTCTGAGCTGAAAACTGCATTTTGTGACAGAGTGCATCAGTGGATGATGAGAATGTCAGTTTTGACAAAGAACACTCTTCATTACTAAAATGCTCTGATAGAGCTGTTAGAATGACAGAAACAATCTTTCTGGGCTAAAAAATTCATTTTGTGACAATGTCCATCAGAGGATGATGAGAAACTCAGTTTTGACAAAGAACACTGTTCATTACTGAAATGCTCTAATTGAGCTGTTAGAATGTCAAAAACAAGCTTTCTGAGCTGAGAACTACATTTTGTGACAAAATGCATCAGTGGATGATGAGAATGTCAGTTTTGACAAAGAACACTGTTCATTACTAAAATGCTCTAATTGAGCTGTTAGAATGTCAGAAACAAGCTTTCTGAGCTGAAAACTGCATTTTGTGACAGAGTGCATCAGTGGATGATGAGAATGTCAATTTTGACAAAGAACACTCTTCATTACTAAAATGCTCTGATTGAGCTGTTAGAATGACAGAAACAAGCTTTCTGGGCTAAAAAATGCATTTTGTGACAATGTCCATCAGAGGATGATGAGAAACTCAGTTTTGACAAAGAACACTGTTCATTACTGAAATGCTCTAATTGAGCTGTTAGAATGTCAAAAACAAGCTTTCTGAGCTGAGAACTACATTTTGTGACAAAATGCATCAGTGGATGATGAGAATGTCAGTTTTGACAAAGAACACTGTTCATTACTAATTGAGCTGTTAGAATGTCAGAAACAAGCTTTCTGAGCTGAAAACTGCATTTTGTGACAGAGTGCATCAGTGGATGATGAGAATGTCAGTTTTGTCAAAGAACACTCTTCATTACTAAAATGCTCTGATTGAGCTGTTAGAATGACAGAAACAAGTTTTCTGGGCTAAAAAATTCATTTTTTGAAAATGTCCATCAGTGGATGATGAGAATGTCAGTTTTGAAAAAGAACACTCTTCATTACTAAAATGCTCTGATTGAGCTGTTAGAATGACAGAAACAAGCTTTCTGAGCTGAAAACTGCATTTTGTGACAGAGTGCATCAGTGGATGATGAGAATGTCAGTTTTGACAAAGAACACTGTTCATTACTAAAATGCTCTGATTGAGCTGTTAGAATGACAGAAACAAGCTTTCTGAGCTGAAAACTGCATTTTGTGACAGAGTGCATAAGTGGATGATGAGAATGTCAGTTTTGACAAAGAACACTCTTCATTACTAAAATGCTCTGATTGAGCTGTTAGAATGTCAGAAAAAAGCTTTCTGAGCTGAGAACTACATTTTGTGACAAAGTGCATCAGTGGATGATGAGAATGTCAGTTTTGACAAAGAACACTCTTCATTACTAAAATGCTCTGATTGAGCTGTTAGAATGACAGAAACAAGCTTTCTGGGCTAAAAAATGCATTTTGTGACAATGTCCATCAGAGGATGATGAGAAACTCAGTTTTGACAAAGAACACTGTTCATTACTGAAATGTTCTAATTGAGCTGTTAGAATGTCAGAAACAAGCTTTCTGAGCTGAAAACTGCATTTTGTGACAGAGTGCATCAGTGGATGATGAGAATGTCAGTTTTGACAAAGAACACTGTTCATTACTAAAATGCTCTAATTGAGCTGTTAGAATGTCAGAAACAAGCTTTCTGAGCTGAAAACTGCATTTTGTGACAGAGTGCATCAGTGGATGATGAGAATGTCAGTTTTGACAAAGAACACTCTTCATTACTAAAATGCTCTGATTGAGCTGTTAGAATGACAGAAACAAGCTTTCTGAGCTGAAAACTGCATTTTGTGACAGAGTGCATCAGTGGATGATGAGAATGTCAGTTTTGACAAAGAACACTCTTCATTACTAAAATGCTCTAATTGAGCTGTTAGAATGTCAGAAACAAGCTTTCTGGGCTAAAAAATGCATTTTGTGACAATGTCCATCAGAGGATGATGAGAAACTCAGTTTTGACAAAGAACACTGTTCATTACTGAAATGTTCTAATTGAGCTGTTAGAATGTCAGAAACAAGCTTTCTGAGCTGAAAACTGCATTTTGTGACAGAGTGCATCAGTGGATGATGAGAATGTCAGTTTTGACAAAGAACACTGTTCATTACTAAAATGCTCTAATTGAGCTGTTAGAATGTCAGAAACAAGCTTTCTGAGCTGAAAACTGCATTTTGTGACAATGTCCATCAGTGGATGATGAGAATGTCAGTTTTGACAAAGAACACTGTTCATTACTAAAATGCTCTAATTGAGCTGTTAGAATGTCAGAAACAAGCTTTCTGGGCTAAAAAATGCATTTTGTGACAATGTCCATCAGAGGATGATGAGAAACTCAGTTTTGACAAAGAACACTGTTCATTACTGAAATGTTCTAATTGAGCTGTTAGAATGTCAGAAACAAGCTTTCTGAGCTGAAAACTGCATTTTGTGACAGAGTGCATCAGTGGATGATGAGAATGTCAGTTTTGACAAAGAACACTGTTCATTACTAAAATGCTCTAATTGAGCTGTTAGAATGTCAGAAACAAGCTTTCTGAGCTGAAAACTGCATTTTGTGACAGAGTGCATCAGTGGATGATGAGAATGTCAGTTTTGACAAAGAACACTCTTCATTACTAAAATGCTCTGATTGAGCTGTTAGAATGACAGAAACAAGCTTTCTGGGCTAAAAAATGCATTTTGTGACAATGTCCATCAGAGGATGATGAGAAACTCAGTTTTGACAAAGAACACTGTTCATTACTGAAATGTTCTAATTGAGCTGTTAGAATGTCAGAAACAAGCTTTCTGAGCTGAAAACTGCATTTTGTGACAGAGTGCATCAGTGGATGATGAGAATGTCAGCTTTGACAAAGAACACTGTTCATTACTAAAATGCTCTAATTGAGCTGTTAGAATGTCAGAAACAAGCTTTCTGAGCTGAAAACTGCATTTTGTGACAGAGTGCATCAGTGGATGATGATAATGTCAGTTTTGACAAAGAACACTGTTCATTACTAAAATGCTCTAATTGAGCTGTTAGAATGTCAGAAACAAGCTCTATGAGCTGAAAACTGCATTTTGTGACAGAGTGCATCAGTGGATGATGAGAATGTCAGTTTTGACAAAGAACACTGTTCATTACTAAAATGCTCTAATTGAGCTGTTAGAATCTCAGAAACAAGCTTTCTGAGCTGAAAACTGCATTTTGTGACAGAGTGCATCAGTGAATGATGAGAATGTCAGTTTTGACAAACAACACAATTCATTATTAAAATGCTCTAATTGGGCTGTTAGAATGTCAGAAACAAGCTTTCTGAGCTGAAAACTGCATTTTGTGACAGAGTGCATCAGTGGATGATGAGAATGTCAGTTTTGACAAAGAACACTGTTCATTACTGATATGTTCTAATTGAGCTGTTAGAATGACAGAAACAAGCTTTCTGAGCTGAAAACTGCATTTTGTGACAGAGTGCATAAGTGGATGATGAGAATGTCAGTTTTGACAAAGAACACTCTTCATTACTAAAATGCTCTGATTGAGCTGTTAGAATGTCAGAAACAAGCTTTCTGAGCTGAGAACTACATTTTGTGACAAAGTGCATCAGTGGATGATGAGAATGTCAGTTTTGACAAAGAACACTCTTCATTACTAAAATGCTCTGATTGAGCTGTTAGAATGACAGAAACAAGCTTTCTGGGCTAAAAAATTCATTTTGTGACAATGTCCATCAGTGGATGATGAGAATGTCAGTTTTGACAAAGAACACTGTTCATTACTAAAATGCTCTAATTGAGCTGTTAGAATGTCAGAAACAAGCTTTCTGGGCTAAAAAATGCATTTTGTGACAATGTCCATCAGAGGATGATGAGAAACTCAGTTTTGACAAAGAACACTGTTCATTACTGAAATGTTCTAATTGAGCTGTTAGAATGTCAGAAACAAGCTTTCTGAGCTGAAAACTGCATTTTGTGACAGAGTGCATCAGTGGATGATGAGAATGTCAGTTTTGACAAAGAACACTGTTCATTACTAAAATGCTCTAATTGAGCTGTTAGAATGTCAGAAACAAGCTTTCTGAGCTGAAAACTGCATTTTGTGACAGAGTGCATCAGTGGATGATGAGAATGTCAGTTTTGACAAAGAACACTCTTCATTACTAAAATGCTCTGATTGAGCTGTTAGAATGACAGAAACAAGCTTTCTGGGCTAAAAAATTCATTTTGTGACAATGTCCATCAGTGGATGATGAGAATGTCAGTTTTGACAAAGAACACTGTTCATTACTAAAATGCTCTAATTGAGCTGTTAGAATGTCAGAAACAAGCTTTCTGGGCTAAAAAATGCATTTTGTGACAATGTCCATCAGAGGATGATGAGAAACTCAGTTTTGACAAAGAACACTGTTCATTACTGAAATGTTCTAATTGAGCTGTTAGAATGTCAGAAACAAGCTTTCTGAGCTGAAAACTGCATTTTGTGACAGAGTGCATCAGTGGATGATGAGAATGTCAGTTTTGACAAAGAACACTGTTCATTACTAAAATGCTCTAATTGAGCTGTTAGAATGTCAGAAACAAGCTTTCTGAGCTGAAAACTGCATTTTGTGACAGAGTGCATCAGTGGATGATGAGAATGTCAGTTTTGACAAAGAACACTCTTCATTACTAAAATGCTCTGATTGAGCTGTTAGAATGACAGAAACAATCTTTCTGGGCTAAAAAATTCATTTTGTGACACAGTTCATCAGTGGATGATGAGAATGTCAATTTTGACAAAGAACACTCTTCATTACTAAAATGCTCTGATTGAGCTGTTAGAATGACAGAAACAAGCTTTCTGGGCTAAAAAATGCATTTTGTGACAATGTCCATCAGAGGATGATGAGAAACTCAGTTTTGACAAAGAACACTGTTCATTACTGAAATGCTCTAATTGAGCTGTTAGAATGTCAAAAACAAGCTTTCTGAGCTGAGAACTACATTTTGTGACAAAATGCATCAGTGGATGATGAGAATGTCAGTTTTGACAAAGAACACTGTTCATTACTAATTGAGCTGTTAGAATGTCAGAAACAAGCTTTCTGAGCTGAAAACTGCATTTTGTGACAGAGTGCATCAGTGGATGATGAGAATGTCAGTTTTGTCAAAGAACACTCTTCATTACTAAAATGCTCTGATTGAGCTGTTAGAATGACAGAAACAAGTTTTCTGGGCTAAAAAATTCATTTTTTGAAAATGTCCATCAGTGGATGATGAGAATGTCAGTTTTGAAAAAGAACACTGTTCATTACTAAAATGCTCTAATTGAGCTGTTAGAATGTCAGAAACAAGCTTTCTGAGCTGAAAACTGCATTTTGTGACAGAGTGCATCAGTGGATGATGAGAATGTCAGTTTTGACAAAGAACACTCTTCATTACTAAAATGCTCTGATTGAGCTGTTAGAATGACAGAAACAAGCTTTCTGGGCTAAAAAATTCATTTTGTGACAATGTCCATCAGTGGATGATGAGAATGTCAGTTTTGACAAAGAACACTGTTCATTACTAAAATGCTCTAATTGAGCTGTTAGAATGTCAGAAACAAGCTTTCTGAGCTGAAAACTGCATTTTGTGACACAGTTCATCAGTGGATGATGAGAATGTCAGTTTTGACAAAGAACACTGTTCATTACTAAAATGCTCTGATTGAGCTGTTAGAATGACAGAAACAAGCTTTCTGGGCTAAAAAAATCATTTTGTGACAATGTCCATCAGAGGATGATAAGAAACTCAGTTTTGACAAAGAACACTGTTCATTACTGAAATGTTCTAATTGAGCTGTTAGAATGTCAGAAACAAGCTTTCTGAGCTGAAAACTGCATTTTGTGACACAGTTCATCAGTGGATGATGAGAATGTCAGTTTTGACAAAGAAAACTGTTCATTACTAAAATGCTCTAATTTGAGCTGTTAGAATGTCAGAAACAAGCTTTCTGAGCTGAAAACTGCATTTTGTGACAAAGTGCATCAGTGGATGATGAGAATGTCAGTTTTGACAAAGAACACTGTTCATTACTAAAATGCTCTGATTGAGCTGTTAGAATGTCAGAAACAAGCTTTCTGAGCTGAAAACTGCATTTTGTGACAGAGTGCATCAGTGGATGATCAGAATGTCAGTTTTGACAAAGAACACTGTTCATTACTAAAATGCTCTAATTGAGCTGTTAGAATGTCAGAAACAAGCTTGCTGAGCTGAAAACTGCATTTTGTGACAAAGTGCATCAGTGGATGATGAGAATGTCAGTTTTGTCAAAGAACACTGTTCATTACTAAAATGCTCTAATTGAGCTGTTAGAATGCCAGAAACAAGCTTTCTGAGCTGAAAACTGCATTTTGTGACAGAGTGCATCAGTGGATGATGAGAATGTCAGTTTTGACAAAGAACACTGTTCATTACTAAAATGCTCTAATTGAGCTGTTAGAATGTCAGAAACAAGCTTTCTGGGCTAAAAAATGCATTTTGTGACAATGTCCATCAGATGATGATGAGAAACTCAGTTTTGACAAAGAACACTGTTCATTACTGATATGTTCTAATTGAGCTGTTAGAATGTCAGAAACAAGCTTTCTGAGCTGAAAACTGCATTTTGTGACAGAGTGCATCAGTGGATGATGAGAATGTCAGTTTTACAAAGAACACTCTTCATTAGTAAAATGCTCTGATTGAGCTGTTAGAATGACAGAAATAAGCTTTTTGGGCTAAAAAAAATATTTTTTGACAATGTCCATCAGTGGATGATGAGAATGTCAGTTTTGACAAAGAACACTGTTCATTACTAAAATGCTCTAATTGAGCTGTTAGAATGTCAGAAACAAGCTTTCTGAGCTGAAAACTGCATTTTGTGACAATGTCCATCAGTGGATGATGAGAAACTCAGTTTTGACAAAGAACACTGTTCATTACTGAAATGTTCTAATTGAGCTGTTAGAATGTCAGAAACAAGCTTTCTGAGCTGAGAACTACATTTTGTGACAAAAAGCATCAGTGGATGATGAGAATGTCAGTTTTGACAAAGAACACTGTTCATTACTAAAATGTTCTAATTGAGCTGTTAGAATGTCAGAAACAAGCTTTCTGAGCTGAAAACTGCATTTTGTGACAGAGTGCATCAGTGAATGATGAGAATGTCAGTTTTGACAAAGAACACTGTTCATTACTGATATGTTCTAATTGAGCTGTTAGAATGACAGAAACAAGCTTTCTGAGCTGAAAACTGCATTTTGTGACAGAGTGCATAAGTGGATGATGAGAATGTCAGTTTTGACAAAGAACACTCTTCATTACTAAAATGCTCTGATTGAGCTGTTAGAATGTCAGAAACAAGCTTTCTGAGCTGAGAACTACATTTTGTGACAAAGTGCATCAGTGGATGATGAGAATGTCAGTTTTGACAAAGAACACTCTTCATTACTAAAATGCTCTGATTGAGCTGTTAGAATGACAGAAACAAGCTTTCTGGGCTAAAAAATTCATTTTGTGACAATGTCCATCAGTGGATGATGAGAATGTCAGTTTTGACAAAGAACACTGTTCATTACTAAAATGCTCTAATTGAGCTGTTAGAATGTCAGAAACAAGCTTTCTGGGCTAAAAACTGCATTTTGTGACAGAGTGCATCAGTGGATGATGAGAATGTCAGTTTTGACAAAGAACACTGTTCATTACTAAAATGCTCTAATTGAGCTGTTAGAATGTCAGAAACAAGCTTTCTGAGCTGAGAACTACATTTTGTGACAAAAAGCATCAGTGGATGATGAGAATGTCAGTTTTGACAAAGAACACTGTTCATTACTAAAATGCTCTAATTGAGCTGTTAGAATGTCAGAAACAAGCTTTCTGAGCTGAAAACTGCATTTTGTGACAGAGTGCATCAGTGGATGATGAGAATGTCAGTTTTGACAAAGAACACTCTTCATTACTAAAATGCTCTGATTGAGCTGTTAGAATGACAGAAACAATCTTTCTGGGCTAAAAAATTCATTTTGTGACACAGTTCATCAGTGGATGATGAGAATGTCAATTTTGACAAAGAACACTCTTCATTACTAAAATGCTCTGATTGAGCTGTTAGAATGACAGAAACAAGCTTTCTGGGCTAAAAAATGCATTTTGTGACAATGTCCATCAGAGGATGATGAGAAACTCAGTTTTGACAAAGAACACTGTTCATTACTGAAATGCTCTAATTGAGCTGTTAGAATGTCAAAAACAAGCTTTCTGAGCTGAGAACTACATTTTGTGACAAAATGCATCAGTGGATGATGAGAATGTCAGTTTTGACAAAGAACACTGTTCATTACTAATTGAGCTGTTAGAATGTCAGAAACAAGCTTTCTGAGCTGAAAACTGCATTTTGTGACAGAGTGCATCAGTGGATGATGAGAATGTCAGTTTTGTCAAAGAACACTCTTCATTACTAAAATGCTCTGATTGAGCTGTTAGAATGACAGAAACAAGTTTTCTGGGCTAAAAAATTCATTTTTTGAAAATGTCCATCAGTGGATGATGAGAATGTCAGTTTTGAAAAAGAACACTGTTCATTACTAAAATGCTCTAATTGAGCTGTTAGAATGTCAGAAACAAGCTTTCTGAGCTGAAAACTGCATTTTGTGACAGAGTGCATCAGTGGATGATGAGAATGACAGTTTTGACAAAGAACACTCTTCATTACTAAAATGCTCTGATTGAGCTGTTAGAATGACAGAAACAAGCTTTCTGGGCTAAAAAATTCATTTTGTGACAATGTCCATCAGTGGATGATGAGAATGTCAGTTTTGACAAAGAACACTGTTCATTACTAAAATGCTCTAATTGAGCTGTTAGAATGTCAGAAACAAGCTTTCTGAGCTGAAAACTGCATTTTGTGACACAGTTCATCAGTGGATGATGAGAATGTCAGTTTTGACAAAGAACACTGTTCATTACTAAAATGCTCTGATTGAGCTGTTAGAATGACAGAAACAAGTTTTCTGGGCTAAAAAAATTCATTTTTTGACAATGTCCATCAGTGGATGATGAGAAACTCAGTTTTGACAAAGAACACTGTTCATTACTGAAATGTTCTAATTGAGCTGTTAGAATGTCAGAAACAAGCTTTCTGAGCTGAAAACTGCATTTTGTGACAGAGTTCATCAGTGGATGATGAGAATGTCAGTTTTGACAAAGAACACTCTTCATTACTAAAATGCTCTGATTTTGCTGTTAGAATGACAGAAACAAGCTTTCTGGGCTAAAAAAAATATTTTTTGACAATGTCCATCAGTGGATGATGAGAATGTCAGTTTTGACAAAGAACACTGTTCATTACTAAGATGCTCTAATTGAGCTGTTAGAATGTCAGAAACAAGCTTTCTGAGCTGAAAACTGCATTTTGTGACAGAGTGCATCAGTGGATGATGATAATGTCAGTTTTGACAAAGAACACTGTTCATTACTAAAAAACTCTAATTGAGCTGTTAGAATGTCAGAAACAAGCTTTATGAGCTGAAAACTGCATTTTGTGACAGAGTGCATCAGTGGATGATGAGAATGTCAGTTTTGACAAAGAACACTGTTCATTACTAAAATGCTCTAATTGAGCTGTTAGAATGTCAGAAACAAGCTCTATGAGCTGAAAACTGCATTTTGTGACAGAGTGCATCAGTGGATGATGAGAATGTCAGTTTTGACAAAGAACACTGTTCATTACTAAAATGCTCTAATTGAGCTGTTAGAATCTCAGAAACAAGCTTTCTGAGCTGAAAACTGCATTTTGTGACAGAGTGCATCAGTGAATGATGAGAATGTCAGTTTTTACAAAGAACACAATTCATTACTAAATTGCTCTAATTGGGCTGTTAGAATGTCAGAAACAAGCTTTCTGAGCTGAAAACTGCATTTTGTGACAGAGTGCATAAGTGGATGATGAGAATGTCAGTTTTGACAAAGAACACTGTTCATTACTAAAATGCTCTGATTGAGCTGTTAGAATGACAGAAACAAGCTTTCTGAGCTGAAAACTGCATTTTGTGACAGAGTGCATAAGTGGATGATGAGAATGTCAGTTTTGACAAAGAACACTCTTCATTACTAAAATGCTCTGATTGAGCTGTTAGAATGACAGAAACAAGCTTTCTGAGCTGAAAACTGCATTTTGTGACAGAGTGCATCAGTGGATGATGAGAATGTCAGTTTTGACAAAGAACACTGTTCATTACTAAAATGCTCTGATTGAGCTGTTAGAATGACAGAAACAAGCTTTCTGAGCTGAAAACTGCATTTTGTGACAGAGTGCATAAGTGGATGATGAGAATGTCAGTTTTGACAAAGAACACTCTTCATTACTAAAATGCTCTGATTGAGCTGTTAGAATGTCAGAAAAAAGCTTTCTGAGCTGAGAACTACATTTTGTGACAAAGTGCATCAGTGGATGATGAGAATGTCAGTTTTGACAAAGAACACTCTTCATTACTAAAATGCTCTGATTGAGCTGTTAGAATGACAGAAACAAGCTTTCTGGGCTAAAAAATGCATTTTGTGACAATGTCCATCAGAGGATGATGAGAAACTCAGTTTTGACAAAGAACACTGTTCATTACTGAAATGTTCTAATTGAGCTGTTAGAATGTCAGAAACAAGCTTTCTGAGCTGAAAACTGCATTTTGTGACAGAGTGCATCAGTGGATGATGAGAATGTCAGTTTTGACAAAGAACACTGTTCATTACTAAAATGCTCTAATTGAGCTGTTAGAATGTCAGAAACAAGCTTTCTGAGCTGAAAAGTGCATTTTGTGACAGAGTGCATCAGTGGATGATGAGAATGTCAGTTTTGACAAAGAACACTCTTCATTACTAAAATGCTCTGATTGAGCTGTTAGAATGACAGAAACAAGCTTTCTGAGCTGAAAACTGCATTTTGTGACAGAGTGCATCAGTGGATGATGAGAATGTCAGTTTTGACAAAGAACACTCTTCATTACTAAAATGCTCTAATTGAGCTGTTAGAATGTCAGAAACAAGCTTTCTGGGCTAAAAAATGCATTTTGTGACAATGTCCATCAGAGGATGATGAGAAACTCAGTTTTGACAAAGAACACTGTTCATTACTGAAATGTTCTAATTGAGCTGTTAGAATGTCAGAAACAAGCTTTCTGAGCTGAAAACTGCATTTTGTGACAGAGTGCATCAGTGGATGATGAGAATGTCAGTTTTGACAAAGAACACTGTTCATTACTAAAATGCTCTAATTGAGCTGTTAGAATGTCAGAAACAAGCTTTCTGAGCTGAAAACTGCATTTTGTGACAATGTCCATCAGTGGATGATGAGAATGTCAGTTTTGACAAAGAACACTGTTCATTACTAAAATGCTCTAATTGAGCTGTTAGAATGTCAGAAACAAGCTTTCTGGGCTAAAAAATGCATTTTGTGACAATGTCCATCAGAGGATGATGAGAAACTCAGTTTTGACAAAGAACACTGTTCATTACTGAAATGTTCTAATTGAGCTGTTAGAATGTCAGAAACAAGCTTTCTGAGCTGAAAACTGCATTTTGTGACAGAGTGCATCAGTGGATGATGAGAATGTCAGTTTTGACAAAGAACACTGTTCATTACTAAAATGCTCTAATTGAGCTGTTAGAATGTCAGAAACAAGCTTTCTGAGCTGAAAACTGCATTTTGTGACAGAGTGCATCAGTGGATGATGAGAATGTCAGTTTTGACAAAGAACACTCTTCATTACTAAAATGCTCTGATTGAGCTGTTAGAATGACAGAAACAAGCTTTCTGGGCTAAAAAATGCATTTTGTGACAATGTCCATCAGAGGATGATGAGAAACTCAGTTTTGACAAAGAACACTGTTCATTACTGAAATGTTCTAATTGAGCTGTTAGAATGTCAGAAACAAGCTTTCTGAGCTGAAAACTGCATTTTGTGACAGAGTGCATCAGTGGATGATGAGAATGTCAGCTTTGACAAAGAACACTGTTCATTACTAAAATGCTCTAATTGAGCTGTTAGAATGTCAGAAACAAGCTTTCTGAGCTGAAAACTGCATTTTGTGACAGAGTGCATCAGTGGATGATGATAATGTCAGTTTTGACAAAGAACACTGTTCATTACTAAAATGCTCTAATTGAGCTGTTAGAATGTCAGAAACAAGCTTTCTGAGCTGAAAACTGCATTTTGTGACAGAGTGCATCAGTGGATGATGAGAATGTCAGTTTTGACAAAGAACACTGTTCATTACTAAAATGCTCTAATTGAGCTGTTAGAATCTCAGAAACAAGCTTTCTGAGCTGAAAACTGCATTTTGTGACAGAGTGCATCAGTGAATGATGAGAATGTCAGTTTTGACAAAGAACACAATTCATTACTAAAATGCTCTAATTGGGCTGTTAGAATGTCAGAAACAAGCTTTCTGAGCTGAAAACTGCATTTTGTGACAGAGTGCATCAGTGGATGATGAGAATGTCAGTTTTGACAAAGAACACTGTTCATTACTGATATGTTCTAATTGAGCTGTTAGAATGACAGAAACAAGCTTTCTGAGCTGAAAACTGCATTTTGTGACAGAGTGCATAAGTGGATGATGAGAATGTCAGTTTTGACAAAGAACACTCTTCATTACTAAAATGCTCTGATTGAGCTGTTGAATGTCAGAAACAAGCTTTCTGAGCTGAAAACTACATTTTGTGACAAAGTGCATCAGTGGATGATGAGAATGTCAGTTTTGACAAAGAACACTGTTCATTACTAAAATGCTCTAATTGAGCTGTTAGAATGTCAGAAACAAGCTTTCTGGGCTAAAAAATGCATTTTGTGACAATGTCCATCAGAGGATGATGAGAAACTCAGTTTTGACAAAGAACACTGTTCATTACTGAAATGTTCTAATTGAGCTGTTAGAATGTCAGAAACAAGCTTTCTGAGCTGAAAACTGCATTTTGTGACAGAGTGCATCAGTGGATGATGAGAATGTCAGTTTTGACAAAGAACACTGTTCATTACTAAAATGCTCTAATTGAGCTGTTAGAATGTCAGAAACAAGCTTTCTGAGCTGAAAACTGCATTTTGTGACAGAGTGCATCAGTGGATGATGAGAATGTCAGTTTTGACAAAGAACACTCTTCATTACTAAAATGCTCTGATTGAGCTGTTAGAATGACAGAAACAAGCTTTCTGGGCTAAAAAATGCATTTTGTGACAATGTCCATCAGAGGATGATGAGAAACTCAGTTTTGACAAAGAACACTGTTCATTACTGAAATGTTCTAATTGAGCTGTTAGAATGTCAGAAACAAGCTTTCTGAGCTGAAAACTGCATTTTGTGACAGAGTGCATCAGTGGATGATGAGAATGTCAGCTTTGACAAAGAACACTGTTCATTACTAAAATGCTCTAATTGAGCTGTTAGAATGTCAGAAACAAGCTTTCTGAGCTGAAAACTGCATTTTGTGACAGAGTGCATCAGTGGATGATGATAATGTCAGTTTTGACAAAGAACACTGTTCATTACTAAAATGCTCTAATTGAGCTGTTAGAATGTCAGAAACAAGCTTTCTGAGCTGAAAACTGCATTTTGTGACAGAGTGCATCAGTGGATGATGAGAATGTCAGTTTTGACAAAGAACACTGTTCATTACTAAAATGCTCTAATTGAGCTGTTAGAATCTCAGAAACAAGCTTTCTGAGCTGAAAACTGCATTTTGTGACAGAGTGCATCAGTGAATGATGAGAATGTCAGTTTTGACAAAGAACACAATTCATTACTAAAATGCTCTAATTGGGCTGTTAGAATGTCAGAAACAAGCTTTCTGAGCTGAAAACTGCATTTTGTGACAGAGTGCATCAGTGGATGATGAGAATGTCAGTTTTGACAAAGAACACTGTTCATTACTGATATGTTCTAATTGAGCTGTTAGAATGACAGAAACAAGCTTTCTGAGCTGAAAACTGCATTTTGTGACAGAGTGCATCAGTGGATGATGAGAATGTCAGTTTTGACAAAGAACACTCTTCATTACTAAAATGCTCTGATTGAGCTGTTGAATGTCAGAAACAAGCTTTCTGAGCTGAGAACTACATTTTGTGACAAAGTGCATCAGTGGATGATGAGAATGTCAGTTTTGACAAAGAACACTCTTCATTACTAAAATGCTCTGATTGAGCTGTTAGAATGACAGAAACAAGCTTTCTGGGCTAAAAAATTCATTTTTTGACAATGTCCATCAGTGGATGATGAGAATGTCAGTTTTGACAAAGAACACTGTTCATTACTAAAATGCTCTAATTGAGCTGTTAGAATGTCAGAAACAAGCTTTCTGGGCTAAAAACTGCATTTTGTGACAAAAAGCATCAGTGGATGATGAGAATGTCAGTTTTGACAAAGAACACTGTTCATTACTAAAATGCTCTAATTGAGCTGTTAGAATGTCAGAAACAAGCTTTCTGAGCTGAAAACTGCATTTTGTGACAGAGTGCATCAGTGGATGATGAGAATGTCAGTTTTGACAAAGAACACTCTTCATTACTAAAATGCTCTGATAGAGCTGTTAGAATGACAGAAACAATCTTTCTGGGCTAAAAAATTCATTTTGTGACAATGTCCATCAGAGGATGATGAGAAACTCAGTTTTGACAAAGAACACTGTTCATTACTGAAATGCTCTAATTGAGCTGTTAGAATGTCAAAAACAAGCTTTCTGAGCTGAGAACTACATTTTGTGACAAAATGCATCAGTGGATGATGAGAATGTCAGTTTTGACAAAGAACACTGTTCATTACTAAAATGCTCTAATTGAGCTGTTAGAATGTCAGAAACAAGCTTTCTGAGCTGAAAACTGCATTTTGTGACAGAGTGCATCAGTGGATGATGAGAATGTCAATTTTGACAAAGAACACTCTTCATTACTAAAATGCTCTGATTGAGCTGTTAGAATGACAGAAACAAGCTTTCTGGGCTAAAAAATGCATTTTGTGACAATGTCCATCAGAGGATGATGAGAAACTCAGTTTTGACAAAGAACACTGTTCATTACTGAAATGCTCTAATTGAGCTGTTAGAATGTCAAAAACAAGCTTTCTGAGCTGAGAACTACATTTTGTGACAAAATGCATCAGTGGATGATGAGAATGTCAGTTTTGACAAAGAACACTGTTCATTACTAATTGAGCTGTTAGAATGTCAGAAACAAGCTTTCTGAGCTGAAAACTGCATTTTGTGACAGAGTGCATCAGTGGATGATGAGAATGTCAGTTTTGTCAAAGAACACTCTTCATTACTAAAATGCTCTGATTGAGCTGTTAGAATGACAGAAACAAGTTTTCTGGGCTAAAAAATTCATTTTTTGAAAATGTCCATCAGTGGATGATGAGAATGTCAGTTTTGAAAAAGAACACTGTTCATTACTAAAATGCTCTAATTGAGCTGTTAGAATGTCAGAAACAAGCTTTCTGAGCTGAAAACTGCATTTTGTGACAGAGTGCATCAGTGGATGATGAGAATGTCAGTTTTGACAAAGAACACTCTTCATTACTAAAATGCTCTGATTGAGCTGTTAGAATGACAGAAACAATCTTTCTGGGCTAAAAAATTCATTTTGTGACACAGTTCATCAGTGGATGATGAGAATGTCAATTTTGACAAAGAACACTCTTCATTACTAAAATGCTCTGATTGAGCTGTTAGAATGACAGAAACAAGCTTTCTGAGCTGAAAACTGCATTTTGTGACAGAGTGCATCAGTGGATGATGAGAATGTCAGTTTTGACAAAGAACACTGTTCATTACTAAAATGCTCTGATTGAGCTGTTAGAATGACAGAAACAAGCTTTCTGAGCTGAAAACTGCATTTTGTGACAGAGTGCATAAGTGGATGATGAGAATGTCAGTTTTGACAAAGAACACTCTTCATTACTAAAATGCTCTGATTGAGCTGTTAGAATGTCAGAAAAAAGCTTTCTGAGCTGAGAACTACATTTTGTGACAAAGTGCATCAGTGGATGATGAGAATGTCAGTTTTGACAAAGAACACTCTTCATTACTAAAATGCTCTGATTGAGCTGTTAGAATGACAGAAACAAGCTTTCTGGGCTAAAAAATGCATTTTGTGACAATGTCCATCAGAGGATGATGAGAAACTCAGTTTTGACAAAGAACACTGTTCATTACTGAAATGTTCTAATTGAGCTGTTAGAATGTCAGAAACAAGCTTTCTGAGCTGAAAACTGCATTTTGTGACAGAGTGCATCAGTGGATGATGAGAATGTCAGTTTTGACAAAGAACACTGTTCATTACTAAAATGCTCTAATTGAGCTGTTAGAATGTCAGAAACAAGCTTTCTGAGCTGAAAACTGCATTTTGTGACAGAGTGCATCAGTGGATGATGAGAATGTCAGTTTTGACAAAGAACACTCTTCATTACTAAAATGCTCTGATTGAGCTGTTAGAATGACAGAAACAAGCTTTCTGAGCTGAAAACTGCATTTTGTGACAGAGTGCATCAGTGGATGATGAGAATGTCAGTTTTGACAAAGAACACTCTTCATTACTAAAATGCTCTAATTGAGCTGTTAGAATGTCAGAAACAAGCTTTCTGGGCTAAAAAATGCATTTTGTGACAATGTCCATCAGAGGATGATGAGAAACTCAGTTTTGACAAAGAACACTGTTCATTACTGAAATGTTCTAATTGAGCTGTTAGAATGTCAGAAACAAGCTTTCTGAGCTGAAAACTGCATTTTGTGACAGAGTGCATCAGTGGATGATGAGAATGTCAGTTTTGACAAAGAACACTGTTCATTACTAAAATGCTCTAATTGAGCTGTTAGAATGTCAGAAACAAGCTTTCTGAGCTGAAAACTGCATTTTGTGACAATGTCCATCAGTGGATGATGAGAATGTCAGTTTTGACAAAGAACACTGTTCATTACTAAAATGCTCTAATTGAGCTGTTAGAATGTCAGAAACAAGCTTTCTGGGCTAAAAAATGCATTTTGTGACAATGTCCATCAGAGGATGATGAGAAACTCAGTTTTGACAAAGAACACTGTTCATTACTGAAATGTTCTAATTGAGCTGTTAGAATGTCAGAAACAAGCTTTCTGAGCTGAAAACTGCATTTTGTGACAGAGTGCATCAGTGGATGATGAGAATGTCAGTTTTGACAAAGAACACTGTTCATTACTAAAATGCTCTAATTGAGCTGTTAGAATGTCAGAAACAAGCTTTCTGAGCTGAAAACTGCATTTTGTGACAGAGTGCATCAGTGGATGATGAGAATGTCAGTTTTGACAAAGAACACTCTTCATTACTAAAATGCTCTGATTGAGCTGTTAGAATGACAGAAACAAGCTTTCTGGGCTAAAAAATGCATTTTGTGACAATGTCCATCAGAGGATGATGAGAAACTCAGTTTTGACAAAGAACACTGTTCATTACTGAAATGTTCTAATTGAGCTGTTAGAATGTCAGAAACAAGCTTTCTGAGCTGAAAACTGCATTTTGTGACAGAGTGCATCAGTGGATGATGAGAATGTCAGCTTTGACAAAGAACACTGTTCATTACTAAAATGCTCTAATTGAGCTGTTAGAATGTCAGAAACAAGCTTTCTGAGCTGAAAACTGCATTTTGTGACAGAGTGCATCAGTGGATGATGATAATGTCAGTTTTGACAAAGAACACTGTTCATTACTAAAATGCTCTAATTGAGCTGTTAGAATGTCAGAAACAAGCTCTATGAGCTGAAAACTGCATTTTGTGACAGAGTGCATCAGTGGATGATGAGAATGTCAGTTTTGACAAAGAACACTGTTCATTACTAAAATGCTCTAATTGAGCTGTTAGAATCTCAGAAACAAGCTTTCTGAGCTGAAAACTGCATTTTGTGACAGAGTGCATCAGTGAATGATGAGAATGTCAGTTTTGACAAACAACACAATTCATTATTAAAATGCTCTAATTGGGCTGTTAGAATGTCAGAAACAAGCTTTCTGAGCTGAAAACTGCATTTTGTGACAGAGTGCATCAGTGGATGATGAGAATGTCAGTTTTGACAAAGAACACTGTTCATTACTGATATGTTCTAATTGAGCTGTTAGAATGACAGAAACAAGCTTTCTGAGCTGAAAACTGCATTTTGTGACAGAGTGCATAAGTGGATGATGAGAATGTCAGTTTTGACAAAGAACACTCTTCATTACTAAAATGCTCTGATTGAGCTGTTAGAATGTCAGAAACAAGCTTTCTGAGCTGAGAACTACATTTTGTGACAAAGTGCATCAGTGGATGATGAGAATGTCAGTTTTGACAAAGAACACTCTTCATTACTAAAATGCTCTGATTGAGCTGTTAGAATGACAGAAACAAGCTTTCTGGGCTAAAAAATTCATTTTGTGACAATGTCCATCAGTGGATGATGAGAATGTCAGTTTTGACAAAGAACACTGTTCATTACTAAAATGCTCTAATTGAGCTGTTAGAATCTCAGAAACAAGCTTTCTGAGCTGAAAACTGCATTTTGTGACAGAGTGCATCAGTGAATGATGAGAATGTCAGTTTTGACAAACAACACAATTCATTATTAAAATGCTCTAATTGGGCTGTTAGAATGTCAGAAACAAGCTTTCTGAGCTGAAAACTGCATTTTGTGACAGAGTGCATCAGTGGATGATGAGAATGTCAGTTTTGACAAAGAACACTGTTCATTACTGATATGTTCTAATTGAGCTGTTAGAATGACAGAAACAAGCTTTCTGAGCTGAAAACTGCATTTTGTGACAGAGTGCATAAGTGGATGATGAGAATGTCAGTTTTGACAAAGAACACTCTTCATTACTAAAATGCTCTGATTGAGCTGTTAGAATGTCAGAAACAAGCTTTCTGAGCTGAGAACTACATTTTGTGACAAAGTGCATCAGTGGATGATGAGAATGTCAGTTTTGACAAAGAACACTCTTCATTACTAAAATGCTCTGATTGAGCTGTTAGAATGACAGAAACAAGCTTTCTGGGCTAAAAAATTCATTTTGTGACAATGTCCATCAGTGGATGATGAGAATGTCAGTTTTGACAAAGAACACTGTTCATTACTAAAATGCTCTAATTGAGCTGTTAGAATGTCAGAAACAAGCTTTCTGAATGTCAGTTTTGACAAAGAACACTGTTCATTACTAAAATGCTCTAATTGAGCTGTTAGAATGTCAGAAACAAGCTTTCTGAGCTGAAAACTGCATTTTGTGACAGAGTGCATCAGTGGATGATGAGAATGTCAATTTTGACAAAGAACACTCTTCATTACTAAAATGCTCTGATTGAGCTGTTAGAATGACAGAAACAAGCTTTCTGGGCTAAAAAATGCATTTTGTGACAATGTCCATCAGAGGATGATGAGAAACTCAGTTTTGACAAAGAACACTGTTCATTACTGAAATGCTCTAATTGAGCTGTTAGAATGTCAAAAACAAGCTTTCTGAGCTGAGAACTACATTTTGTGACAAAATGCATCAGTGGATGATGAGAATGTCAGTTTTGACAAAGAACACTGTTCATTACTAAAATGCTCTGATTGAGCTGTTAGAATGACAGAAACAAGCTTTCTGAGCTGAAAACTGCATTTTGTGACAGAGTGCATAAGTGGATGATGAGAATGTCAGTTTTGACAAAGAACACTCTTCATTACTAAAATGCTCTGATTGAGCTGTTAGAATGTCAGAAAAAAGCTTTCTGAGCTGAGAACTACATTTTGTGACAAAGTGCATCAGTGGATGATGAGAATGTCAGTTTTGACAAAGAACACTCTTCATTACTAAAATGCTCTGATTGAGCTGTTAGAATGACAGAAACAAGCTTTCTGGGCTAAAAAATGCATTTTGTGACAATGTCCATCAGAGGATGATGAGAAACTCAGTTTTGACAAAGAACACTGTTCATTACTGAAATGTTCTAATTGAGCTGTTAGAATGTCAGAAACAAGCTTTCTGAGCTGAAAACTGCATTTTGTGACAGAGTGCATCAGTGGATGATGAGAATGTCAGTTTTGACAAAGAACACTGTTCATTACTAAAATGCTCTAATTGAGCTGTTAGAATGTCAGAAACAAGCTTTCTGAGCTGAAAACTGCATTTTGTGACAGAGTGCATCAGTGGATGATGAGAATGTCAGTTTTGACAAAGAACACTCTTCATTACTAAAATGCTCTGATTGAGCTGTTAGAATGACAGAAACAAGCTTTCTGAGCTGAAAACTGCATTTTGTGACAGAGTGCATCAGTGGATGATGAGAATGTCAGTTTTGACAAAGAACACTCTTCATTACTAAAATGCTCTAATTGAGCTGTTAGAATGTCAGAAACAAGCTTTCTGGGCTAAAAAATGCATTTTGTGACAATGTCCATCAGAGGATGATGAGAAACTCAGTTTTGACAAAGAACACTGTTCATTACTGAAATGTTCTAATTGAGCTGTTAGAATGTCAGAAACAAGCTTTCTGAGCTGAAAACTGCATTTTGTGACAGAGTGCATCAGTGGATGATGAGAATGTCAGTTTTGACAAAGAACACTGTTCATTACTAAAATGCTCTAATTGAGCTGTTAGAATGTCAGAAACAAGCTTTCTGAGCTGAAAACTGCATTTTGTGACAATGTCCATCAGTGGATGATGAGAATGTCAGTTTTGACAAAGAACACTGTTCATTACTAAAATGCTCTAATTGAGCTGTTAGAATGTCAGAAACAAGCTTTCTGGGCTAAAAAATGCATTTTGTGACAATGTCCATCAGAGGATGATGAGAAACTCAGTTTTGACAAAGAACACTGTTCATTACTGAAATGTTCTAATTGAGCTGTTAGAATGTCAGAAACAAGCTTTCTGAGCTGAAAACTGCATTTTGTGACAGAGTGCATCAGTGGATGATGAGAATGTCAGTTTTGACAAAGAACACTGTTCATTACTAAAATGCTCTAATTGAGCTGTTAGAATGTCAGAAACAAGCTTTCTGAGCTGAAAACTGCATTTTGTGACAGAGTGCATCAGTGGATGATGAGAATGTCAGTTTTGACAAAGAACACTCTTCATTACTAAAATGCTCTGATTGAGCTGTTAGAATGACAGAAACAAGCTTTCTGGGCTAAAAAATGCATTTTGTGACAATGTCCATCAGAGGATGATGAGAAACTCAGTTTTGACAAAGAACACTGTTCATTACTGAAATGTTCTAATTGAGCTGTTAGAATGTCAGAAACAAGCTTTCTGAGCTGAAAACTGCATTTTGTGACAGAGTGCATCAGTGGATGATGAGAATGTCAGCTTTGACAAAGAACACTGTTCATTACTAAAATGCTCTAATTGAGCTGTTAGAATGTCAGAAACAAGCTTTCTGAGCTGAAAACTGCATTTTGTGACAGAGTGCATCAGTGGATGATGATAATGTCAGTTTTGACAAAGAACACTGTTCATTACTAAAATGCTCTAATTGAGCTGTTAGAATGTCAGAAACAAGCTCTATGAGCTGAAAACTGCATTTTGTGACAGAGTGCATCAGTGGATGATGAGAATGTCAGTTTTGACAAAGAACACTGTTCATTACTAAAATGCTCTAATTGAGCTGTTAGAATCTCAGAAACAAGCTTTCTGAGCTGAAAACTGCATTTTGTGACAGAGTGCATCAGTGAATGATGAGAATGTCAGTTTTGACAAACAACACAATTCATTATTAAAATGCTCTAATTGGGCTGTTAGAATGTCAGAAACAAGCTTTCTGAGCTGAAAACTGCATTTTGTGACAGAGTGCATCAGTGGATGATGAGAATGTCAGTTTTGACAAAGAACACTGTTCATTACTGATATGTTCTAATTGAGCTGTTAGAATGACAGAAACAAGCTTTCTGAGCTGAAAACTGCATTTTGTGACAGAGTGCATAAGTGGATGATGAGAATGTCAGTTTTGACAAAGAACACTCTTCATTACTAAAATGCTCTGATTGAGCTGTTAGAATGTCAGAAACAAGCTTTCTGAGCTGAGAACTACATTTTGTGACAAAGTGCATCAGTGGATGATGAGAATGTCAGTTTTGACAAAGAACACTCTTCATTACTAAAATGCTCTGATTGAGCTGTTAGAATGACAGAAACAAGCTTTCTGGGCTAAAAAATTCATTTTGTGACAATGTCCATCAGTGGATGATGAGAATGTCAGTTTTGACAAAGAACACTGTTCATTACTAAAATGCTCTAATTGAGCTGTTAGAATGTCAGAAACAAGCTTTCTGGGCTAAAAAATGCATTTTGTGACAATGTCCATCAGATGATGATGAGAAACTCAGTTTTGACAAAGAACACTGTTCATTACTGAAATGTTCTAATTGAGCTGTTAGAATGTCAGAAACAAGCTTTCTGAGCTGAAAACTGCATTTTGTGACAGAGTGCATCAGTGGATGATGAGAATGTCAGTTTTGACAAAGAACACTGTTCATTACTAAAATGCTCTAATTGAGCTGTTAGAATGTCAGAAACAAGCTTTCTGAGCTGAAAACTGCATTTTGTGACAGAGTGCATCAGTGGATGATGAGAATGTCAGTTTTGACAAAGAACACTCTTCATTACTAAAATGCTCTGATTGAGCTGTTAGAATGACAGAAACAAGCTTTCTGGGCTAAAAAATTCATTTTGTGACAATGTCCATCAGTGGATGATGAGAATGTCAGTTTTGACAAAGAACACTGTTCATTACTAAAATGCTCTAATTGAGCTGTTAGAATGTCAGAAACAAGCTTTCTGGGCTAAAAAATGCATTTTGTGACAATGTCCATCAGAGGATGATGAGAAACTCAGTTTTGACAAAGAACACTGTTCATTACTGAAATGTTCTAATTGAGCTGTTAGAATGTCAGAAACAAGCTTTCTGAGCTGAAAACTGCATTTTGTGACAGAGTGCATCAGTGGATGATGAGAATGTCAGTTTTGACAAAGAACACTGTTCATTACTAAAATGCTCTAATTGAGCTGTTAGAATGTCAGAAACAAGCTTTCTGAGCTGAAAACTGCATTTTGTGACAGAGTGCATCAGTGGATGATGAGAATGTCAGTTTTGACAAAGAACACTCTTCATTACTAAAATGCTCTGATTGAGCTGTTAGAATGACAGAAACAATCTTTCTGGGCTAAAAAATTCATTTTGTGACACAGTTCATCAGTGGATGATGAGAATGTCAATTTTGACAAAGAACACTCTTCATTACTAAAATGCTCTGATTGAGCTGTTAGAATGACAGAAACAAGCTTTCTGGGCTAAAAAATGCATTTTGTGACAATGTCCATCAGAGGATGATGAGAAACTCAGTTTTGACAAAGAACACTGTTCATTACTGAAATGCTCTAATTGAGCTGTTAGAATGTCAAAAACAAGCTTTCTGAGCTGAGAACTACATTTTGTGACAAAATGCATCAGTGGATGATGAGAATGTCAGTTTTGACAAAGAACACTGTTCATTACTAATTGAGCTGTTAGAATGTCAGAAACAAGCTTTCTGAGCTGAAAACTGCATTTTGTGACAGAGTGCATCAGTGGATGATGAGAATGTCAGTTTTGTCAAAGAACACTCTTCATTACTAAAATGCTCTGATTGAGCTGTTAGAATGACAGAAACAAGTTTTCTGGGCTAAAAAATTCATTTTTTGAAAATGTCCATCAGTGGATGATGAGAATGTCAGTTTTGAAAAAGAACACTGTTCATTACTAAAATGCTCTAATTGAGCTGTTAGAATGTCAGAAACAAGCTTTCTGAGCTGAAAACTGCATTTTGTGACAGAGTGCATCAGTGGATGATGAGAATGTCAGTTTTGACAAAGAACACTCTTCATTACTAAAATGCTCTGATTGAGCTGTTAGAATGACAGAAACAAGCTTTCTGGGCTAAAAAATTCATTTTGTGACAATGTCCATCAGTGGATGATGAGAATGTCAGTTTTGACAAAGAACACTGTTCATTACTAAAATGCTCTAATTGAGCTGTTAGAATGTCAGAAACAAGCTTTCTGAGCTGAAAACTGCATTTTGTGACACAGTTCATCAGTGGATGATGAGAATGTCAGTTTTGACAAAGAACACTGTTCATTACTAAAATGCTCTGATTGAGCTGTTAGAATGACAGAAACAAGCTTTCTGGGCTAAAAAAATCATTTTGTGACAATGTCCATCAGAGGATGATAAGAAACTCAGTTTTGACAAAGAACACTGTTCATTACTGAAATGTTCTAATTGAGCTGTTAGAATGTCAGAAACAAGCTTTCTGAGCTGAAAACTGCATTTTGTGACACAGTTCATCAGTGGATGATGAGAATGTCAGTTTTGACAAAGAAAACTGTTCATTACTAAAATGCTCTAATTTGAGCTGTTAGAATGTCAGAAACAAGCTTTCTGAGCTGAAAACTGCATTTTGTGACAAAGTGCATCAGTGGATGATGAGAATGTCAGTTTTGACAAAGAACACTGTTCATTACTAAAATGCTCTGATTGAGCTGTTAGAATGTCAGAAACAAGCTTTCTGAGCTGAAAACTGCATTTTGTGACAGAGTGCATCAGTGGATGATCAGAATGTCAGTTTTGACAAAGAACACTGTTCATTACTAAAATGCTCTAATTGAGCTGTTAGAATGTCAGAAACAAGCTTGCTGAGCTGAAAACTGCATTTTGTGACAAAGTGCATCAGTGGATGATGAGAATGTCAGTTTTGTCAAAGAACACTGTTCATTACTAAAATGCTCTAATTGAGCTGTTAGAATGCCAGAAACAAGCTTTCTGAGCTGAAAACTGCATTTTGTGACAGAGTGCATCAGTGGATGATGAGAATGTCAGTTTTGACAAAGAACACTGTTCATTACTAAAATGCTCTAATTGAGCTGTTAGAATGTCAGAAACAAGCTTTCTGGGCTAAAAAATGCATTTTGTGACAATGTCCATCAGATGATGATGAGAAACTCAGTTTTGACAAAGAACACTGTTCATTACTGATATGTTCTAATTGAGCTGTTAGAATGTCAGAAACAAGCTTTCTGAGCTGAAAACTGCATTTTGTGACAGAGTGCATCAGTGGATGATGAGAATGTCAGTTTTACAAAGAACACTCTTCATTAGTAAAATGCTCTGATTGAGCTGTTAGAATGACAGAAATAAGCTTTTTGGGCTAAAAAAAATATTTTTTGACAATGTCCATCAGTGGATGATGAGAATGTCAGTTTTGACAAAGAACACTGTTCATTACTAAAATGCTCTAATTGAGCTGTTAGAATGTCAGAAACAAGCTTTCTGAGCTGAAAACTGCATTTTGTGACAATGTCCATCAGTGGATGATGAGAAACTCAGTTTTGACAAAGAACACTGTTCATTACTGAAATGTTCTAATTGAGCTGTTAGAATGTCAGAAACAAGCTTTCTGAGCTGAGAACTACATTTTGTGACAAAAAGCATCAGTGGATGATGAGAATGTCAGTTTTGACAAAGAACACTGTTCATTACTAAAATGCTCTAATTGAGCTGTTAGAATGTCAGAAACAAGCTTTCTGAGCTGAAAACTGCATTTTGTGACAGAGTGCATCAGTGGATGATGAGAATGTCAGTTTTGACAAAGAACACTGTTCATTACTACAATGCTCTGATTGAGCTGTTAGAATGACAGAAACAAGCTTTCTGGGCTAAAAAATTCATTTTGTGACAATGTCCATCAGTGGATGATGAGAATGTCAGTTTTGACAAAGAACACTGTTCATTACTAAAATGCTCTAATTGAGCTGTTAGAATGTCAGAAACAAGCTTTCTGAGCTGAAAACTGCATTTTGTGACAGAGTGCATCAGTGGATGATGAGAATGTCAGTTTTGACAAAGAACACTGTTCATTACTAAAATGCTCTGATTGAGCTGTTAGAATGACAGAAACAAGTTTTCTGGGCTAAAAAAATTCATTTTTTGACAATGTCCATCAGTGGATGATGAGAAACTCAGTTTTGACAAAGAACACTGTTCATTACTGAAATGTTCTAATTGAGCTGTTAGAATGTCAGAAACAAGCTTTCTGAGCTGAAAACTGCATTTTGTGACAGAGTGCATCAGTGGATGATGAGAATGTCAGTTTTGACAAAGAACACTCTTCATTACTAAAATGCTCTGATTGAGCTGTTAGAATGACAGAAACAAGCTTTCTGGGCTAAAAAAAATATTTTTTGACAATGTCCATCAGTGGATGATGAGAATGTCAGTTTTGACAAAGAACACTGTTCATTACTAAGATGCTCTAATTGAGCTGTTAGAATGTCAGAAACAAGCTTTCTGAGCTGAAAACTGCATTTTGTGACAGAGTGCATCAGTGGATGATGATAATGTCAGTTTTGACAAAGAACACTGTTCATTACTAAAATGCTCTAATTGAGCTGTTAGAATGTCAGAAACAAGCTTTATGAGCTGAAAACTGCATTTTGTGACAGAGTGCATCAGTGGATGATGAGAATGTCAGTTTTGACAAAGAACACTGTTCATTACTAAAATGCTCTAATTGAGCTGTTAGAATCTCAGAAACAAGCTTTCTGAGCTGAAAACTGCATTTTGTGACAGAGTGCATCAGTGAATGATGAGAATGTCAGTTTTTACAAAGAACACAATTCATTACTAAAATGCTCTAATTGGGCTGTTAGAATGTCAGAAACAAGCTTTCTGAGCTGAAAACTGCATTTTGTGACAGAGCGCATAAGTGGATGATGAGAATGTCAGTTTTGACAAAGAACACTGTTCATTACTAAAATGCTCTGATTGAGCTGTTAGAATGACAGAAACAAGCTTTCTGAGCTGAAAACTGCATTTTGTGACAGAGTGCATAAGTGGATGATGAGAATGTCAGTTTTGACAAAGAACACTCTTCATTACTAAAATGCTCTGATTGAGCTGTTAGAATGACAGAAACAAGCTTTCTGAGCTGAAAACTGCATTTTGTGACAGAGTGCATCAGTGGATGATGAGAATGTCAGTTTTGACAAAGAACACTGTTCATTACTAAAATGCTCTGATTGAGCTGTTAGAATGACAGAAACAAGCTTTCTGAGCTGAAAACTGCATTTTGTGACAGAGTGCATAAGTGGATGATGAGAATGTCAGTTTTGACAAAGAACACTCTTCATTACTAAAATGCTCTGATTGAGCTGTTAGAATGACAGAAACAAGCTTTCTGGGCTAAAAAATGCATTTTGTGACAATGTCCATCAGAGGATGATGAGAAACTCAGTTTTGACAAAGAACACTGTTCATTACTGAAATGTTCTAATTGAGCTGTTAGAATGTCAGAAACAAGCTTTCTGAGCTGAAAACTGCATTTTGTGACAGAGTGCATCAGTGGATGATGAGAATGTCAGTTTTGACAAAGAACACTCTTCATTACTAAAATGCTCTGATTGAGCTGTTAGAATGACAGAAACAAGCTTTCTGAGCTGAAAACTGCATTTTGTGACAGAGTGCATCAGTGGATGATGAAAATGTCAGTTTTGACAAAGAACACTCTTCATTACTAAAATGCTCTAATTGAGCTGTTAGAATGTCAGAAACAAGCTTTCTGGGCTAAAAAATGCATTTTGTGACAATGTCCATCAGAGGATGATGAGAAACTCAGTTTTGACAAAGAACACTGTTCATTACTGAAATGTTCTAATTGAGCTGTTAGAATGTCAGAAACAAGCTTTCTGAGCTGAAAACTGCATTTTGTGACAGAGTGCATCAGTGGATGATGAGAATGTCAGTTTTGACAAAGAACACTGTTCATTACTAAAATGCTCTAATTGAGCTGTTAGAATGTCAGAAACAAGCTTTCTGAGCTGAAAACTGCATTTTGTGACAATGTCCATCAGTGGATGATGAGAATGTCAGTTTTGACAAAGAACACTGTTCATTACTAAAATGCTCTAATTGAGCTGTTAGAATGTCAGAAACAAGCTTTCTGGGCTAAAAAATGCATTTTGTGACAATGTCCATCAGAGGATGATGAGAAACTCAGTTTTGACAAAGAACACTGTTCATTACTGAAATGTTCTAATTGAGCTGTTAGAATGTCAGAAACAAGCTTTCTGAGCTGAAAACTGCATTTTGTGACAGAGTGCATCAGTGGATGATGAGAATGTCAGTTTTGACAAAGAACACTGTTCATTACTAAAATGCTCTAATTGAGCTGTTAGAATGTCAGAAACAAGCTTTCTGAGCTGAAAACTGCATTTTGTGACAGAGTGCATCAGTGGATGATGAGAATGTCAGTTTTGACAAAGAACACTCTTCATTACTAAAATGCTCTGATTGAGCTGTTAGAATGACAGAAACTAGCTTTCTGGGCTAAAAAATGCATTTTGTGACAATGTCCATCAGAGGATGATGAGAAACTCAGTTTTGACAAAGAACACTGTTCATTACTGAAATGTTCTAATTGAGCTGTTTGAATGTCAGAAACAAGCTTTCTGAGCTGAAAACTGCATTTTGTGACAGAGTGCATCAGTGGATGATGAGAATGTCAGCTTTGACAAAGAACACTGTTCATTACTAAAATGCTCTAATTGAGCTGTTAGAATGTCAGAAACAAGCTTTCTGAGCTGAAAACTGCATTTTGTGACAGAGTGCATCAGTGGATGATGATAATGTCAGTTTTGACAAAGAACACTGTTCATTACTAAAATGCTCTAATTGAGCTGTTAGAATGTCAGAAACAGGCTCTATGAGCTGAAAACTGCATTTTGTGACAGAGTGCATCAGTGGATGATGAGAATGTCAGTTTTGACAAAGAACACTGTTCATTACTAAAATGCTCTAATTGAGCTGTTAGAATCTCAGAAACAAGCTTTCTGAGCTGAAAACTGCATTTTGTGACAGAGTGCATCAGTGAATGATGAGAATGTCAGTTTTGACAAAGAACACAATTCATTACTAAAATGCTCTAATTGGGCTGTTAGAATGTCAGAAACAAGCTTTCTGAGCTGAAAACTGCATTTTGTGACAGAGTGCATCAGTGGATGATGAGAATGTCAGTTTTGACAAAGAACACTGTTCATTACTGATATGTTCTAATTAAGCTGTTAGAATGACAGAAACAAGCTTTCTGAGCTGAAAACTGCATTTTGTGACAGAGTGCATAAGTGGATGATGAGAATGTCAGTTTTGACAAAGAACACTCTTCATTACTAAAATGCTCTGATTGAGCTGTTAGAATGTCAGAAACAAGCTTTCTGAGCTGAGAACTACATTTTGTGACAAAGTGCATCAGTGGATGATGAGAATGTCAGTTTTGACAAAGAACACTCTTCATTACTAAAATGCTCTGATTGAGCTGTTAGAATGACAGAAACAAGCTTTCTGGGCTAAAAAATTCATTTTGTGACAATGTCCATCAGTGGATGATGAGAATGTCAGTTTTGACAAAGAACACTGTTCATTACTAAAATGCTCTAATTGAGCTGTTAGAATGTCAGAAACAAGCTTTCTGGGCTAAAAAATGCATTTTGTGACAATGTCCATCAGAGGATGATGAGAAACTCAGTTTTGACAAAGAACACTGTTCATTACTGAAATGTTCTAATTGAGCTGTTAGAATGTCAGAAACAAGCTTTCTGAGCTGAAAACTGCATTTTGTGACAGAGTGCATCAGTGGATGATGAGAATGTCAGTTTTGACAAAGAACACTGTTCATTACTAAAATGCTCTAATTGAGCTGTTAGAATGTCAGAAACAAGCTTTCTGAGCTGAAAACTGCATTTTGTGACAGAGTGCATCAGTGGATGATGAGAATGTCAGTTTTGACAAAGAACACTCTTCATTACTAAAATGCTCTGATTGAGCTGTTAGAATGACAGAAACAAGCTTTCTGGGCTAAAAAATTCATTTTGTGACAATGTCCATCAGTGGATGATGAGAATGTCAGTTTTGACAAAGAACACTGTTCATTACTAAAATGCTCTAATTGAGCTGTTAGAATGTCAGAAACAAGCTTTCTGGGCTAAAAAATGCATTTTGTGACAATGTCCATCAGAGGATGATGAGAAACTCAGTTTTGACAAAGAACGCTGTTCATTACTGAAATGTTCTAATTGAGCTGTTAGAATGTCAGAAACAAGCTTTCTGAGCTGAAAACTGCATTTTGTGACAGAGTGCATCAGTGGATGATGAGAATGTCAGTTTTGACAAAGAACACTGTTCATTACTAAAATGCTCTAATTGAGCTGTTAGAATGTCAGAAACAAGCTTTCTGAGCTGAGAACTACATTTTGTGACAAAAAGCATCAGTGGATGATGAGAATGTCAGTTTTGACAAAGAACACTGTTCATTACTAAAATGCTCTAATTGAGCTGTTAGAATGTCAGAAACAAGCTTTCTGAGCTGAAAACTGCATTTTGTGACAGAGTGCATCAGTGGATGATGAGAATGTCAGTTTTGACAAAGAACACTCTTCATTACTAAAATGCTCTGATTGAGCTGTTAGAATGACAGAAACAAGCTTTCTGGGCTAAAAAAAATATTTTTTGACAATGTCCATCAGTGGATGATGAGAATGTCAGTTTTGACAAAGAACACTGTTCATTACCAAGATGCTCTAATTGAGCTGTTAGAATGTCAGAAACAAGCTTTCTGAGCTGAAAACTGCATTTTGTGACAGAGTGCATCAGTGGATGATGATAATGTCAGTTTTGACAAAGAACACTGTTCATTACTAAAATGCTCTAATTAAGCTGTTAGAATGTCAGAAACAAGCTTTATGAGCTGAAAACTGCATTTTGTGACAGAGTGCATCAGTGGATGATGAGAATGTCAGTTTTGACAAAGAACACTGTTCATTACTAAAATGCTCTAATTGAGCTGTTACAATCTCAGAAACAAGCTTTCTGAGCTGAAAACTGCATTTTGTGACAGAGTGCATCAGTGAATGATGAGAATGTCAGTTTTGACAAAGAACACAATTCATTACTAAAATGCTCTAATTGAGCTGTTAGAATGTCAGAAACAAGCTTTCTGAGCTGAAAACTGCATTTTGTGACAGAGTGCATCAGTGGATGATGAGAATGTCAGTTTTGACAAAGAACACTCTTCATTACTAAAATGCTCTGATTGAGCTGTTAGAATGACAGAAGCAAGCTTTCTGGGCTAAAAAATTCATTTTGTGACAATGTCCATCAGTGGATGATGAGAATGTCAGTTTTGACAAAGAACACTCTTCATTACTAAAATGCTCTGATTGAGCTGTTAGAATGACAGAAACAAGTTTTCTGGGCTAAAAAATTCATTTTTTGACAATGTCCATCAGTGGATGATGAGAATGTCAGTTTTGAAAAAGAACACTGTTCATTACTAAAATGCTCTGATTGAGCTATTAGAATGACAGAAACAAGTTTTCTGGGCTAAAAAATTCATTTTTTGACAATGTCCATCAGTGGATGATGAGAAACTCAGTTTTGACAAAGAACACTGTTCATTACTGAAATGTTCTAATTGAGCTGTTAGAATGTCAGAAACAAGCTTTCTGAGCTGAAAACTGCATTTTGTGACAGAGTGCATCAGTGGATGATGAGAATGTCAGTTTTGACAAAGAACACTCTTTCATTACTAAAATGCTCTGATTGAGCTGTTAGAATGACAGAAACAAGCTTTCTGGGCTAAAAAAAATATTTTTTGACAATGTCCATCAGTGGATGATGAGAATGTCAGTTTTGACAAAGAACACTGTTCATTACGAAGATGCTCTAATTGAGCTGTTAGAATGTCAGAAACAAGCTTTCTGAGCTGAAAACTGCATTTTGTGACAGAGTGCATCAGTGGATGATGATAATGTCAGTTTTGACAAAGAACACTGTTCATTACTAAAATGCTCTAATTAAGCTGTTAGAATGTCAGAAACAAGCTTTATGAGCTGAAAACTGCATTTTGTGACAGAGTGCATCAGTGGATGATGAGAATGTCAGTTTTGACAAAGAACACTGTTCATTACTAAAATGCTCTAATTGAGCTGTTACAATCTCAGAAACAAGCTTTCTGAGCTGAAAACTGCATTTTGTGACAGAGTGCATCAGTGAATGATGAGAATGTCAGTTTTGACAAAGAACACAATTCATTACTAAAATGCTCTAATTGAGCTGTTAGAATGTCAGAAACAAGCTTTCTGAGCTGAAAACTGCATTTTGTGACAGAGTGCATCAGTGGATGATGAGAATGTCAGTTTTGACAAAGAACACTCTTCGTTACTAAAATGCTCTGATTGAGCTGTTAGAATGACAGAAACAAGCTTTCTGGGCTAAAAAATTCATTTTGTGACAATGTCCATCAGTGGATGATGAGAATGTCAGTTTTGACAAAGAACACTGTTCATTACTAAAATGCTCTGATTGAGCTGTTAGAATGACAGAAACAAGTTTTCTGGGCTAAAAAATTCATTTTTTGACAATGTCCATCAGTGGATGATGAGAATGTCAGTTTTGAAAAAGAACACTGTTCATTACTAAAATGCTCTGATTGAGCTGTTAGAATGACAGAAACAAGTTTTCTGGGCTAAAAAAAATATTTTTTGACAATGTCCATCAGTGGATGATGAGAATGTAAGTTTTGACAAAGAACACTGTTCATTACTAAGATGCTCTAATTGAGCTGTTAGAATGTCAGAAACAAGCTTTCTGAGCTGAAAACTGCATTTTGTGACAGAGTGCATCAGTGGATGATGATAATGTCAGTTTTGACAAAGAACACTGTTCATTACTAAAATGCTCTAATTGAGCTGTTAGAATGTCAGAAACAAGCTTTATGAGCTGAAAACTGCATTTTGTGACAGAGTGCATCAGTGGAGGATGAGAATGTCAGTTTTGACAAAGAACACTGTTCATTACTAAAATGCTCTAATTGAGCTGTTAGAATCTCAGAAACAAGCTTTCTGAGCTGAAAACTGCATTTTGTGACAGAGTGCATCAGTGAATGATGAGAATGTCAGTTTTGACAAAGAACACAATTCATTACTAAAATGCTCTAATTGAGCTGTTAGAATGTCAGAAACAAGCTTTCTGAGCTGAAAACTGCATTTTGTGACAGAGTGCATCAGTGGATGATGAGAATGTCAGTTTTGACAAAGAACACTCTTCATTACTAAAATGCTCTGATTGAGCTGTTAGAATGACAGAAACAAGCTTTCTGGGCTAAAAAATTCATTTTGTGACAATGTCCATCAGTGGATGATGAGAATGTCAGTTTTGACAAAGAACACTGTTCATTACTAAAATGCTCTAATTGAGCTGTTAGAATGTCAGAAACAAGCTTTCTGAGCTGAAAACTGCATTTTGTGACACAGTTCATCAGTGGATGATGAGAATGTCAGTTTTGACAAAGAACACTGTTCATTACTAAAATGCTCTGATTGAGCTGTTAGAATGACAGAAACAAGCTTTCTGGGCTAAAAAATTCATTTTGTGACAATGTCCATCAGAGTATGATAAGAAACTCAGTTTTGACAAAGAACACTGTTCATTACTGAAATGTTCTAATTGAGCTGTTAGAATGTCAGAAACAAGCTTTCTGAGCTGAAAACTGCATTTTGTGACACAGTTCATCAGTGGATGATGAGAATGTCAGTTTTGACAAAGAAAACTGTTCATTACTAAAATGCTCCAATTTGAGCTGTTAGAATGTCAGAAACAAGCTTTCTGAGCTGAAAACTGCATTTTGTGACAAAGTGCATCAGTGGATGATGAGAATGTCAGTTTTGACAAAGAACACTGTTCATTACTAAAATGCTCTGATTGAGCTGTTAGAATGTCAGAAACAAGCTTTCTGAGCTGAAAACTGCATTTTGTGACAGAGTGCATCAGTGGATGATCAGAATGTCAGTTTTGACAAAGAACATTGTTCACTACTAAAATGCTCTAATTGAGCTGTTAGAATGTCAGAAACAAGCTTGCTGAGCTGAAAACTGCATTTTGTGACAAAGTGCATCAGTGGATGATGAGAATGTCAGTTTTGTCAAAGAACACTGTTCATTACTAAAATGCTCTAATTGAGCTGTTAGAATGTCAGAAACAAGCTTTCTGAGCTGAAAACTGCATTTTGTGACAGAGTGCATCAGTGGATGATGAGAATGTCAGTTTTGACAAAGAACACTGTTCATTACTAAAATGCTCTAATTGAGCTGTTAGAATGTCAGAAACAAGCTTTCTGGGCTAAAAAATGCATTTTGTGACAATGTCCATCAGAGGATGATGAGAAACTCAGTTTTGACAAAGAACGCTGTTCATTACTGATATGTTCTAATTGAGCTGTTAGAATGTTAGAAACAAGCTTTCTGAGCTGAAAACTGCATTTTGTGACAGAGTGCATCAGTGGATGATGAGAATGTCAGTTTTGACAAAGAACACTCTTCATTAGTAAAATGCTCTGATTGAGCTGTTAGAATGACAGAAACAAGCTTTCTGGGCTAAAAAAAATATTTTTTGACAATGTCCATCAGTGGATGATGAGAATGTCAGTTTTGACAAAGAACACTGTTCATTACTAAAATGCTCTAATTGAGCTGTTAGAATGTCAGAAACAAGCTTTCTGAGCTGAAAACTGCATTTTGTGACAATGTCCATCAGTGGATGATGAGAAACTCAGTTTTGACAAAGAACACTGTTCATTACTGAAATGTTCTAATTGAGCTGTTAGAATGTCAGAAACAAGCTTTCTGAGCTGAGAACTACATTTTGTGACAAAAAGCATCAGTGGATGATGAGAATGTCAGTTTTGACAAAGAACACTGTTCATTACTAAAATGCTCTAATTGAGCTGTTAGAATGTCAGAAACAAGCTTTCTGAGCTGAAAACTGCATTTTGTGACAGAGTGCATCAGTGGATGATGAGAATGTCAGTTTTGACAAAGAACACTGTTCATTACTACAATGCTCTGATTGAGCTGTTAGAATGACAGAAACAAGCTTTCTGGGCTAAAAAATTCATTTTGTGACAATGTCCATCAGTGGATGATGAGAATGTCAGTTTTGACAAAGAACACTGTTCATTACTAAAATGCTCTAATTGAGCTGTTAGAATGTCAGAAACAAGCTTTCTGAGCTGAAAACTGCATTTTGTGACAGAGTGCATCAGTGGATGATGAGAATGTCAGTTTTGACAAAGAACACTCTTCATTACTAAAATGCTCTGATTGAGCTGTTAGAATGACAGAAACAAGCTTTCTGGGCTAAAAAATTCATTTTGTGACAATGTCCATCAGTGGATGATGAGAATGTCAGTTTTGACAAAGAACACTCTTCATTACTAAAATGCTCTGATTGAGCTGTTAGAATGACAGAAACAAGTTTTCTGGGCTAAAAAATTCATTTTTTGACAATGTCAATCAGTGGATGATGAGAATGTCAGTTTTGAAAAAGAACACTGTTCATTACTAAAATGCTCTGATTGAGCTGTTAGAATGACAGAAACAAGTTTTCTGGGCTAAAAAATTCATTTTTTGACAATGTCCATCAGTGGATGATGAGAAACTCAGTTTTGACAAAGAACACTGTTCATTACTGAAATGTTCTAATTGAGCTGTTAGAATGTCAGAAACAAGCTTTCTGAGCTGAAAACTGCATTTTGTGACAGAGTGCATCAGTGGATGATGAGAATGTCAGTTTTGACAAAGAACACTCTTTCATTACTAAAATGCTCTGATTGAGCTGTTAGAATGACAGAAACAAGCTTTCTGGGCTAAAAAAAATATTTTTTGACAATGTCCATCAGTGGATGATGAGAATGTCAGTTTTGACAAAGAACACTGTTCATTACGAAGATGCTCTAATTGAGCTGTTAGAATGTCAGAAACAAGCTTTCTGAGCTGAAAACTGCATTTTGTGACAGAGTGCATCAGTGGATGATGATAATGTCAGTTTTGACAAAGAACACTGTTCATTACTAAAATGCTCTAATTGAGCTGTTAGAATGTCAGAAACAAGCTTTCTGAGCTGAAAACTGCATTTTGTGACAGAGTGCATCAGTGGATGATGAGAATGTCAGTTTTGACAAAGAACACTCTTCATTACTAAAATGCTCTGATTGAGCTGTTAGAATGACAGAAACTAGCTTTCTGGGCTAAAAAATGCATTTTGTGACAATGTCCATCAGAGGATGATGAGAAACTCAGTTTTGACAAAGAACACTGTTCATTACTGAAATGTTCTAATTGAGCTGTTTGAATGTCAGAAACAAGCTTTCTGAGCTGAAAACTGCATTTTGTGACAGAGTGCATCAGTGGATGATGAGAATGTCAGCTTTGACAAAGAACACTGTTCATTACTAAAATGCTCTAATTGAGCTGTTAGAATGTCAGAAACAAGCTTTCTGAGCTGAAAACTGCATTTTGTGACAGAGTGCATCAGTGGATGATGATAATGTCAGTTTTGACAAAGAACACTGTTCATTACTAAAATGCTCTAATTGAGCTGTTAGAATGTCAGAAACAGGCTCTATGAGCTGAAAACTGCATTTTGTGACAGAGTGCATCAGTGGATGATGAGAATGTCAGTTTTGACAAAGAACACTGTTCATTACTAAAATGCTCTAATTGAGCTGTTAGAATCTCAGAAACAAGCTTTCTGAGCTGAAAACTGCATTTTGTGACAGAGTGCATCAGTGAATGATGAGAATGTCAGTTTTGACAAAGAACACAATTCATTACTAAAATGCTCTAATTGGGCTGTTAGAATGTCAGAAACAAGCTTTCTGAGCTGAAAACTGCATTTTGTGACAGAGTGCATCAGTGGATGATGAGAATGTCAGTTTTGACAAAGAACACTGTTCATTACTGATATGTTCTAATTAAGCTGTTAGAATGACAGAAACAAGCTTTCTGAGCTGAAAACTGCATTTTGTGACAGAGTGCATAAGTGGATGATGAGAATGTCAGTTTTGACAAAGAACACTCTTCATTACTAAAATGCTCTGATTGAGCTGTTAGAATGTCAGAAACAAGCTTTCTGAGCTGAGAACTACATTTTGTGACAAAGTGCATCAGTGGATGATGAGAATGTCAGTTTTGACAAAGAACACTCTTCATTACTAAAATGCTCTGATTGAGCTGTTAGAATGACAGAAACAAGCTTTCTGGGCTAAAAAATTCATTTTGTGACAATGTCCATCAGTGGATGATGAGAATGTCAGTTTTGACAAAGAACACTGTTCATTACTAAAATGCTCTAATTGAGCTGTTAGAATGTCAGAAACAAGCTTTCTGGGCTAAAAAATGCATTTTGTGACAATGTCCATCAGAGGATGATGAGAAACTCAGTTTTGACAAAGAACACTGTTCATTACTGAAATGTTCTAATTGAGCTGTTAGAATGTCAGAAACAAGCTTTCTGAGCTGAAAACTGCATTTTGTGACAGAGTGCATCAGTGGATGATGAGAATGTCAGTTTTGACAAAGAACACTGTTCATTACTAAAATGCTCTAATTGAGCTGTTAGAATGTCAGAAACAAGCTTTCTGAGCTGAAAACTGCATTTTGTGACAGAGTGCATCAGTGGATGATGAGAATGTCAGTTTTGACAAAGAACACTCTTCATTACTAAAATGCTCTGATTGAGCTGTTAGAATGACAGAAACAAGCTTTCTGGGCTAAAAAATTCATTTTGTGACAATGTCCATCAGTGGATGATGAGAATGTCAGTTTTGACAAAGAACACTGTTCATTACTAAAATGCTCTAATTGAGCTGTTAGAATGTCAGAAACAAGCTTTCTGGGCTAAAAAATGCATTTTGTGACAATGTCCATCAGAGGATGATGAGAAACTCAGTTTTGACAAAGAACGCTGTTCATTACTGAAATGTTCTAATTGAGCTGTTAGAATGTCAGAAACAAGCTTTCTGAGCTGAAAACTGCATTTTGTGACAGAGTGCATCAGTGGATGATGAGAATGTCAGTTTTGACAAAGAACACTGTTCATTACTAAAATGCTCTAATTGAGCTGTTAGAATGTCAGAAACAAGCTTTCTGAGCTGAGAACTACATTTTGTGACAAAAAGCATCAGTGGATGATGAGAATGTCAGTTTTGACAAAGAACACTGTTCATTACTAAAATGCTCTAATTGAGCTGTTAGAATGTCAGAAACAAGCTTTCTGAGCTGAAAACTGCATTTTGTGACAGAGTGCATCAGTGGATGATGAGAATGTCAGTTTTGACAAAGAACACTCTTCATTACTAAAATGCTCTGATTGAGCTGTTAGAATGACAGAAACAAGCTTTCTGGGCTAAAAAAAATATTTTTTGACAATGTCCATCAGTGGATGATGAGAATGTCAGTTTTGACAAAGAACACTGTTCATTACCAAGATGCTCTAATTGAGCTGTTAGAATGTCAGAAACAAGCTTTCTGAGCTGAAAACTGCATTTTGTGACAGAGTGCATCAGTGGATGATGATAATGTCAGTTTTGACAAAGAACACTGTTCATTACTAAAATGCTCTAATTAAGCTGTTAGAATGTCAGAAACAAGCTTTATGAGCTGAAAACTGCATTTTGTGACAGAGTGCATCAGTGGATGATGAGAATGTCAGTTTTGACAAAGAACACTGTTCATTACTAAAATGCTCTAATTGAGCTGTTACAATCTCAGAAACAAGCTTTCTGAGCTGAAAACTGCATTTTGTGACAGAGTGCATCAGTGAATGATGAGAATGTCAGTTTTGACAAAGAACACAATTCATTACTAAAATGCTCTAATTGAGCTGTTAGAATGTCAGAAACAAGCTTTCTGAGCTGAAAACTGCATTTTGTGACAGAGTGCATCAGTGGATGATGAGAATGTCAGTTTTGACAAAGAACACTCTTCATTACTAAAATGCTCTGATTGAGCTGTTAGAATGACAGAAGCAAGCTTTCTGGGCTAAAAAATTCATTTTGTGACAATGTCCATCAGTGGATGATGAGAATGTCAGTTTTGACAAAGAACACTCTTCATTACTAAAATGCTCTGATTGAGCTGTTAGAATGACAGAAACAAGTTTTCTGGGCTAAAAAATTCATTTTTTGACAATGTCCATCAGTGGATGATGAGAATGTCAGTTTTGAAAAAGAACACTGTTCATTACTAAAATGCTCTGATTGAGCTATTAGAATGACAGAAACAAGTTTTCTGGGCTAAAAAATTCATTTTTTGACAATGTCCATCAGTGGATGATGAGAAACTCAGTTTTGACAAAGAACACTGTTCATTACTGAAATGTTCTAATTGAGCTGTTAGAATGTCAGAAACAAGCTTTCTGAGCTGAAAACTGCATTTTGTGACAGAGTGCATCAGTGGATGATGAGAATGTCAGTTTTGACAAAGAACACTCTTTCATTACTAAAATGCTCTGATTGAGCTGTTAGAATGACAGAAACAAGCTTTCTGGGCTAAAAAAAATATTTTTTGACAATGTCCATCAGTGGATGATGAGAATGTCAGTTTTGACAAAGAACACTGTTCATTACGAAGATGCTCTAATTGAGCTGTTAGAATGTCAGAAACAAGCTTTCTGAGCTGAAAACTGCATTTTGTGACAGAGTGCATCAGTGGATGATGATAATGTCAGTTTTGACAAAGAACACTGTTCATTACTAAAATGCTCTAATTAAGCTGTTAGAATGTCAGAAACAAGCTTTATGAGCTGAAAACTGCATTTTGTGACAGAGTGCATCAGTGGATGATGAGAATGTCAGTTTTGACAAAGAACACTGTTCATTACTAAAATGCTCTAATTGAGCTGTTACAATCTCAGAAACAAGCTTTCTGAGCTGAAAACTGCATTTTGTGACAGAGTGCATCAGTGAATGATGAGAATGTCAGTTTTGACAAAGAACACAATTCATTACTAAAATGCTCTAATTGAGCTGTTAGAATGTCAGAAACAAGCTTTCTGAGCTGAAAACTGCATTTTGTGACAGAGTGCATCAGTGGATGATGAGAATGTCAGTTTTGACAAAGAACACTCTTCGTTACTAAAATGCTCTGATTGAGCTGTTAGAATGACAGAAACAAGCTTTCTGGGCTAAAAAATTCATTTTGTGACAATGTCCATCAGTGGATGATGAGAATGTCAGTTTTGACAAAGAACACTGTTCATTACTAAAATGCTCTGATTGAGCTGTTAGAATGACAGAAACAAGTTTTCTGGGCTAAAAAATTCATTTTTTGACAATGTCCATCAGTGGATGATGAGAATGTCAGTTTTGAAAAAGAACACTGTTCATTACTAAAATGCTCTGATTGAGCTGTTAGAATGACAGAAACAAGTTTTCTGGGCTAAAAAAAATATTTTTTGACAATGTCCATCAGTGGATGATGAGAATGTAAGTTTTGACAAAGAACACTGTTCATTACTAAGATGCTCTAATTGAGCTGTTAGAATGTCAGAAACAAGCTTTCTGAGCTGAAAACTGCATTTTGTGACAGAGTGCATCAGTGGATGATGATAATGTCAGTTTTGACAAAGAACACTGTTCATTACTAAAATGCTCTAATTGAGCTGTTAGAATGTCAGAAACAAGCTTTATGAGCTGAAAACTGCATTTTGTGACAGAGTGCATCAGTGGAGGATGAGAATGTCAGTTTTGACAAAGAACACTGTTCATTACTAAAATGCTCTAATTGAGCTGTTAGAATCTCAGAAACAAGCTTTCTGAGCTGAAAACTGCATTTTGTGACAGAGTGCATCAGTGAATGATGAGAATGTCAGTTTTGACAAAGAACACAATTCATTACTAAAATGCTCTAATTGAGCTGTTAGAATGTCAGAAACAAGCTTTCTGAGCTGAAAACTGCATTTTGTGACAGAGTGCATCAGTGGATGATGAGAATGTCAGTTTTGACAAAGAACACTCTTCATTACTAAAATGCTCTGATTGAGCTGTTAGAATGACAGAAACAAGCTTTCTGGGCTAAAAAATTCATTTTGTGACAATGTCCATCAGTGGATGATGAGAATGTCAGTTTTGACAAAGAACACTGTTCATTACTAAAATGCTCTAATTGAGCTGTTAGAATGTCAGAAACAAGCTTTCTGAGCTGAAAACTGCATTTTGTGACACAGTTCATCAGTGGATGATGAGAATGTCAGTTTTGACAAAGAACACTGTTCATTACTAAAATGCTCTGATTGAGCTGTTAGAATGACAGAAACAAGCTTTCTGGGCTAAAAAATTCATTTTGTGACAATGTCCATCAGAGTATGATAAGAAACTCAGTTTTGACAAAGAACACTGTTCATTACTGAAATGTTCTAATTGAGCTGTTAGAATGTCAGAAACAAGCTTTCTGAGCTGAAAACTGCATTTTGTGACACAGTTCATCAGTGGATGATGAGAATGTCAGTTTTGACAAAGAAAACTGTTCATTACTAAAATGCTCCAATTTGAGCTGTTAGAATGTCAGAAACAAGCTTTCTGAGCTGAAAACTGCATTTTGTGACAAAGTGCATCAGTGGATGATGAGAATGTCAGTTTTGACAAAGAACACTGTTCATTACTAAAATGCTCTGATTGAGCTGTTAGAATGTCAGAAACAAGCTTTCTGAGCTGAAAACTGCATTTTGTGACAGAGTGCATCAGTGGATGATCAGAATGTCAGTTTTGACAAAGAACACTGTTCATTACTAAAATGCTCTAATTGAGCTGTTAGAATGTCAGAAACAAGCTTTCTGAGCTGAAAACTGCATTTTGTGACAGAGTGCATCAGTGGATGATGAGAATGTCAGTTTTGACAAAGAACACTGTTCATTACTAAAATGCTCTAATTGAGCTGTTAGAATGTCAGAAACAAGCTTTCTGGGCTAAAAAATGCATTTTGTGACAATGTCCATCAGAGGATGATGAGAAACTCAGTTTTGACAAAGAACGCTGTTCATTACTGATATGTTCTAATTGAGCTGTTAGAATGTCAGAAACAAGCTTTCTGAGCTGAAAACTGCATTTTGTGACAGAGTGCATCAGTGGATGATGAGAATGTCAGTTTTGACAAAGAACACTCTTCATTAGTAAAATGCTCTGATTGAGCTGTTAGAATGACAGAAACAAGCTTTCTGGGCTAAAAAAAATATTTTTTGACAATGTCCATCAGTGGATGATGAGAATGTCAGTTTTGACAAAGAACACTGTTCATTACTAAAATGCTCTAATTGAGCTGTTAGAATGTCAGAAACAAGCTTTCTGAGCTGAAAACTGCATTTTGTGACAATGTCCATCAGTGGATGATGAGAAACTCAGTTTTGACAAAGAACACTGTTCATTACTGAAATGTTCTAATTGAGCTGTTAGAATGTCAGAAACAAGCTTTCTGAGCTGAGAACTACATTTTGTGACAAAAAGCATCAGTGGATGATGAGAATGTCAGTTTTGACAAAGAACACTGTTCATTACTAAAATGCTCTAATTGAGCTGTTAGAATGTCAGAAACAAGCTTTCTGAGCTGAAAACTGCATTTTGTGACAGAGTGCATCAGTGGATGATGAGAATGTCAGTTTTGACAAAGAACACTGTTCATTACTACAATGCTCTGATTGAGCTGTTAGAATGACAGAAACAAGCTTTCTGGGCTAAAAAATTCATTTTGTGACAATGTCCATCAGTGGATGATGAGAATGTCAGTTTTGACAAAGAACACTGTTCATTACTAAAATGCTCTAATTGAGCTGTTAGAATGTCAGAAACAAGCTTTCTGAGCTGAAAACTGCATTTTGTGACAGAGTGCATCAGTGGATGATGAGAATGTCAGTTTTGACAAAGAACACTCTTCATTACTAAAATGCTCTGATTGAGCTGTTAGAATGACAGAAACAAGCTTTCTGGGCTAAAAAATTCATTTTGTGACAATGTCCATCAGTGGATGATGAGAATGTCAGTTTTGACAAAGAACACTCTTCATTACTAAAATGCTCTGATTGAGCTGTTAGAATGACAGAAACAAGTTTTCTGGGCTAAAAAATTCATTTTTTGACAATGTCAATCAGTGGATGATGAGAATGTCAGTTTTGAAAAAGAACACTGTTCATTACTAAAATGCTCTGATTGAGCTGTTAGAATGACAGAAACAAGTTTTCTGGGCTAAAAAATTCATTTTTTGACAATGTCCATCAGTGGATGATGAGAAACTCAGTTTTGACAAAGAACACTGTTCATTACTGAAATGTTCTAATTGAGCTGTTAGAATGTCAGAAACAAGCTTTCTGAGCTGAAAACTGCATTTTGTGACAGAGTGCATCAGTGGATGATGAGAATGTCAGTTTTGACAAAGAACACTCTTTCATTACTAAAATGCTCTGATTGAGCTGTTAGAATGACAGAAACAAGCTTTCTGGGCTAAAAAAAATATTTTTTGACAATGTCCATCAGTGGATGATGAGAATGTCAGTTTTGACAAAGAACACTGTTCATTACGAAGATGCTCTAATTGAGCTGTTAGAATGTCAGAAACAAGCTTTCTGAGCTGAAAACTGCATTTTGTGACAGAGTGCATCAGTGGATGATGATAATGTCAGTTTTGACAAAGAACACTGTTCATTACTAAAATGCTCTAATTAAGCTGTTAGAATGTCAGAAACAAGCTTTATGAGCTGAAAACTGCATTTTGTGACAGAGTCCATCAGTGGATGATGAGAATGTCAGTTTTGACAAAGAACACTGTTCATTACTAAAATGCTCTAATTGAGCTGTTACAATCTCAGAAACAAGCTTTCTGAGCTGAAAACTGCATTTTGTGACAGAGTGCATCAGTGAATGATGAGAATGTCAGTTTTGACAAAGAACACAATTCATTACTAAAATGCTCTAATTGAGCTGTTAGAATGTCAGAAACAAGCTTTCCGAGCTGAAAACTGCATTTTGTGACAGAGTGCATCAGTGGATGATGAGAATGTCAGTTTTGACAAAGAACACTCTTCATTACTAAAATGCTCTGATTGAGCTGTTAGAATGACAGAAACAAGCTTTCTGGGCTAAAAAATTCATTTTGTGACAATGTCCATCAGTGGATGATGAGAATGTCAGTTTTGACAAAGAACACTCTTCATTACTAAAATGCTCTGATTGAGCTGTTAGAATGACAGAAACAAGTTTTCAGGGCTAAAAAATTCATTTTTTGACAATGTCCATCAGTGGATGATGAGAATGTCAGTTTTGAAAAAGAACACTGTTCATTACTAAAATGCTCTGATTGAGCTGTTAGAATGACAGAAACAAGTTTTCTGGGCTAAAAAAAATATTTTTTGACAATGTCCATCAGTGGATGATGAGAATGTCAGTTTTGACAAAGAACAATGTTCATTACTAAGATGCTCTAATTGAGCTGTTAGAATGTCAGAAACAAGCTTTCTGAGCTGAAAACTGCATTTTGTGACAGAGTGCATCAGTGGATGATGATAATGTCAGTTTTGACAAAGAACACTGTTCATTACTAAAATGCTCTAATTGAGCTGTTAGAATGTCAGAAACAAGCTTTATGAGCTGAAAACTGCATTTTGTGACAGAGTGCATCAGTGGAGGATGAGAATGTCAGTTTTGACAAAGAACACTGTTCATTACTAAAATGCTCTAATTGAGCTGTTAGAATGTCAGAAACAAGCTTTCTGAGCTGAGAACTACATTTTGTGACAAAAAGCATCAGTGGATGATGAGAATGTCAGTTTTGACAAAGAACACTGTTCATTACTAAAATGCTCTAATTGAGCTGTTAGAATGTCAGAAACAAGCTTTCTGAGCTGAAAACTGCATTTTGTGACAGAGTGCATCAGTGGATGATGAGAATGTCAGTTTTGACAAAGAACACTGTTCATTACTACAATGCTCTGATTGAGCTGTTAGAATGACAGAAACAAGCTTTCTGGGCTAAAAAATTCATTTTGTGACAATGTCCATCAGTGGATGATGAGAATGTCAGTTTTGACAAAGAACACTGTTCATTACTAAAATGCTCTAATTGAGCTGTTAGAATGTCAGAAACAAGCTTTCTGAGCTGAAAACTGCATTTTGTGACAGAGTGCATCAGTGGATGATGAGAATGTCAGTTTTGACAAAGAACACTCTTCATTACTAAAATGCTCTGATTGAGCTGTTAGAATGACAGAAACAAGCTTTCTGGGCTAAAAAATTCATTTTGTGACAATGTCCATCAGTGGATGATGAGAATGTCAGTTTTGACAAAGAACACTCTTCATTACTAAAATGCTCTGATTGAGCTGTTAGAATGACAGAAACAAGTTTTCTGGGCTAAAAAATTCATTTTTTGACAATGTCCATCAGTGGATGATGAGAATGTCAGTTTTGAAAAAGAACACTGTTTATTACTAAAATACTCTGATTGAGCTGTTAGAATGACAGAAACAAGTTTTCTGGGCTAAAAAATTCATTTTTTGACAATGTCCATCAGTGGATGATGAGAAACTCAGTTTTGACAAAGAACACTGTTCATTACTGAAATGTTCTAATTGAGCTGTTAGAATGTCAGAAACAAGCTTTCTGAGCTGAAAACTGCATTTTGTGACAGAGTGCATCAGTGGATGATGAGAATGTCAGTTTTGACAAAGAACACTCTTTCATTACTAAAATGCTCTGATTGAGCTGTTAGAATGACAGAAACAAGCTTTCTGGGCTAAAAAAAATATTTTTTGACAATGTCCATCAGTGGATGATGAGAATGTCAGTTTTGACAAAGAACACTGTTCATTACGAAGATGCTCTAATTGAGCTGTTAGAATGTCAGAAACAAGCTTTCTGAGCTGAAAACTGCATTTTGTGACAGAGTGCATCAGTGGATGATGATAATGTCAGTTTTGACAAAGAACACTGTTCATTACTAAAATGCTCTAATTAAGCTGTTAGAATGTCAGAAACAAGCTTTATGAGCTGAAAACTGCATTTTGTGACAGAGTGCATCAGTGGATGATGAGAATGTCAGTTTTGACAAAGAACACTGTTCATTACTAAAATGCTCTAATTGAGCTGTTACAATCTCAGAAACAAGCTTTCTGAGCTGAAAACTGCATTTTGTGACAGAGTGCATCAGTGAATGATGAGAATGTCAGTTTTGACAAAGAACACAATTCATTACTAAAATGCTCTAATTGAGCTGTTAGAATGTCAGAAACAAGCTTTCTGAGCTGAAAACTGCATTTTGTGACAGAGTGCATCAGTGGATGATGAGAATGTCAGTTTTGACAAAGAACACTCTTCATTACTAAAATGCTCTGATTGAGCTGTTAGAATGACACAAACAAGTTTTCTGGGCTAAAAAATTCATTTTTTGACAATGTCCATCAGTGGATGATGAGAATGTCAGTTTTGAAAAAGAACACTGTTCATTACTAAAATGCTCTAATTGAGCTGTTAGAATGTCAGAAACAAGCTTTCTGAGCTGAAAACTGCATTTTGTGACAGAGTGCATCAGTGGATGATGATAATGTCAGTTTTGACAAAGAACACTGTTCATTACTAAAATGCTCTAATTGAGCTGTTAGAATGTCAGAAACAAGCTTTATGAGCTGAAAACTGCATTTTGTGACAGAGTGCATCAGTGGAGGATGAGAATGTCAGTTTTGACAAAGAACACTGTTCATTACTAAAATGCTCTAATTGAGCTGTTAGAATCTCAGAAACAAGCTTTCTGAGCTGAAAACTGCATTTTGTGACAGAGTGCATCAGTGAATGATGAGAATGTCAGTTTTGACAAAGAACACAATTCATTACTAAAATGCTCTAATTGAGCTGTTAGAATGTCAGAAACAAGCTTTCTGAGCTGAAAACTGCATTTTGTGACAGAGTGCATCAGTGGATGATGAGAATGTCAGTTTTGACAAAGAACACTCTTCATTACTAAAATGCTCTGATTGAGCTGTTAGAATGACAGAAACAAGCTTTCTGGGCTAAAAAATTCATTTTGTGACAATGTCCATCAGTGGATGATGAGAATGTCAGTTTTGACAAAGAACACTGTTCATTACTAAAATGCTCTAATTGAGCTGTTAGAATGTCAGAAACAAGCTTTCTGAGCTGAAAACTGCATTTTGTGACAGAGTGCATCAGTGGATGATCAGAATGTCAGTTTTGACAAAGAACACTGTTCACTACTAAAATGCTCTAATTGAGCTGTTAGAATGTCAGAAACAAGCTTGCTGAGCTGAAAATTGCATTTTGTGACAAAGTGCATCAGTGGATGATGAGAATGTCAGTTTTGTCAAAGAACACTGTTCATTACTAAAATGCTCTAATTGAGCTGTTAGAATGTCAGAAACAAGCTTTCTGAGCTGAAAACTGCATTTTGTGACAGAGTGCATCAGTGGATGATGAGAATGTCAGTTTTGACAAAGAACACTGTTCATTACTAAAATGCTCTAATTGAGCTGTTAGAATGTCAGAAACAAGCTTTCTGGGCTAAAAAATGCATTTTGTGACAATGTCCATCAGATGATGATGAGAAACTCAGTTTTGACAAAGAACACTGTTCATTACTGATATGTTCTAATTGAGCTGTTAGAATGTCAGAAACAAGCTTTCTGAGCTGAAAACTGCATTTTGTGACAGAGTGCATCAGTGGATGATGAGAATGTCAGTTTTGACAAAGAACACTCTTCATTAGTAAAATGCTCTGATTGAGCTGTTAGAATGACAGAAACAAGCTTTCTGGGCTAAAAAAAATATTTTTTGACAATGTCCATCAGTGGATGATGAGAATGTCAGTTTTGACAAAGAACACTGTTCATTACTAAAATGCTCTAATTGAGCTGTTAGAATGTCAGAAACAAGCTTTCTGAGCTGAAAACTGCATTTTGTGACAATGTCCATCAGTGGATGATGAGAAACTCAGTTTTGACAAAGAAAACTGTTCATTACTGAAATGTTCTAATTGAGCTGTTAGAATGTCAGAAACAAGCTTTCTGAGCTGAGAACTACATTTTGTGACAAAAAGCATCAGTGGATGATGAGAATGTCAGTTTTGACAAAGAACACTGTTCATTACTAAAATGCTCTAATTGAGCTGTTAGAATGTCAGAAACAAGCTTTCTGAGCTGAAAACTGCATTTTGTGACAGAGTGCATCAGTGGATGATGAGAATGTCAGTTTTGACAAAGAACACTGTTCATTACTAAAATGCTCTGATTGAGCTGTTAGAATGACAGAAACAAGTTTTCTGGGCTAAAAAAATTCATTTTTTGACAATGTCCATCAGTGGATGATGAGAAACTCAGTTTTGACAAAGAACACTGTTCATTACTGAAATGTTCTAATTGAGCTGTTAGAATGTCAGAAACAAGCTTTCTGAGCTGAAAACTGCATTTTGTGACAGAGTGCATCAGTGGATGATGAGAATGTCAGTTTTGACAAAGAACACTCTTCATTACTAAAATGCTCTGATTGAGCTGTTAGAATGACAGAAACAAGCTTTCTGGGCTAAAAAAAATATTTTTTGACAATGTCCATCAGTGGATGATGAGAATGTCAGTTTTGACAAAGAACACTGTTATTTACTAAGATGCTCTAATTGAGCTGTTAGAATGTCAGAAACAAGCTTTCTGAGCTGAAAACTGCATTTTGTGACAGAGTGCATCAGTGGATGATGATAATGTCAGTTTTGACAAAGAACACTGTTCATTACTAAAATGCTCTAATTGAGCTGTTAGAATGTCAGAAACAAGCTTTATGAGCTGAAAACTGCATTTTGTGACAGAGTGCATCAGTGGATGATGAGAATGTCAGTTTTGACAAAGAACACTGTTCATTACTAAAATGCTCTAATTGAGCTGTTAGAATGTCAGAAACAAGCTTTATGAGCTGAAAACTGCATTTTGTGACAGAGTGCATCAGTGGATGATGAGAATGTCAGTTTTGACAAAGAACACTGTTCATTACTAAAATGCTCTAATTGAGCTGTTAGAATGACAGAAACAAGCTTTCTGGGCTAAAAAATTCATTTTGTGACAATGTCCATCAGTGGATGATGAGAATGTCAGTTTTGACAAAGAACACTGTTCATTAATAAAATGCTCTAATTGAGCTGTTAGAATGACAGAAACAAGTTTTCTGGGCTAAAAAAAATATTTTTTGACAATGTCCATCAGTGGATGATGAGAATGTCAGTTTTGACAAAGAACACTGTTCATTACTAAGATGCTCTAATTGAGCTGTTAGAATGTCAGAAACAAGCTTTCTGAGCTGAAAACTGCATTTTGTGACAGAGTGCATCAGTGGCTGATGATAATGTCAGTTTTGACAAAGAACACTGTTCATTACTAAAATGCTCTAATTGAGCTGTTAGAATGTCAGAAACAAGCTTTATGAGCTGAAAACTGCATTTTTGTGACAGAGTGCATCAGTGGATGATGAGAATGTCAGTTTTGACAAAGAACACTGTTCATTACTAAAATGCTCTAATTGAGCTGTTAGAATCTCAGAAACAAGCTTTCTGAGCTGAAAACTGCATTTTGTGACAGAGTGCATCAGTGAATGATGAGAATGTCAGTTTTGACAAAGAACACAATTCATTACTAAAATGCTCTGATTGAGCTGTTAGAATGACAGAAACAAGCTTTCTGGGCTAAAAAATTCATTTTGTGACAATGTCCATCAGTGGATGATGAGAATGTCAGTTTTGACAAAGAACACTGTTCATTACTAAAATGCTCTGATTGAGCTGTTAGAATGACAGAAACAAGCTTTCTGGGCTAAAAAATTCATTTTGTGACAATGTCCATCAGAGGATGATAAGAAACTCAGTTTTGACAAAGAACACTGTTCATTACTGAAATGTTCTAATTGAGCTGTTAGAATGTCAGAAACAAGCTTTCTGAGCTGAAAACTGCATTTTGTGACACAGTTCATCAGTGGATGATGAGAATGTCAGTTTTGACAAAGAAAACTGTTCATTACTAAAATGCTCTAATTTGAGCTGTTAGAATGTCAGAAACAAGCTTTCTGAGCTGAAAACTGCATTTTGTGACAAAGTGCATCAGTGGATGATGAGAATGTCAGTTTTGACAAAGAACGCTGTTCATTACTAAAATGCTCTGATTGAGCTGTTAGAATGTCAGAAACAAGCTTTCTGAGCTGAAAACTGCATTTTGTGACAGAGTGCATCAGTGGATGATCAGAATGTCAGTTTTGACAAAGAACACTGTTCATTACTAAAATGCTCTAATTGAGCTGTTAGAATGTCAGAAACAAGCTTGCTGAGCTGAAAACTGCATTTTGTGACAAAGTGCATCAGTGGATGATGAGAATGTCAGTTTTGTCAAAGAACACTGTTCATTACTAAAATGCTCTAATTGAGCTGTTAGAATGTCAGAAACAAGCTTTCTGAGCTGAAAACTGCATTTTGTGACAGAGTGCATCAGTGGATGATGAGAATGTCAGTTTTGACAAAGAACACTGTTCATTACTAAAATGCTCTAATTGAGCTGTTAGAATGTCAGAAACAAGCTTTCTGGGCTAAAAAATGCATTTTGTGACAATGTCCATCAGATGATGATGAGAAACTCAGTTTTGACAAAGAACACTGTTCATTACTGATATGTTCTAATTGAGCTGTTAGAATGTCAGAAACAAGCTTTCTGAGCTGAAAACTGCATTTTGTGACAGAGTGCATCAGTGGATGATGAGAATGTCAGTTTTGACAAAGAACACTCTTCATTAGTAAAATGCTCTGATTGAGCTGTTAGAATGACAGAAACAAGCTTTCTGTGCTAAAAAAAATATTTTTTGACAATGTCCATCAGTGGATGATGAGAATGTCAGTTTTGACAAAGAACACTGTTCATTACTAAAATGCTCTAATTGAGCTGTTAGAATGTCAGAAACAAGCTTTCTGAGCTGAAAACTGCATTTTGTGACAATGTCCGTCAGTGGATGATGAGAAACTCAGTTTTGACAAAGAACACTGTTCATTACTGAAATGTTCTAATTGAGCTGTTAGAATGTCAGAAACAAGCTTTCTGAGCTGAGAACTACATTTTGTGACAAAAAGCATCAGTGGATGATGAGAATGTCAGTTTTGACAAAGAACACTGTTCATTACTAAAATGCTCTAATTGAGCTGTTAGAATGTCAGAAACAAGCTTTCTGAGCTGAAAACTGCATTTTGTGACAGAGTGCATCAGTGGATGATGAGAATGTCAGTTTTGACAAAGAACACTGTTCATTACTAAAATGCTCTGATTGAGCTGTTAGAATGACAGAAACAAGTTTTCTGAGCTAAAAAATTCATTTTTTGACAATGTCCATCAGTGGATGATGAGAAACTCAGTTTTGACAAAGAACACTGTTCATTACTGAAATGTTCTAATTGAGCTGTTAGAATGTCAGAAACAAGCTTTCTGAGCTGAAAACTGCATTTTGTGACAGAGTGCATCAGTGGATGATGAGAATGTCAGTTTTGACAAAGAACACTGTTCATTACTAAAATGCTCTGATTGAGCTGTTAGAATGACAGAAACAAGTTTTCTGGGCTAAAAAATTCATTTTTTGACAATGTCCATCAGTGGATGATGAGAATGTCAGTTTTGACAAAGAACACTGTTCATTACTAAAATGCTCTAATTGAGCTGTTAGAATGTCAAAAACAAGCTTTCTGAGCTGAAAACTGCATTTTGTGACAGAGTGCATCAGTGGATGATGAGAATGTCAGTTTTGACAAAGAACACTGTTCATTACTAAAATGCTCTAATTGAGCTGTTAGAATGTCAGAAACAAGCTTTCTGGGCTAAAAAATGCATTTTGTGACAATGTCCATCAGATGATGATGAGAAACTCAGTTTTGACAAAGAACACTGTTCATTACTGATATGTTCTAATTGAGCTGTTAGAATGTCAGAAACAAGCTTTCTGAGCTGAAAACTGCATTTTGTGACAGAGTGCATCAGTGGATGATGAGAATGTCAGTTTTGACAAAGAACACTCTTCATTAGTAAAATGCTCTGATTGAGCTGTTAGAATGACAGAAACAAGCTTTCTGTGCTAAAAAAAATATTTTTTGACAATGTCCATCAGTGGATGATGAGAATGTCAGTTTTGACAAAGAACACTGTTCATTACTAAAATGCTCTAATTGAGCTGTTAGAATGTCAGAAACAAGCTTTCTGAGCTGAAAACTGCATTTTGTGACAATGTCCGTCAGTGGATGATGAGAAACTCAGTTTTGACAAAGAACACTGTTCATTACTGAAATGTTCTAATTGAGCTGTTAGAATGTCAGAAACAAGCTTTCTGAGCTGAGAACTACATTTTGTGACAAAAAGCATCAGTGGATGATGAGAATGTCAGTTTTGACAAAGAACACTGTTCATTACTAAAATGCTCTAATTGAGCTGTTAGAATGTCAGAAACAAGCTTTCTGAGCTGAAAACTGCATTTTGTGACAGAGTGCATCAGTGGATGATGAGAATGTCAGTTTTGACAAAGAACACTGTTCATTACTACAATGCTCTGATTGAGCTGTTAGAATGACAGAAACAAGCTTTCTGGGCTAAAAAATTCATTTTGTGACAATGTCCATCAGTGGATGATGAGAATGTCAGTTTTGACAAAGAACACTGTTCATTACTAAAATGCTCTAATTGAGCTGTTAGAATGTCAGAAACAAGCTTTCTGAGCTGAAAACTGCATTTTGTGACAGAGTGCATCAGTGGATGATGAGAATGTCAGTTTTGACAAAGAACACTCTTCATTACTAAAATGCTCTGATTGAGCTGTTAGAATGACAGAAACAAGCTTTCTGGGCTAAAAAATTCATTTTGTGACAATGTCCATCAGTGGATGATGAGAATGTCAGTTTTGACAAAGAACACTCTTCATTACTAAAATGCTCTGATTGAGCTGTTAGAATGACAGAAACAAGTTTTCTGGGCTAAAAAATTCATTTTTTGACAATGTCCATCAGTGGATGATGAGAATGTCAGTTTTGAAAAAGAACACTGTTCATTACTAAAATGCTCTGATTGAGCTGTTAGAATGACAGAAACAAGTTTTCTGGGCTAAAAAATTCATTTTTTGACAATGTCCATCAGTGGATGATGAGAAACTCAGTTTTGACAAAGAACACTGTTCATTACTGAAATGTTCTAATTGAGCTGTTAGAATGTCAGAAACAAGCTTTCTGAGCTGAAAACTGCATTTTGTGACAGAGTGCATCAGTGGATGATGAGAATGTCAGTTTTGACAAAGAACACTCTTTCATTACTAAAATGCTCTGATTGAGCTGTTAGAATGACAGAAACAAGCTTTCTGGGCTAAAAAAAATATTTTTTGACAATGTCCATCAGTGGATGATGAGAATGTCAGTTTTGACAAAGAACACTGTTCATTACGAAGATGCTCTAATTGAGCTGTTAGAATGTCAGAAACAAGCTTTCTGAGCTGAAAACTGCATTTTGTGACAGAGTGCATCAGTGGATGATGATAATGTCAGTTTTGACAAAGAACACTGTTCATTACTAAAATGCTCTAATTAAGCTGTTAGAATGTCAGAAACAAGCTTTATGAGCTGAAAACTGCATTTTGTGACAGAGTCCATCAGTGGATGATGAGAATGTCAGTTTTGACAAAGAACACTGTTCATTACTAAAATGCTCTAATTGAGCTGTTACAATCTCAGAAACAAGCTTTCTGAGCTGAAAACTGCATTTTGTGACAGAGTGCATCAGTGAATGATGAGAATGTCAGTTTTGACAAAGAACACAATTCATTACTAAAATGCTCTAATTGAGCTGTTAGAATGTCAGAAACAAGCTTTCCGAGCTGAAAACTGCATTTTGTGACAGAGTGCATCAGTGGATGATGAGAATGTCAGTTTTGACAAAGAACACTCTTCATTACTAAAATGCTCTGATTGAGCTGTTAGAATGACAGAAACAAGCTTTCTGGGCTAAAAAATTCATTTTGTGACAATGTCCATCAGTGGATGATGAGAATGTCAGTTTTGACAAAGAACACTCTTCATTACTAAAATGCTCTGATTGAGCTGTTAGAATGACAGAAACAAGTTTTCAGGGCTAAAAAATTCATTTTTTGACAATGTCCATCAGTGGATGATGAGAATGTCAGTTTTGAAAAAGAACACTGTTCATTACTAAAATGCTCTGATTGAGCTGTTAGAATGACAGAAACAAGTTTTCTGGGCTAAAAAAAATATTTTTTGACAATGTCCATCAGTGGATGATGAGAATGTCAGTTTTGACAAAGAACAATGTTCATTACTAAAATGCTCTAATTGAGCTGTTAGAATGTCAGAAACAAGCTTTCTGAGCTGAAAACTGCATTTTGTGACAGAGTGCATCAGTGGATGATGATAATGTCAGTTTTGACAAAGAACACTGTTCATTACTAAAATGCTCTAATTGAGCTGTTAGAATGTCAGAAACAAGCTTTATGAGCTGAAAACTGCATTTTGTGACAGAGTGCATCAGTGGAGGATGAGAATGTCAGTTTTGACAAAGAACACTGTTCATTACTAAAATGCTCTAATTGAGCTGTTAGAATGTCAGAAACAAGCTTTCTGAGCTGAGAACTACATTTTGTGACAAAAAGCATCAGTGGATGATGAGAATGTCAGTTTTGACAAAGAACACTGTTCATTACTAAAATGCTCTAATTGAGCTGTTAGAATGTCAGAAACAAGCTTTCTGAGCTGAAAACTGCATTTTGTGACAGAGTGCATCAGTGGATGATGAGAATGTCAGTTTTGACAAAGAACACTGTTCATTACTACAATGCTCTGATTGAGCTGTTAGAATGACAGAAACAAGCTTTCTGGGCTAAAAAATTCATTTTGTGACAATGTCCATCAGTGGATGATGAGAATGTCAGTTTTGACAAAGAACACTGTTCATTACTAAAATGCTCTAATTGAGCTGTTAGAATGTCAGAAACAAGCTTTCTGAGCTGAAAACTGCATTTTGTGACAGAGTGCATCAGTGGATGATGAGAATGTCAGTTTTGACAAAGAACACTCTTCATTACTAAAATGCTCTGATTGAGCTGTTAGAATGACAGAAACAAGCTTTCTGGGCTAAAAAATTCATTTTGTGACAATGTCCATCAGTGGATGATGAGAATGTCAGTTTTGACAAAGAACACTCTTCATTACTAAAATGCTCTGATTGAGCTGTTAGAATGACAGAAACAAGTTTTCTGGGCTAAAAAATTCATTTTTTGACAATGTCCATCAGTGGATGATGAGAATGTCAGTTTTGAAAAAGAACACTGTTTATTACTAAAATACTCTGATTGAGCTGTTAGAATGACAGAAACAAGTTTTCTGGGCTAAAAAATTCATTTTTTGACAATGTCCATCAGTGGATGATGAGAAACTCAGTTTTGACAAAGAACACTGTTCATTACTGAAATGTTCTAATTGAGCTGTTAGAATGTCAGAAACAAGCTTTCTGAGCTGAAAACTGCATTTTGTGACAGAGTGCATCAGTGGATGATGAGAATGTCAGTTTTGACAAAGAACACTCTTTCATTACTAAAATGCTCTGATTGAGCTGTTAGAATGACAGAAACAAGCTTTCTGGGCTAAAAAAAATATTTTTTGACAATGTCCATCAGTGGATGATGAGAATGTCAGTTTTGACAAAGAACACTGTTCATTACGAAGATGCTCTAATTGAGCTGTTAGAATGTCAGAAACAAGCTTTCTGAGCTGAAAACTGCATTTTGTGACAGAGTGCATCAGTGGATGATGATAATGTCAGTTTTGACAAAGAACACTGTTCATTACTAAAATGCTCTAATTAAGCTGTTAGAATGTCAGAAACAAGCTTTATGAGCTGAAAACTGCATTTTGTGACAGAGTGCATCAGTGGATGATGAGAATGTCAGTTTTGACAAAGAACACTGTTCATTACTAAAATGCTCTAATTGAGCTGTTACAATCTCAGAAACAAGCTTTCTGAGCTGAAAACTGCATTTTGTGACAGAGTGCATCAGTGAATGATGAGAATGTCAGTTTTGACAAAGAACACAATTCATTACTAAAATGCTCTAATTGAGCTGTTAGAATGTCAGAAACAAGCTTTCTGAGCTGAAAACTGCATTTTGTGACAGAGTGCATCAGTGGATGATGAGAATGTCAGTTTTGACAAAGAACACTCTTCATTACTAAAATGCTCTGATTGAGCTGTTAGAATGACACAAACAAGTTTTCTGGGCTAAAAAAATCATTTTTTGACAATGTCCATCAGTGGATGATGAGAATGTCAGTTTTGAAAAAGAACACTGTTCATTACTAAAATGCTCTGATTGAGCTGTTAGAATGACAGAAACAAGTTTTCTGGGCTAAAAAAAATATTTTTTGACAATGTCCATCAGTGGATGATGAGAATGTCAGTTTTGACAAAGAACACTGTTCATTACTAAGATGCTCTAATTGAGCTGTTAGAATGTCAGAAACAAGCTTTCTGAGCTGAAAACTGCATTTTGTGACAGAGTGCATCAGTGGATGATGATAATGTCAGTTTTGACAAAGAACACTGTTCATTACTAAAATGCTCTAATTGAGCTGTTAGAATGTCAGAAACAAGCTTTATGAGCTGAAAACTGCATTTTGTGACAGAGTGCATCAGTGGAGGATGAGAATGTCAGTTTTGACAAAGAACACTGTTCATTACTAAAATGCTCTAATTGAGCTGTTAGAATGACAGAAACAAGCTTTCTGAGCTGAAAACTGCATTTTGTGACAGAGTGCATCAGTGAATGATGAGAATGTCAGTTTTGACAAAGAACACAATTCATTACTAAAATGCTCTAATTGAGCTGTTAGAATGTCAGAAACAAGCTTTCTGAGCTGAAAACTGCATTTTGTGACAGAGTGCATCAGTGGATGATGAGAATGTCAGTTTTGACAAAGAACACTCTTCATTACTAAAATGCTCTGATTGAGCTGTTAGAATGACAGAAACAAGCTTTCTGGGCTAAAAAATTCATTTTGTGACAATGTCCATCAGTGGATGATGAGAATGTCAGTTTTGACAAAGAACACTGTTCATTACTAAAATGCTCTAATTGAGCTGTTAGAATGTCAGAAACAAGCTTTCTGAGCTGAAAACTGCATTTTGTGACAGAGTGCATCAGTGGATGATCAGAATGTCAGTTTTGACAAAGAACACTGTTCACTACTAAAATGCTCTAATTGAGCTGTTAGAATGTCAGAAACAAGCTTGCTGAGCTGAAAATTGCATTTTGTGACAAAGTGCATCAGTGGATGATGAGAATGTCAGTTTTGTCAAAGAACACTGTTCATTACTAAAATGCTCTAATTGAGCTGTTAGAATGTCAGAAACAAGCTTTCTGAGCTGAAAACTGCATTTTGTGACAGAGTGCATCAGTGGATGATGAGAATGTCAGTTTTGACAAAGAACACTGTTCATTACTAAAATGCTCTAATTGAGCTGTTAGAATGTCAGAAACAAGCTTTCTGGGCTAAAAAATGCATTTTGTGACAATGTCCATCAGATGATGATGAGAAACTCAGTTTTGACAAAGAACACTGTTCATTACTGATATGTTCTAATTGAGCTGTTAGAATGTCAGAAACAAGCTTTCTGAGCTGAAAACTGCATTTTGTGACAGAGTGCATCAGTGGATGATGAGAATGTCAGTTTTGACAAAGAACACTCTTCATTAGTAAAATGCTCTGATTGAGCTGTTAGAATGACAGAAACAAGCTTTCTGGGCTAAAAAAAATATTTTTTGACAATGTCCATCAGTGGATGATGAGAATGTCAGTTTTGACAAAGAACACTGTTCATTACTAAAATGCTCTAATTGAGCTGTTAGAATGTCAGAAACAAGCTTTCTGAGCTGAAAACTGCATTTTGTGACAATGTCCATCAGTGGATGATGAGAAACTCAGTTTTGACAAAGAACACTGTTCATTACTGAAATGTTCTAATTGAGCTGTTAGAATGTCAGAAACAAGCTTTCTGAGCTGAGAACTACATTTTGTGACAAAAAGCATCAGTGGATGATGAGAATGTCAGTTTTGACAAAGAACACTGTTCATTACTAAAATGCTCTAATTGAGCTGTTAGAATGTCAGAAACAAGCTTTCTGAGCTGAAAACTGCATTTTGTGACAGAGTGCATCAGTGGATGATGAGAATGTCAGTTTTGACAAAGAACACTGTTCATTACTAAAATGCTCTGATTGAGCTGTTAGAATGACAGAAACAAGTTTTCTGGGCTAAAAAAATTCATTTTTTGACAATGTCCATCAGTGGATGATGAGAAACTCAGTTTTGACAAAGAACACTGTTCATTACTGAAATGTTCTAATTGAGCTGTTAGAATGTCAGAAACAAGCTTTCTGAGCTGAAAACTGCATTTTGTGACAGAGTGCATCAGTGGATGATGAGAATGTCAGTTTTGACAAAGAACACTCTTCATTACTAAAATGCTCTGATTGAGCTGTTAGAATGACAGAAACAAGCTTTCTGGGCTAAAAAAAATATTTTTTGACAATGTCCATCAGTGGATGATGAGAATGTCAGTTTTGACAAAGAACACTGTTATTTACTAAGATGCTCTAATTGAGCTGTTAGAATGTCAGAAACAAGCTTTCTGAGCTGAAAACTGCATTTTGTGACAGAGTGCATCAGTGGATGATGATAATGTCAGTTTTGACAAAGAACACTGTTCATTACTAAAATGCTCTAATTGAGCTGTTAGAATGTCAGAAACAAGCTTTATGAGCTGAAAACTGCATTTTGTGACAGAGTGCATCAGTGGATGATGAGAATGTCAGTTTTGACAAAGAACACTGTTCATTACTAAAATGCTCTAATTGAGCTGTTAGAATGTCAGAAACAAGCTCTATGGGCTGAAAACTGCATTTTGTGACAGAGTGCATCAGTGGATGATGAGAATGTCAGTTTTGACAAAGAACACTGTTCATTACTAAAATGCTCTAATTGAGCTGTTAGAATGTCAGAAACAAGCTTTCTGAGCTGAAAACTGCATTTTGTGACAGAGTGCATCAGTGGATGATGAGAATGTCAGTTTTGACAAAGAACACTCTTCATTACTAAAATGCTCTGATTGAGCTGTTAGAATGACAGAAACAAGCTTTCTGGGCTAAAAAATTCATTTTGTGACAATGTCCATCAGTGGATGATGAGAATGTCAGTTTTGACAAAGAACACTGTTCATTAATAAAATGCTCTAATTGAGCTGTTAGAATGACAGAAACAAGTTTTCTGGGCTAAAAAAAATATTTTTTGACAATGTCCATCAGTGGATGATGAGAATGTCAGTTTTGACAAAGAACACTGTTCATTACTAAGATGCTCTAATTGAGCTGTTAGAATGTCAGAAACAAGCTTTCTGAGCTGAAAACTGCATTTTGTGACAGAGTGCATCAGTGGCTGATGATAATGTCAGTTTTGACAAAGAACACTGTTCATTACTAAAATGCTCTAATTGAGCTGTTAGAATGTCAGAAACAAGCTTTATGAGCTGAAAACTGCATTTTGTGACAGAGTGCATCAGTGGATGATGAGAATGTCAGTTTTGACAAAGAACACTGTTCATTACTAAAATGCTCTAATTGAGCTGTTAGAATCTCAGAAACAAGCTTTCTGAGCTGAAAACTGCATTTTGTGACAGAGTGCATCAGTGAATGATGAGAATGTCAGTTTTGACAAAGAACACAATTCATTACTAAAATGCTCTGATTGAGCTGTTAGAATGACAGAAACAAGCTTTCTGGGCTAAAAAATTCATTTTGTGACAATGTCCATCAGTGGATGATGAGAATGTCAGTTTTGACAAAGAACACTGTTCATTACTAAAATGCTCTGATTGAGCTGTTAGAATGACAGAAACAAGCTTTCTGGGCTAAAAAATTCATTTTGTGACAATGTCCATCAGAGGATGATAAGAAACTCAGTTTTGACAAAGAACACTGTTCATTACTGAAATGTTCTAATTGAGCTGTTAGAATGTCAGAAACAAGCTTTCTGAGCTGAAAACTGCATTTTGTGACACAGTTCATCAGTGGATGATGAGAATGTCAGTTTTGACAAAGAAAACTGTTCATTACTAAAATGCTCTAATTTGAGCTGTTAGAATGTCAGAAACAAGCTTTCTGAGCTGAAAACTGCATTTTGTGACAAAGTGCATCAGTGGATGATGAGAATGTCAGTTTTGACAAAGAACGCTGTTCATTACTAAAATGCTCTGATTGAGCTGTTAGAATGTCAGAAACAAGCTTTCTGAGCTGAAAACTGCATTTTGTGACAGAGTGCATCAGTGGATGATCAGAATGTCAGTTTTGACAAAGAACACTGTTCATTACTAAAATGCTCTAATTGAGCTGTTAGAATGTCAGAAACAAGCTTGCTGAGCTGAAAACTGCATTTTGTGACAAAGTGCATCAGTGGATGATGAGAATGTCAGTTTTGTCAAAGAACACTGTTCATTACTAAAATGCTCTAATTGAGCTGTTAGAATGTCAGAAACAAGCTTTCTGAGCTGAAAACTGCATTTTGTGACAGAGTGCATCAGTGGATGATGAGAATGTCAGTTTTGACAAAGAACACTGTTCATTACTAAAATGCTCTAATTGAGCTGTTAGAATGTCAGAAACAAGCTTTCTGGGCTAAAAAATGCATTTTGTGACAATGTCCATCAGATGATGATGAGAAACTCAGTTTTGACAAAGAACACTGTTCATTACTGATATGTTCTAATTGAGCTGTTAGAATGTCAGAAACAAGCTTTCTGAGCTGAAAACTGCATTTTGTGACAGAGTGCATCAGTGGATGATGAGAATGTCAGTTTTGACAAAGAACACTCTTCATTAGTAAAATGCTCTGATTGAGCTGTTAGAATGACAGAAACAAGCTTTCTGTGCTAAAAAAAATATTTTTTGACAATGTCCATCAGTGGATGATGAGAATGTCAGTTTTGACAAAGAACACTGTTCATTACTAAAATGCTCTAATTGAGCTGTTAGAATGTCAGAAACAAGCTTTCTGAGCTGAAAACTGCATTTTGTGACAATGTCCGTCAGTGGATGATGAGAAACTCAGTTTTGACAAAGAACACTGTTCATTACTGAAATGTTCTAATTGAGCTGTTAGAATGTCAGAAACAAGCTTTCTGAGCTGAGAACTACATTTTGTGACAAAAAGCATCAGTGGATGATGAGAATGTCAGTTTTGACAAAGAACACTGTTCATTACTAAAATGCTCTAATTGAGCTGTTAGAATGTCAGAAACAAGCTTTCTGAGCTGAAAACTGCATTTTGTGACAGAGTGCATCAGTGGATGATGAGAATGTCAGTTTTGACAAAGAACACTGTTCATTACTACAATGCTCTGATTGAGCTGTTAGAATGACAGAAACAAGCTTTCTGGGCTAAAAAATTCATTTTGTGACAATGTCCATCAGTGGATGATGAGAATGTCAGTTTTGACAAAGAACACTGTTCATTACTAAAATGCTCTAATTGAGCTGTTAGAATGTCAGAAACAAGCTTTCTGAGCTGAAAACTGCATTTTGTGACAGAGTGCATCAGTGGATGATGAGAATGTCAGTTTTGACAAAGAACACTGTTCATTACTAAAATGCTCTGATTGAGCTGTTAGAATGACAGAAACAAGTTTTCTGAGCTAAAAAAATCATTTTTTGACAATGTCCATCAGTGGATGATGAGAAACTCAGTTTTGACAAAGAACACTGTTCATTACTGAAATGTTCTAATTGAGCTGTTAGAATGTCAGAAACAAGCTTTCTGAGCTGAAAACTGCATTTTGTGACAGAGTGCATCAGTGGATGATGAGAATGTCAGTTTTGACAAAGAACACTGTTCATTACTAAAATGCTCTGATTGAGCTGTTAGAATGACAGAAACAAGTTTTCTGGGCTAAAAAATTCATTTTTTGACAATGTCCATCAGTGGATGATGAGAATGTCAGTTTTGACAAAGAACACTGTTCATTACTAAAATGCTCTAATTGAGCTGTTAGAATGTCAAAAACAAGCTTTCTGAGCTGAAAACTGCATTTTGTGACAGAGTGCATCAGTGGATGATGAGAATGTCAGTTTTGACAAAGAACACTGTTCATTACTAAAATGCTCTAATTGAGCTGTTAGAATGTCAGAAACAAGCTTTCTGGGCTAAAAAATGCATTTTGTGACAATGTCCATCAGATGATGATGAGAAACTCAGTTTTGACAAAGAACACTGTTCATTACTGATATGTTCTAATTGAGCTGTTAGAATGTCAGAAACAAGCTTTCTGAGCTGAAAACTGCATTTTGTGACAGAGTGCATCAGTGGATGATGAGAATGTCAGTTTTGACAAAGAACACTCTTCATTAGTAAAATGCTCTGATTGAGCTGTTAGAATGACAGAAACAAGCTTTCTGTGCTAAAAAAAATATTTTTTGACAATGTCCATCAGTGGATGATGAGAATGTCAGTTTTGACAAAGAACACTGTTCATTACTAAAATGCTCTAATTGAGCTGTTAGAATGTCAGAAACAAGCTTTCTGAGCTGAAAACTGCATTTTGTGACAATGTCCGTCAGTGGATGATGAGAAACTCAGTTTTGACAAAGAACACTGTTCATTACTGAAATGTTCTAATTGAGCTGTTAGAATGTCAGAAACAAGCTTTCTGAGCTGAGAACTACATTTTGTGACAAAAAGCATCAGTGGATGATGAGAATGTCAGTTTTGACAAAGAACACTGTTCATTACTAAAATGCTCTAATTGAGCTGTTAGAATGTCAGAAACAAGCTTTCTGAGCTGAAAACTGCATTTTGTGACAGAGTGCATCAGTGGATGATGAGAATGTCAGTTTTGACAAAGAACACTGTTCATTACTACAATGCTCTGATTGAGCTGTTAGAATGACAGAAACAAGCTTTCTGGGCTAAAAAATTCATTTTGTGACAATGTCCATCAGTGGATGATGAGAATGTCAGTTTTGACAAAGAACACTGTTCATTACTAAAATGCTCTAATTGAGCTGTTAGAATGTCAGAAACAAGCTTTCTGAGCTGAAAACTGCATTTTGTGACAGAGTGCATCAGTGGATGATGAGAATGTCAGTTTTGACAAAGAACACTGTTCATTACTAAAATGCTCTGATTGAGCTGTTAGAATGACAGAAACAAGTTTTCTGAGCTAAAAAATTCATTTTTTGACAATGTCCATCAGTGGATGATGAGAAACTCAGTTTTGACAAAGAACACTGTTCATTACTGAAATGTTCTAATTGAGCTGTTAGAATGTCAGAAACAAGCTTTCTGAGCTGAAAACTGCATTTTGTGACAGAGTGCATCAGTGGATGATGAGAATGTCAGTTTTGACAAAGAACACTGTTCATTACTAAAATGCTCTGATTGAGCTGTTAGAATGACAGAAACAAGCTTTCTGGGCTAAAAAATGCATTTTGTGACAATGTCCATCAGATGATGATGAGAAACTCAGTTTTGACAAAGAACACTGTTCATTACTGATATGTTCTAATTGAGCTGTTAGAATGTCAGAAACAAGCTTTCTGAGCTGAAAACTGCATTTTGTGACAGAGTGCATCAGTGGATGATGAGAATGTCAGTTTTGACAAAGAACACTCTTCATTAGTAAAATGCTCTGATTGAGCTGTTAGAATGACAGAAACAAGCTTTCTGGGCTAAAAAAAATATTTTTTGACAATGTCCATCAGTGGATGATGAGAATGTCAGTTTTGACAAAGAACACTGTTCATTACTAAAATGCTCTAATTGAGCTGTTAGAATGTCAGAAACAAGCTTTCTGAGCTGAAAACTGCATTTTGTGACGAAGTGCATCAGTGGATGATGAGAAACTCAGTTTTGACAAAGAACACTCTTCATTAGTAAAATGCTCTGATTGAGCTGTTAGAATGACAGAAACAAGCTTTCTGGGCTAAAAAATTCATTTTGTGACAATGTCCATCAGTGGATGATGAGAATGTCAGTTTTGACAAAGAACACTGTTCATTACTAAAATGCTCTAATTGAGCTGTTAGAATGTCAGAAACAAGCTTTCTGAGCTGAGAACTACATTTTGTGACAATGTCCATCAGTGGATGATGAGAATGTCAGTTTTGACAAAGAACACTGTTCATTACTAAAATGCTCTAATTGAGCTGTTAGAATCTCAGAAACAAGCTTTCTGAGCTGAAAACTGCATTTTGTGACAGAGTGCATCAGTGAATGATGAGAATGTCAGTTTTGACAAAGAACACAATTCATTACTAAAATGCTCTGATTGAGCTGTTAGAATGACAGAAACAAGCTTTCTGGGCTAAAAAATTCATTTTGTGACAATGTCCATCAGTGGATGATGAGAATGTCAGTTTTGACAAAGAACACAATTCATTACTAAAATGCTCTGATTGAGCTGTTAGAATGTCAGAAACAAGTTTTCTGGGCTAAAAAATGCATTTTTTGACAATGTCCATCAGTGGATGATGAGAAACTCAGTTTTGACAAAGAACACTGTTCATTACTGAAATGTTCTAATTGAGCTGTTAGAATGTCAGAAACAAGCTTTCTGAGCTGAAAACTGCATTTTGTGACAGAGTGCATCAGTGGATGATGAGAATGTCAGTTTTGACAAAGAACACTGTTCATTACTAAAATGCTCTAATTGAGCTGTTAGAATGTCAGAAACAAGCTTTCTGGGCTAAAAAATGCATTTTGTGACAATGTCCATCAGATGATGATGAGAAACTCAGTTTTGACAAAGAACACTCTTCATTACTAAAATGCTCTGATTGAGCTGTTAGAATGACAGAAACAAGTTTTCTGGGCTAAAAATTCATTTTTTGACAATGTCCATCAGTGGATGATGAGAATGTCAGTTTTGACAAAGAACACTGTTCATTACTAAAATGCTCTAATTGAGCTGTTAGAATGTCAGAAACAAGCTTTCTGAGCTGAAAACTGCATTTTGTGACAATGTCCGTCAGTGGATGATGAGAAACTCAGTTTTGACAAAGAACACTGTTCATTACTGAAATGTTCTAATTGAGCTGTTAGAATGTCAGAAACAAGCTTTCTGAGCTGAGAACTACATTTTGTGACAAAAAGCATCAGTGGATGATGAGAATGTCAGTTTTGACAAAGAACACTGTTCATTACTAAAATGCTCTAATTGAGCTGTTAGAATGTCAGAAACAAGCTTTCTGAGCTGAAAACTGCATTTTGTGACAGAGTGCATCAGTGGATGATGAGAATGTCAGTTTTGACAAAGAACACAATTCATTACTAAAATGCTCTGATTGAGCTGTTAGAATGACAGAAACAAGCTTTCTGGGCTAAAAAATTCATTTTGTGACAATGTCCATCAGTGGATGATGAGAATGTCAGTTTTGACAAAGAACACTGTTCATTACTAAAATGCTCTGATTGAGCTGTTAGAATGACAGAAACAAGCTTTCTGGGCTAAAAAATTCATTTTGTGACAATGTCCATCAGAGGATGATAAGAAACTCAGTTTTGACAAAGAACACTGTTCATTACTGAAATGTTCTAATTGAGCTGTTAGAATGTCAGAAACAAGCTTTCTGAGCTGAAAACTGCATTTTGTGACACAGTTCATCAGTGGATGATGAGAATGTCAGTTTTGACAAAGAAAACTGTTCATTACTAAAATGCTCTAATTTGAGCTGTTAGAATGTCAGAAACAAGCTTTCTGAGCTGAAAACTGCATTTTGTGACAAAGTGCATCAGTGGATGATGAGAATGTCAGTTTTGACAAAGAACGCTGTTCATTACTAAAATGCTCTGATTGAGCTGTTAGAATGTCAGAAACAAGCTTTCTGAGCTGAAAACTGCATTTTGTGACAGAGTGCATCAGTGGATGATCAGAATGTCAGTTTTGACAAAGAACACTGTTCATTACTAAAATGCTCTAATTGAGCTGTTAGAATGTCAGAAACAAGCTTGCTGAGCTGAAAACTGCATTTTGTGACAAAGTGCATCAGTGGATGATGAGAATGTCAGTTTTGTCAAAGAACACTGTTCATTACTAAAATGCTCTAATTGAGCTGTTAGAATGTCAGAAACAAGCTTTCTGAGCTGAAAACTGCATTTTGTGACAGAGTGCATCAGTGGATGATGAGAATGTCAGTTTTGACAAAGAACACTGTTCATTACTAAAATGCTCTAATTGAGCTGTTAGAATGTCAGAAACAAGCTTTCTGGGCTAAAAAATGCATTTTGTGACAATGTCCATCAGATGATGATGAGAAACTCAGTTTTGACAAAGAACACTGTTCATTACTGATATGTTCTAATTGAGCTGTTAGAATGTCAGAAACAAGCTTTCTGAGCTGAAAACTGCATTTTGTGACAGAGTGCATCAGTGGATGATGAGAATGTCAGTTTTGACAAAGAACACTCTTCATTAGTAAAATGCTCTGATTGAGCTGTTAGAATGACAGAAACAAGCTTTCTGTGCTAAAAAAAATATTTTTTGACAATGTCCATCAGTGGATGATGAGAATGTCAGTTTTGACAAAGAACACTGTTCATTACTAAAATGCTCTAATTGAGCTGTTAGAATGTCAGAAACAAGCTTTCTGAGCTGAAAACTGCATTTTGTGACAATGTCCGTCAGTGGATGATGAGAAACTCAGTTTTGACAAAGAACACTGTTCATTACTGAAATGTTCTAATTGAGCTGTTAGAATGTCAGAAACAAGCTTTCTGAGCTGAGAACTACATTTTGTGACAAAAAGCATCAGTGGATGATGAGAATGTCAGTTTTGACAAAGAACACTGTTCATTACTAAAATGCTCTAATTGAGCTGTTAGAATGTCAGAAACAAGCTTTCTGAGCTGAAAACTGCATTTTGTGACAGAGTGCATCAGTGGATGATGAGAATGTCAGTTTTGACAAAGAACACTGTTCATTACTACAATGCTCTGATTGAGCTGTTAGAATGACAGAAACAAGCTTTCTGGGCTAAAAAATTCATTTTGTGACAATGTCCATCAGTGGATGATGAGAATGTCAGTTTTGACAAAGAACACTGTTCATTACTAAAATGCTCTAATTGAGCTGTTAGAATGTCAGAAACAAGCTTTCTGAGCTGAAAACTGCATTTTGTGACAGAGTGCATCAGTGGATGATGAGAATGTCAGTTTTGACAAAGAACACTGTTCATTACTAAAATGCTCTGATTGAGCTGTTAGAATGACAGAAACAAGTTTTCTGAGCTAAAAAAATCATTTTTTGACAATGTCCATCAGTGGATGATGAGAAACTCAGTTTTGACAAAGAACACTGTTCATTACTGAAATGTTCTAATTGAGCTGTTAGAATGTCAGAAACAAGCTTTCTGAGCTGAAAACTGCATTTTGTGACAGAGTGCATCAGTGGATGATGAGAATGTCAGTTTTGACAAAGAACACTGTTCATTACTAAAATGCTCTGATTGAGCTGTTAGAATGACAGAAACAAGTTTTCTGGGCTAAAAAATTCATTTTTTGACAATGTCCATCAGTGGATGATGAGAATGTCAGTTTTGACAAAGAACACTGTTCATTACTAAAATGCTCTAATTGAGCTGTTAGAATGTCAAAAACAAGCTTTCTGAGCTGAAAACTGCATTTTGTGACAGAGTGCATCAGTGGATGATGAGAATGTCAGTTTTGACAAAGAACACTGTTCATTACTAAAATGCTCTAATTGAGCTGTTAGAATGTCAGAAACAAGCTTTCTGGGCTAAAAAATGCATTTTGTGACAATGTCCATCAGATGATGATGAGAAACTCAGTTTTGACAAAGAACACTGTTCATTACTGATATGTTCTAATTGAGCTGTTAGAATGTCAGAAACAAGCTTTCTGAGCTGAAAACTGCATTTTGTGACAGAGTGCATCAGTGGATGATGAGAATGTCAGTTTTGACAAAGAACACTCTTCATTAGTAAAATGCTCTGATTGAGCTGTTAGAATGACAGAAACAAGCTTTCTGTGCTAAAAAAAATATTTTTTGACAATGTCCATCAGTGGATGATGAGAATGTCAGTTTTGACAAAGAACACTGTTCATTACTAAAATGCTCTAATTGAGCTGTTAGAATGTCAGAAACAAGCTTTCTGAGCTGAAAACTGCATTTTGTGACAATGTCCGTCAGTGGATGATGAGAAACTCAGTTTTGACAAAGAACACTGTTCATTACTGAAATGTTCTAATTGAGCTGTTAGAATGTCAGAAACAAGCTTTCTGAGCTGAGAACTACATTTTGTGACAAAAAGCATCAGTGGATGATGAGAATGTCAGTTTTGACAAAGAACACTGTTCATTACTAAAATGCTCTAATTGAGCTGTTAGAATGTCAGAAACAAGCTTTCTGAGCTGAAAACTGCATTTTGTGACAGAGTGCATCAGTGGATGATGAGAATGTCAGTTTTGACAAAGAACACTGTTCATTACTACAATGCTCTGATTGAGCTGTTAGAATGACAGAAACAAGCTTTCTGGGCTAAAAAATTCATTTTGTGACAATGTCCATCAGTGGATGATGAGAATGTCAGTTTTGACAAAGAACACTGTTCATTACTAAAATGCTCTAATTGAGCTGTTAGAATGTCAGAAACAAGCTTTCTGAGCTGAAAACTGCATTTTGTGACAGAGTGCATCAGTGGATGATGAGAATGTCAGTTTTGACAAAGAACACTGTTCATTACTAAAATGCTCTGATTGAGCTGTTAGAATGACAGAAACAAGTTTTCTGAGCTAAAAAATTCATTTTTTGACAATGTCCATCAGTGGATGATGAGAAACTCAGTTTTGACAAAGAACACTGTTCATTACTGAAATGTTCTAATTGAGCTGTTAGAATGTCAGAAACAAGCTTTCTGAGCTGAAAACTGCATTTTGTGACAGAGTGCATCAGTGGATGATGAGAATGTCAGTTTTGACAAAGAACACTGTTCATTACTAAAATGCTCTGATTGAGCTGTTAGAATGACAGAAACAAGCTTTCTGGGCTAAAAAATGCATTTTGTGACAATGTCCATCAGATGATGATGAGAAACTCAGTTTTGACAAAGAACACTGTTCATTACTGATATGTTCTAATTGAGCTGTTAGAATGTCAGAAACAAGCTTTCTGAGCTGAAAACTGCATTTTGTGACAGAGTGCATCAGTGGATGATGAGAATGTCAGTTTTGACAAAGAACACTCTTCATTAGTAAAATGCTCTGATTGAGCTGTTAGAATGACAGAAACAAGCTTTCTGGGCTAAAAAAAATATTTTTTGACAATGTCCATCAGTGGATGATGAGAATGTCAGTTTTGACAAAGAACACTGTTCATTACTAAAATGCTCTAATTGAGCTGTTAGAATGTCAGAAACAAGCTTTCTGAGCTGAAAACTGCATTTTGTGACGAAGTGCATCAGTGGATGATGAGAAACTCAGTTTTGACAAAGAACACTCTTCATTAGTAAAATGCTCTGATTGAGCTGTTAGAATGACAGAAACAAGCTTTCTGGGCTAAAAAATTCATTTTGTGACAATGTCCATCAGTGGATGATGAGAATGTCAGTTTTGACAAAGAACACTGTTCATTACTAAAATGCTCTAATTGAGCTGTTAGAATGTCAGAAACAAGCTTTCTGAGCTGAGAACTACATTTTGTGACAATGTCCATCAGTGGATGATGAGAATGTCAGTTTTGACAAAGAACACTGTTCATTACTAAAATGCTCTAATTGAGCTGTTAGAATCTCAGAAACAAGCTTTCTGAGCTGAAAACTGCATTTTGTGACAGAGTGCATCAGTGAATGATGAGAATGTCAGTTTTGACAAAGAACACAATTCATTACTAAAATGCTCTGATTGAGCTGTTAGAATGACAGAAACAAGCTTTCTGGGCTAAAAAATTCATTTTGTGACAATGTCCATCAGTGGATGATGAGAATGTCAGTTTTGACAAAGAACACAATTCATTACTAAAATGCTCTGATTGAGCTGTTAGAATGTCAGAAACAAGTTTTCTGGGCTAAAAAATGCATTTTTTGACAATGTCCATCAGTGGATGATGAGAAACTCAGTTTTGACAAAGAACACTGTTCATTACTGAAATGTTCTAATTGAGCTGTTAGAATGTCAGAAACAAGCTTTCTGAGCTGAAAACTGCATTTTGTGACAGAGTGCATCAGTGGATGATGAGAATGTCAGTTTTGACAAAGAACACTGTTCATTACTAAAATGCTCTAATTGAGCTGTTAGAATGTCAGAAACAAGCTTTCTGGGCTAAAAAATGCATTTTGTGACAATGTCCATCAGATGATGATGAGAAACTCAGTTTTGACAAAGAACACTCTTCATTACTAAAATGCTCTGATTGAGCTGTTAGAATGACAGAAACAAGTTTTCTGGGCTAAAAATTCATTTTTTGACAATGTCCATCAGTGGATGATGAGAATGTCAGTTTTGACAAAGAACACTGTTCATTACTAAAATGCTCTAATTGAGCTGTTAGAATGTCAGAAACAAGCTTTCTGAGCTGAAAACTGCATTTTGTGACAATGTCCGTCAGTGGATGATGAGAAACTCAGTTTTGACAAAGAACACTGTTCATTACTGAAATGTTCTAATTGAGCTGTTAGAATGTCAGAAACAAGCTTTCTGAGCTGAGAACTACATTTTGTGACAAAAAGCATCAGTGGATGATGAGAATGTCAGTTTTGACAAAGAACACTGTTCATTACTAAAATGCTCTAATTGAGCTGTTAGAATGTCAGAAACAAGCTTTCTGAGCTGAAAACTGCATTTTGTGACAGAGTGCATCAGTGGATGATGAGAATGTCAGTTTTGACAAAGAACACTGTTCATTACTACAATGCTCTGATTGAGCTGTTAGAATGACAGAAACAAGCTTTCTGGGCTAAAAAATTCATTTTGTGACAATGTCCATCAGTGGATGATGAGAATGTCAGTTTTGACAAAGAACACTGTTCATTACTAAAATGCTCTAATTGAGCTGTTAGAATGTCAGAAACAAGCTTTCTGAGCTGAAAACTGCATTTTGTGACAGAGTGCATCAGTGGATGATGAGAATGTCAGTTTTGACAAAGAACACTGTTCATTACTAAAATGCTCTGATTGAGCTGTTAGAATGACAGAAACAAGTTTTCTGAGCTAAAAAATTCATTTTTTGACAATGTCCATCAGTGGATGATGAGAAACTCAGTTTTGACAAAGAACACTGTTCATTACTGAAATGTTCTAATTGAGCTGTTAGAATGTCAGAAACAAGCTTTCTGAGCTGAAAACTGCATTTTGTGACAGAGTGCATCAGTGGATGATGAGAATGTCAGTTTTGACAAAGAACACTGTTCATTACTAAAATGCTCTAATTGAGCTGTTAGAATGTCAGAAACAAGCTTTCTGGGCTAAAAAATGCATTTTGTGACAATGTCCATCAGATGATGATGAGAAACTCAGTTTTGACAAAGAACACTCTTCATTACTAAAATGCTCTGATTGAGCTGTTAGAATGACAGAAACAAGTTTTCTGGGCTAAAAAATTCATTTTTTGACAATGTCCATCAGTGGATGATGAGAATGTCAGTTTTGACAAAGAACACTGTTCATTACTAAAATGCTCTAATTGAGCTGTTAGAATGTCAAAAACAAGCTTTCTGAGCTGAAAACTGCATTTTGTGACAGAGTGCATCAGTGGATGATGAGAATGTCAGTTTTGACAAAGAACACTGTTCATTACTAAAATGCTCTAATTGAGCTGTTAGAATGTCAGAAACAAGCTTTCTGGGCTAAAAAATGCATTTTGTGACAATGTCCATCAGATGATGATGAGAAACTCAGTTTTGACAAAGAACACTGTTCATTACTGATATGTTCTAATTGAGCTGTTAGAATGTCAGAAACAAGCTTTCTGAGCTGAAAACTGCATTTTGTGACAGAGTGCATCAGTGGATGATGAGAATGTCAGTTTTGACAAAGAACACTCTTCATTAGTAAAATGCTCTGATTGAGCTGTTAGAATGACAGAAACAAGCTTTCTGGGCTAAAAAAAATATTTTTTGACAATGTCCATCAGTGGATGATGAGAATGTCAGTTTTGACAAAGAACACTGTTCATTACTAAAATGCTCTAATTGAGCTGTTAGAATGTCAGAAACAAGCTTTCTGAGCTGAAAACTGCATTTTGTGACGAAGTGCATCAGTGGATGATGAGAAACTCAGTTTTGACAAAGAACACTCTTCATTAGTAAAATGCTCTGATTGAGCTGTTAGAATGACAGAAACAAGCTTTCTGGGCTAAAAAAAATATTTTTTGACAATGTCCATCAGTGGATGATGAGAATGTCAGTTTTGACAAAGAACACTGTTCATTACTAAAATGCTCTAATTGAGCTGTTAGAATGTCAGAAACAAGTTTTCTGGGCTAAAAAATGCATTTTGTGACAATGTCCATCAGATGATGATGAGAAACTCAGTTTTGACAAAGAACACTGTTCATTACTGATATGTTCTAATTGAGCTGTTAGAATGTCAGAAACAAGCTTTCTGAGCTGAAAACTGCATTTTGTGACAGAGTGCATCAGTGGATGATGAGAATGTCAGTTTTGACAAAGAACACTGTTCATTACTAAAATGCTCTAATTGAGCTGTTAGAATGTCAGAAACAAGCTTTCTGGGCTAAAAAATGCATTTTGTGACAATGTCCATCAGATGATGATGAGAAACTCAGTTTTGACAAAGAACACTCTTCATTACTAAAATGCTCTGATTGAGCTGTTAGAATGACAGAAACAAGTTTTCTGGGCTAAAAATTCATTTTTTGACAATGTCCATCAGTGGATGATGAGAATGTCAGTTTTGACAAAGAACACTGTTCATTACTAAAATGCTCTAATTGAGCTGTTAGAATGTCAGAAACAAGCTTTCTGAGCTGAAAACTGCATTTTGTGACAATGTCCGTCAGTGGATGATGAGAAACTCAGTTTTGACAAAGAACACTGTTCATTACTGAAATGTTCTAATTGAGCTGTTAGAATGTCAGAAACAAGCTTTCTGAGCTGAGAACTACATTTTGTGACAAAAAGCATCAGTGGATGATGAGAATGTCAGTTTTGACAAAGAACACTGTTCATTACTAAAATGCTCTAATTGAGCTGTTAGAATGTCAGAAACAAGCTTTCTGAGCTGAAAACTGCATTTTGTGACAGAGTGCATCAGTGGATGATGAGAATGTCAGTTTTGACAAAGAACACTGTTCATTACTACAATGCTCTGATTGAGCTGTTAGAATGACAGAAACAAGCTTTCTGGGCTAAAAAATTCATTTTGTGACAATGTCCATCAGTGGATGATGAGAATGTCAGTTTTGACAAAGAACACTGTTCATTACTAAAATGCTCTAATTGAGCTGTTAGAATGTCAGAAACAAGCTTTCTGAGCTGAAAACTGCATTTTGTGACAGAGTGCATCAGTGGATGATGAGAATGTCAGTTTTGACAAAGAACACTGTTCATTACTAAAATGCTCTGATTGAGCTGTTAGAATGACAGAAACAAGTTTTCTGAGCTAAAAAATTCATTTTTTGACAATGTCCATCAGTGGATGATGAGAAACTCAGTTTTGACAAAGAACACTGTTCATTACTGAAATGTTCTAATTGAGCTGTTAGAATGTCAGAAACAAGCTTTCTGAGCTGAAAACTGCATTTTGTGACAGAGTGCATCAGTGGATGATGAGAATGTCAGTTTTGACAAAGAACACTGTTCATTACTAAAATGCTCTAATTGAGCTGTTAGAATGTCAGAAACAAGCTTTCTGGGCTAAAAAATGCATTTTGTGACAATGTCCATCAGATGATGATGAGAAACTCAGTTTTGACAAAGAACACTCTTCATTACTAAAATGCTCTGATTGAGCTGTTAGAATGACAGAAACAAGTTTTCTGGGCTAAAAAATTCATTTTTTGACAATGTCCATCAGTGGATGATGAGAATGTCAGTTTTGACAAAGAACACTGTTCATTACTAAAATGCTCTAATTGAGCTGTTAGAATGTCAAAAACAAGCTTTCTGAGCTGAAAACTGCATTTTGTGACAGAGTGCATCAGTGGATGATGAGAATGTCAGTTTTGACAAAGAACACTGTTCATTACTAAAATGCTCTAATTGAGCTGTTAGAATGTCAGAAACAAGCTTTCTGGGCTAAAAAATGCATTTTGTGACAATGTCCATCAGATGATGATGAGAAACTCAGTTTTGACAAAGAACACTGTTCATTACTGATATGTTCTAATTGAGCTGTTAGAATGTCAGAAACAAGCTTTCTGAGCTGAAAACTGCATTTTGTGACAGAGTGCATCAGTGGATGATGAGAATGTCAGTTTTGACAAAGAACACTCTTCATTAGTAAAATGCTCTGATTGAGCTGTTAGAATGACAGAAACAAGCTTTCTGGGCTAAAAAAAATATTTTTTGACAATGTCCATCAGTGGATGATGAGAATGTCAGTTTTGACAAAGAACACTGTTCATTACTAAAATGCTCTAATTGAGCTGTTAGAATGTCAGAAACAAGCTTTCTGAGCTGAAAACTGCATTTTGTGACGAAGTGCATCAGTGGATGATGAGAAACTCAGTTTTGACAAAGAACACTCTTCATTAGTAAAATGCTCTGATTGAGCTGTTAGAATGACAGAAACAAGCTTTCTGGGCTAAAAAAAATATTTTTTGACAATGTCCATCAGTGGATGATGAGAATGTCAGTTTTGACAAAGAACACTGTTCATTACTAAAATGCTCTAATTGAGCTGTTAGAATGTCAGAAACAAGCTTTCTGAGCTGAGAACTACATTTTGTGACAATGTCCATCAGTGGATGATGAGAATGTCAGTTTTGACAAAGAACACTGTTCATTACTAAAATGCTCTAATTGAGCTGTTAGAATCTCAGAAACAAGCTTTCTGAGCTGAAAACTGCATTTTGTGACAGAGTGCATCAGTGAATGATGAGAATGTCAGTTTTGACAAAGAACACAATTCATTACTAAAATGCTCTGATTGAGCTGTTAGAATGACAGAAACAAGCTTTCTGGGCTAAAAAATTCATTTTGTGACAATGTCCATCAGTGGATGATGAGAATGTCAGTTTTGACAAAGAACACTGTTCATTACTAAAATGCTCTAATTGAGCTGTTAGAATGTCAGAAACAAGCTTTCTGAGCTGAAAACTGCATTTTGTGACACAGTTCATCAGTGGATGATGAGAATGTCAGTTTTGACAAAGAACACTGTTCATTACTAAAATGCTCTGATTGAGCTGTTAGAATGTCAGAAACAAGTTTTCTGGGCTAAAAAATGCATTTTTTGACAATGTCCATCAGTGGATGATGAGAAACTCAGTTTTGACAAAGAACACTGTTCATTACTGAAATGTTCTAATCGAGCTGTTAGAATGTCAGAAACAAGCTTTCTGAGCTGAAAACTGCATTTTGTGACAGAGTGCATCAGTGGATGATGAGAATGTCAGTTTTGACAAAGAACACTGTTCATTACTAAAATGCTCTAATTGAGCTGTTAGAATGTCAGAAACAAGCTTTCTGGGCTAAAAAATGCATTTTGTGACAATGTCCATCAGATGATGATGAGAAACTCAGTTTTGACAAAGAACACTCTTCATTACTAAAATGCTCTGATTGAGCTGTTAGAATGACAGAAACAAGTTTTCTGGGCTAAAAAATTCAATTTTTGACAATTTCCATCAGTGGATGATGAGAATGTCAGTTTTGACAAAGAACACTGTTCATTACTAAAATGCTCTAATTGAGCTGTTAGAATGTCAAAAACAAGCTTTCTGAGCTGAAAACTGCATTTTGTGACAGAGTGCATCAGTGGATGATGAGAATGTCAGTTTTGACAAAGAACACTGTTCATTACTAAAATGCTCTAATTGAGCTGTTAGAATGTCAGAAACAAGCTTTCTGGGCTAAAAAATGCATTTTGTGACAATGTCCATCAGATGATGATGAGAAACTCAGTTTTGACAAAGAACACTGTTCATTACTGATATGTTCTAATTGAGCTGTTAGAATGTCAGAAACAAGCTTTCTGAGCTGAAAACTGCATTTTGTGACAGAGTGCATCAGTGGATGATGAGAATGTCAGTTTTGACAAAGAACACTCTTCATTAGTAAAATGCTCTGATTGAGCTGTTAGAATGACAGAAACAAGCTTTCTGGGCTAAAAAAAATATTTTTTGACAATGTCCATCAGTGGATGATGAGAATGTCAGTTTTGACAAAGAACACTGTTCATTACTAAAATGCTCTAATTGAGCTGTTAGAATGTCAGAAACAAGCTTTCTGAGCTGAGAACTACATTTTGTGACAATGTCCATCAGTGGATGATGAGAATGTCAGTTTTGACAAAGAACACTGTTCATTACTAAAATGCTCTAATTGAGCTGTTAGAATCTCAGAAACAAGCTTTCTGAGCTGAAAACTGCATTTTGTGACAGAGTGCATCAGTGAATGATGAGAATGTCAGTTTTGACAAAGAACACAATTCATTACTAAAATGCTCTGATTGAGCTGTTAGAATGACAGAAACAAGCTTTCTGGGCTAAAAAATTCATTTTGTGACAATGTCCATCAGTGGATGATGAGAATGTCAGTTTTGACAAAGAACACTGTTCATTACTAAAATGCTCTAATTGAGCTGTTAGAATGTCAGAAACAAGCTTTCTGAGCTGAAAACTGCATTTTGTGACACAGTTCATCAGTGGATGATGAGAATGTCAGTTTTGACAAAGAACACTGTTCATTACTAAAATGCTCTGATTGAGCTGTTAGAATGTCAGAAACAAGTTTTCTGGGCTAAAAAATTCATTTTTTGACAATGTCCATCAGTGGATGATGAGAAACTCAGTTTTGACAAAGAACACTGTTCATTACTGAAATGTTCTAATTGAGCTGTTAGAATGTCAGAAACAAGCTTTCTGAGCTGAAAACTGCATTTTGTGACAGAGTGCATCAGTGGATGATGAGAATGTCAGTTTTGACAAAGAACACTGTTCATTACTAAAATGCTCTAATTGAGCTGTTAGAATGTCAGAAACAAGCTTTCTGGGCTAAAAAATGCATTTTGTGACAATGTCCATCAGATGATGATGAGAAACTCAGTTTTGACAAAGAACACTGTTCATTACTGATATGTTCTAATTGAGCTGTTAGAATGTCAGAAACAAGCTTTCTGAGCTGAAAACTGCATTTTGTGACAGAGTGCATCAGTGGATGATGAGAATGTCAGTTTTGACAAAGAACACTCTTCATTAGTAAAATGCTCTGATTGAGCTGTTAGAATGACAGAAACAAGCTTTCTGGGCTAAAAAAAATATTTTTTGACAATGTCCATCAGTGGATGATGAGAATGTCAGTTTTGACAAAGAACACTGTTCATTACTAAAATGCTCTAATTGAGCTGTTAGAATGTCAGAAACAAGCTTTCTGAGCTGAAAACTGCATTTTGTGACGAAGTGCATCAGTGGATGATGAGAAACTCAGTTTTGACAAAGAACACTGTTCATTACTGAAATGTTCTAATTGAGCTGTTAGAATGTCAGAAACAAGCTTTCTGAGCTGAGAACTACATTTTGTGACAAAGTGCATCAGTGGATGATGAGAATGTCAGTTTTGACAAAGAACACTCTTCATTACTAAAATGCTCTGATTGAGCTGTTAGAATGACAGAAACAAGCTTTCTGGGCTAAAAAATTCATTTTGTGACAATGTCCATCAGTGGATGATGAGAATGTCAGTTTTGACAAAGAACACTGTTCATTACTAAAATGCTCTAATTGAGCTGTTAGAATGTCAGAAACAAGCTTTCTGGGCTAAAAAATGCATTTTGTGACAATGTCCATCAGAGGATGATGAGAAACTCAGTTTTGACAAAGAACACTGTTCATTACTGAAATGTTCTAATTGAGCTGTTAGAATGTCAGAAACAAGCTTTCTGAGCTGAAAACTGCATTTTGTGACAGAGTGCATCAGTGGATGATGAGAATGTCAGTTTTGACAAAGAACACTCTTCATTACTAAAATGCTCTGATTGAGCTGTTAGAATGACAGAAACAAGCTTTCTGGGCTAAAAAATTCATTTTGTGACAATGTCCATCAGTGGATGATGAGAATGTCAGTTTTGACAAAGAACACTCTTCATTACTAAAATGCTCTGATTGAGCTGTTAGAATGACAGAAACAAGTTTTCTGGGCTAAAAAATTCATTTTTTGACAATGTCCATCAGTGGATGATGAGAATGTCAGTTTTGAAAAAGAACACTGTTCATTACTAAAATGCTCTGATTGAGCTGTTAGAATGACAGAAACAAGTTTTCTGGGCTAAAAAAAATATTTTTTGACAATGTCCATCAGTGGATGATGAGAATGTCAGTTTTGACAAAGAACACTGTTCATTACTACAATGCTCTGATTGAGCTGTTAGAATGACAGAAACAAGCTTTCTGGGCTAAAAAATTCATTTTGTGACAATGTCCATCAGTGGATGATGAGAATGTCAGTTTTGAAAAAGAACACTGTTCATTACTAAAATGCTCTGATTGAGCTGTTAGAATGACAGAAACAAGTTTTCTGGGCTAAAAAATTCATTTTTTGACAATGTCCATCAGTGGATGATGAGAAACTCAGTTTTGACAAAGAACACTGTTCATTACTGAAATGTTCTAATTGAGCTGTTAGAATGACAGAAACAAGCTTTCTGGGCTAAAAAAAATATTTTTTGACAATGTCCATCAGTGGATGATGAGAATGTCAGTTTTGACAAAGAACACTGTTCATTACTAAGATGCTCTAATTGAGCTGTTAGAATGTCAGAAACAAGCTTTCTGGGCTAAAAAAATGCATTTTGTGACAATGTCCATCAGAGGATGATGAGAAACTCAGTTTTGACAAAGAACACTGTTCATTACTGAAATGTTCTAATTGAGCTGTTAGAATGTCAGAAACAAGCTTTCTGAGCTGAAAACTGCATTTTGTGACAATGTCCATCAGTGGATGATGAGAATGTCAGTTTTGACAAAGAACACTGTTCATTACTAAAATGCTCTAATTGAGCTGTTAGAATGTCAGAAACAAGCTTTCTGGGCTAAAAAATGCATTTTGTGACAATGTCCATCAGAGGATGATGAGAAACTCAGTTTTGACAAAGAACACTGTTCATTACTGAAATGTTCTAATTGAGCTGTTAGAATGTCAGAAACAAGCTTTCTGAGCTGAAAACTGCATTTTGTGACAGAGTGCATCAGTGGATGATGAGAATGTCAGTTTTGACAAAGAACACTGTTCATTACTAAAATGCTCTAATTGAGCTGTTAGAATGTCAGAAACAAGCTTTCTGAGCTGAAAACTGCATTTTGTGACAGAGTGCATCAGTGGATGATGAGAATGTCAGTTTTGACAAAGAACACTCTTCATTACTAAAATGCTCTGATTGAGCTGTTAGAATGACAGAAACAAGCTTTCTGGGCTAAAAAATTCATTTTGTGACAATGTCCATCAGTGGATGATGAGAATGTCAGTTTTGACAAAGAACACTGTTCATTACTAAAATGCTCTAATTGAGCTGTTAGAATGTCAGAAACAAGCTTTCTGGGCTAAAAAATGCATTTTGTGACAATGTCCATCAGATGATGATGAGAAACTCAGTTTTGACAAAGAACACTGTTCATTACTGATATGTTCTAATTGAGCTGTTAGAATGTCAGAAACAAGCTTTCTGAGCTGAAAACTGCATTTTGTGACAGAGTGCATCAGTGGATGATGAGAATGTCAGTTTTGACAAAGAACACTCTTCATTAGTAAAATGCTCTGATTGAGCTGTTAGAATGACAGAAACAAGCTTTCTGGGCTAAAAAAAATATTTTTTGACAATGTCCATCAGTGGATGATGAGAATGTCAGTTTTGACAAAGAACACTGTTCATTACTAAAATGCTCTAATTGAGCTGTTAGAATGTCAGAAACAAGCTTTCTGAGCTGAAAACTGCATTTTGTGACGAAGTGCATCAGTGGATGATGAGAAACTCAGTTTTGACAAAGAACACTGTTCATTACTGAAATGTTCTAATTGAGCTGTTAGAATGTCAGAAACAAGCTTTCTGAGCTGAGAACTACATTTTGTGACAAAGTGCATCAGTGGATGATGAGAATGTCAGTTTTGACAAAGAACACTCTTCATTACTAAAATGCTCTGATTGAGCTGTTAGAATGACAGAAACAAGCTTTCTGGGCTAAAAAATTCATTTTGTGACAATGTCCATCAGTGGATGATGAGAATGTCAGTTTTGACAAAGAACACTGTTCATTACTAAAATGCTCTAATTGAGCTGTTAGAATGTCAGAAACAAGCTTTCTGGGCTAAAAAATGCATTTTGTGACAATGTCCATCAGAGGATGATGAGAAACTCAGTTTTGACAAAGAACACTGTTCATTACTGAAATGTTCTAATTGAGCTGTTAGAATGTCAGAAACAAGCTTTCTGAGCTGAAAACTGCATTTTGTGACAGAGTGCATCAGTGGATGATGAGAATGTCAGTTTTGACAAAGAACACTCTTCATTACTAAAATGCTCTGATTGAGCTGTTAGAATGACAGAAACAAGCTTTCTGGGCTAAAAAATTCATTTTGTGACAATGTCCATCAGTGGATGATGAGAATGTCAGTTTTGACAAAGAACACTGTTCATTACTAAAATGCTCTAATTGAGCTGTTAGAATGTCAGAAACAAGCTTTCTGGGCTAAAAAATGCATTTTGTGACAATGTCCATCAGAGGATGATGAGAAACTCAGTTTTGACAAAGAACACTGTTCATTACTGAAATGTTCTAATTGAGCTGTTAGAATGTCAGAAACAAGCTTTCTGAGCTGAAAACTGCATTTTGTGACAGAGTGCATCAGTGGATGATGAGAATGTCAGTTCTGACAAAGAACACTCTTCATTACTAAAATGCTCTGATTGAGCTGTTAGAATGACAGAAACAAGCTTTCTGGGCTAAAAAATTCATTTTGTGACAATGTCCATCAGTGGATGATGAGAATGTCAGTTTTGAAAAAGAACACTGTTCATTACTAAAATGCTCTGATTGAGCTGTTAGAATGACAGAAACAAGTTTTCTGGGCTAAAAAATTCATTTTTTGACAATGTCCATCAGTGGATGATGAGAAACTCAGTTTTGACAAAGAACACTGTTCATTACTGAAATGTTCTAATTGAGCTGTTAGAATGACAGAAACAAGCTTTCTGGGCTAAAAAAAATATTTTTTGACAATGTCCATCAGTGGATGATGAGAATGTCAGTTTTGACAAAGAACACTGTTCATTACTAAGATGCTCTAATTGAGCTGTTAGAATGTCAGAAACAAGCTTTCTGGGCTAAAAAAATGCATTTTGTGACAATGTCCATCAGAGGATGATGAGAAACTCAGTTTTGACAAAGAACACTGTTCATTACTGAAATGTTCTAATTGAGCTGTTAGAATGTCAGAAACAAGCTTTCTGAGCTGAAAACTGCATTTTGTGACAATGTCCATCAGTGGATGATGAGAATGTCAGTTTTGACAAAGAACACTGTTCATTACTAAAATGCTCTAATTGAGCTGTTAGAATGTCAGAAACAAGCTTTCTGGGCTAAAAAATGCATTTTGTGACAATGTCCATCAGAGGATGATGAGAAACTCAGTTTTGACAAAGAACACTGTTCATTACTGAAATGTTCTAATTGAGCTGTTAGAATGTCAGAAACAAGCTTTCTGAGCTGAAAACTGCATTTTGTGACAGAGTGCATCAGTGGATGATGAGAATGTCAGTTTTGACAAAGAACACTGTTCATTACTAAAATGCTCTAATTGAGCTGTTAGAATGTCAGAAACAAGCTTTCTGAGCTGAAAACTGCATTTTGTGACAGAGTGCATCAGTGGATGATGAGAATGTCAGTTTTGACAAAGAACACTCTTCATTACTAAAATGCTCTGATTGAGCTGTTAGAATGACAGAAACAAGCTTTCTGGGCTAAAAAATTCATTTTGTGACAATGTCCATCAGTGGATGATGAGAATGTCAGTTTTGACAAAGAACACTGTTCATTACTAAAATGCTCTAATTGAGCTGTTAGAATGTCAGAAACAAGCTTTCTGGGCTAAAAAATGCATTTTGTGACAATGTCCATCAGATGATGATGAGAAACTCAGTTTTGACAAAGAACACTGTTCATTACTGATATGTTCTAATTGAGCTGTTAGAATGTCAGAAACAAGCTTTCTGAGCTGAAAACTGCATTTTGTGACAGAGTGCATCAGTGGATGATGAGAATGTCAGTTTTGACAAAGAACACTCTTCATTAGTAAAATGCTCTGATTGAGCTGTTAGAATGACAGAAACAAGCTTTCTGGGCTAAAAAAAATATTTTTTGACAATGTCCATCAGTGGATGATGAGAATGTCAGTTTTGACAAAGAACACTGTTCATTACTAAAATGCTCTAATTGAGCTGTTAGAATGTCAGAAACAAGCTTTCTGAGCTGAAAACTGCATTTTGTGACGAAGTGCATCAGTGGATGATGAGAAGCTCAGTTTTGACAAAGAACACTGTTCATTACTGAAATGTTCTAATTGAGCTGTTAGAATGTCAGAAACAAGCTTTCTGAGCTGAGAACTACATTTTGTGACAAAGTGCATCAGTGGATGATGAGAATGTCAGTTTTGACAAAGAACACTCTTCATTACTAAAATGCTCTGATTGAGCTGTTAGAATGACAGAAACAAGCTTTCTGGGCTAAAAAATTCATTTTGTGACAATGTCCATCAGTGGATGATGAGAATGTCAGTTTTGACAAAGAACACTGTTCATTACTAAAATGCTCTAATTGAGCTGTTAGAATGTCAGAAACAAGCTTTCTGGGCTAAAAAATGCATTTTGTGACAATGTCCATCAGAGGATGATGAGAAACTCAGTTTTGACAAAGAACACTGTTCATTACTGAAATGTTCTAATTGAGCTGTTAGAATGTCAGAAACAAGCTTTCTGAGCTGAAAACTGCATTTTGTGACAGAGTGCATCAGTGGATGATGAGAATGTCAGTTTTGACAAAGAACACTCTTCATTACTAAAATGCTCTGATTGAGCTGTTAGAATGACAGAAACAAGCTTTCTGGGCTAAAAAATTCATTTTGTGACAATGTCCATCAGTGGATGATGAGAATGTCAGTTTTGACAAAGAACACTGTTCATTACTAAAATGCTCTAATTGAGCTGTTAGAATGTCAGAAACAAGCTTTCTGGGCTAAAAAATGCATTTTGTGACAATGTCCATCAGAGGATGATGAGAAACTCAGTTTTGACAAAGAACACTGTTCATTACTGAAATGTTCTAATTGAGCTGTTAGAATGTCAGAAACAAGCTTTCTGAGCTGAAAACTGCATTTTGTGACAGAGTGCATCAGTGGATGATGAGAATGTCAGTTTTGACAAAGAACACTCTTCATTACTAAAATGCTCTGATTGAGCTGTTAGAATGACAGAAACAAGCTTTCTGGGCTAAAAAATTCATTTTGTGACAATGTCCATCAGTGGATGATGAGAATGTCAGTTTTGACAAAGAACACTCTTCATTACTAAAATGCTCTGATTGAGCTGTTAGAATGACAGAAACAAGTTTTCTGGGCTAAAAAATTCATTTTTTGACAATGTCCATCAGTGGATGATGAGAATGTCAGTTTTGAAAAAGAACACTGTTCATTACTAAAATGCTCTGATTGAGCTGTTAGAATGACAGAAACAAGTTTTCTGGGCTAAAAAAAATATTTTTTGACAATGTCCATCAGTGGATGATGAGAATGTCAGTTTTGACAAAGAACACTGTTCATTACTACAATGCTCTGATTGAGCTGTTAGAATGACAGAAACAAGCTTTCTGGGCCAAAAAACTGCATTTTGTGACAGAGTGCATCAGTGGATGATGAGAATGTCAGTTTTGACAAAGAACACTGTTCATTACTAAAATGCTCTAATTGAGCTGTTAGAATGTCAGAAACAAGCTTTCTGAGCTGAAAACTGCATTTTGTGACAGAGTGCATCAGTGGATGATGAGAATGTCAGTTTTGACAAAGAACACTCTTCATTATTAAAATGCTCTGATTGAGCTGTTAGAATGACAGAAACAAGCTTTCTGGGCTAAAAAATTCATTTTGTGACAATGTCCATCAGTGGATGATGAGAATGTCAGTTTTGACAAAGAACACTGTTCATTACTAAAATGCTCTAATTGAGCTGTTAGAATGTCAGAAACAAGCTTTCTGGGCTAAAAAATGCATTTTGTGACAATGTCCATCAGATGATGATGAGAAACTCAGTTTTGACAAAGAACACTGTTCATTACTGATATGTTCTAATTGAGCTGTTAGAATGTCAGAAACAAGCTTTCTGAGCTGAAAACTGCATTTTGTGACAGAGTGCATCAGTGGATGATGAGAATGTCAGTTTTGACAAAGAACACTCTTCATTAGTAAAATGCTCTGATTGAGCTGTTAGAATGACAGAAACAAGCTTTCTGGGCTAAAAAAAATATTTTTTGACAATGTCCATCAGTGGATGATGAGAATGTCAGTTTTGACAAAGAACACTGTTCATTACTAAAATGCTCTAATTGAGCTGTTAGAATGTCAGAAACAAGCTTTCTGAGCTGAAAACTGCATTTTGTGACGAAGTGCATCAGTGGATGATGAGAAGCTCAGTTTTGACAAAGAACACTGTTCATTACTGAAATGTTCTAATTGAGCTGTTAGAATGTCAGAAACAAGCTTTCTGAGCTGAGAACTACATTTTGTGACAAAGTGCATCAGTGGATGATGAGAATGTCAGTTTTGACAAAGAACACTCTTCATTACTAAAATGCTCTGATTGAGCTGTTAGAATGACAGAAACAAGCTTTCTGGGCTAAAAAATTCATTTTGTGACAATGTCCATCAGTGGATGATGAGAATGTCAGTTTTGACAAAGAACACTGTTCATTACTAAAATGCTCTAATTGAGCTGTTAGAATGTCAGAAACAAGCTTTCTGGGCTAAAAAATGCATTTTGTGACAATGTCCATCAGAGGATGATGAGAAACTCAGTTTTGACAAAGAACACTGTTCATTACTGAAATGTTCTAATTGAGCTGTTAGAATGTCAGAAACAAGCTTTCTGAGCTGAAAACTGCATTTTGTGACAGAGTGCATCAGTGGATGATGAGAATGTCAGTTTTGACAAAGAACACTCTTCATTACTAAAATGCTCTGATTGAGCTGTTAGAATGACAGAAACAAGCTTTCTGGGCTAAAAAATTCATTTTGTGACAATGTCCATCAGTGGATGATGAGAATGTCAGTTTTGACAAAGAACACTGTTCATTACTAAAATGCTCTAATTGAGCTGTTAGAATGTCAGAAACAAGCTTTCTGGGCTAAAAAATGCATTTTGTGACAATGTCCATCAGAGGATGATGAGAAACTCAGTTTTGACAAAGAACACTGTTCATTACTGAAATGTTCTAATTGAGCTGTTAGAATGTCAGAAACAAGCTTTCTGAGCTGAAAACTGCATTTTGTGACAGAGTGCATCAGTGGATGATGAGAATGTCAGTTTTGACAAAGAACACTCTTCATTACTAAAATGCTCTGATTGAGCTGTTAGAATGACAGAAACAAGCTTTCTGGGCTAAAAAATTCATTTTGTGACAATGTCCATCAGTGGATGATGAGAATGTCAGTTTTGACAAAGAACACTCTTCATTACTAAAATGCTCTGATTGAGCTGTTAGAATGACAGAAACAAGTTTTCTGGGCTAAAAAATTCATTTTTTGACAATGTCCATCAGTGGATGATGAGAATGTCAGTTTTGAAAAAGAACACTGTTCATTACTAAAATGCTCTGATTGAGCTGTTAGAATGACAGAAACAAGTTTTCTGGGCTAAAAAAAATATTTTTTGACAATGTCCATCAGTGGATGATGAGAATGTCAGTTTTGACAAAGAACACTGTTCATTACTACAATGCTCTGATTGAGCTGTTAGAATGACAGAAACAAGCTTTCTGGGCTAAAAAATTCATTTTGTGACAATGTCCATCAGTGGATGATGAGAATGTCAGTTTTGAAAAAGAACACTGTTCATTACTAAAATGCTCTGATTGAGCTGTTAGAATGACAGAAACAAGTTTTCTGGGCTAAAAAATTCATTTTTTGACAATGTCCATCAGTGGATGATGAGAAACTCAGTTTTGACAAAGAACACTGTTCATTACTGAAATGTTCTAATTGAGCTGTTAGAATGACAGAAACAAGCTTTCTGGGCTAAAAAAAATATTTTTTGACAATGTCCATCAGTGGATGATGAGAATGTCAGTTTTGACAAAGAACACTGTTCATTACTAAGATGCTCTAATTGAGCTGTTAGAATGTCAGAAACAAGCTTTCTGGGCTAAAAAAATGCATTTTGTGACAATGTCCATCAGAGGATGATGAGAAACTCAGTTTTGACAAAGAACACTGTTCATTACTGAAATGTTCTAATTGAGCTGTTAGAATGTCAGAAACAAGCTTTCTGAGCTGAAAACTGCATTTTGTGACAATGTCCATCAGTGGATGATGAGAATGTCAGTTTTGACAAAGAACACTGTTCATTACTAAAATGCTCTAATTGAGCTGTTAGAATGTCAGAAACAAGCTTTCTGGGCTAAAAAATGCATTTTGTGACAATGTCCATCAGAGGATGATGAGAAACTCAGTTTTGACAAAGAACACTGTTCATTACTGAAATGTTCTAATTGAGCTGTTAGAATGTCAGAAACAAGCTTTCTGAGCTGAAAACTGCATTTTGTGACAGAGTGCATCAGTGGATGATGAGAATGTCAGTTTTGACAAAGAACACTGTTCATTACTAAAATGCTCTAATTGAGCTGTTAGAATGTCAGAAACAAGCTTTCTGAGCTGAAAACTGCATTTTGTGACAGAGTGCATCAGTGGATGATGAGAATGTCAGTTTTGACAAAGAACACTCTTCATTACTAAAATGCTCTGATTGAGCTGTTAGAATGACAGAAACAAGCTTTCTGGGCTAAAAAATTCATTTTGTGACAATGTCCATCAGTGGATGATGAGAATGTCAGTTTTGACAAAGAACACTGTTCATTACTAAAATGCTCTAATTGAGCTGTTAGAATGACAGAAACAAGTTTTCTGGGCTAAAAAAAATATTTTTTGACAATGTCCATCAGTGGATGATGAGAATGTCAGTTTTGACAAAGAACACTGTTCATTACTAAGATGCTCTAATTGAGCTGTTAGAATGTCAGAAACAAGCTTTCTGAGCTGAAAACTGCATTTTGTGACAGAGTGCATCAGTGGATGATGATAATGTCAGTTTTGACAAAGAACACTGTTCATTACTAAAATGCTCTAATTGAGCTGTTAGAATGTCAGAAACAAGCTTTATGAGCTGAAAACTGCATTTTGTGACAGAGTGCATCAGTGGATGATGAGAATGTCAGTTTTGACAAAGAACACTGTTCATTACTAAAATGCTCTAATTGAGCTGTTAGAATCTCAGAAACAAGCTTTCTGAGCTGAAAACTGCATTTTGTGACAGAGTGCATCAGTGAATGATGAGAATGTCAGTTTTGACAAAGAACACAATTCATTACTAAAATGCTCTGATTGAGCTGTTAGAATGACAGAAACAAGCTTTCTGGGCTAAAAAATTCATTTTGTGACAATGTCCATCAGTGGATGATGAGAATGTCAGTTTTGACAAAGAACACAATTCATTACTAAAATGCTCTGATTGAGCTGTTAGAATGACAGAAACAAGCTTTCTGGGCTAAAAAATTCATTTTGTGACAATGTCCATCAGTGGATGATGAGAATGTCAGTTTTGACAAAGAACACTGTTCATTACTAAAATGCTCTAATTGAGCTGTTAGAATGTCAGAAACAAGCTTTCTGAGCTGAAAACTGCATTTTGTGACGAAGTGCATCAGTGGATGATGAGAAACTCAGTTTTGACAAAGAACACTGTTCATTACTGAAATGTTCTAATTGAGCTGTTAGAATGTCAGAAACAAGCTTTCTGAGCTGAGAACTACATTTTGTGACAAAGTGCATCAGTGAATGATGAGAATGTCAGTTTTGACAAAGAACACAATTCATTACTAAAATGCTCTGATTGAGCTGTTAGAATGACAGAAACAAGCTTTCTGGGCTAAAAAATTCATTTTGTGACAATGTCCATCAGTGGATGATGAGAATGTCAGTTTTGACAAAGAACACTGTTCATTACTAAAATGCTCTAATTGAGCTGTTAGAATGTCAGAAACAAGCTTTCTGAGCTGAAAACTGCATTTTGTGACACAGTTCATCAGTGGATGATGAGAATGTCAGTTTTGACAAAGAACACTGTTCATTACTAAAATGCTCTGATTGAGCTGTTAGAATGTCAGAAACAAGTTTTCTGGGCTAAAAAATTCATTTTTTGACAATGTCCATCAGTGGATGATGAGAAACTCAGTTTTGACAAAGAACACTGTTCATTACTGAAATGTTCTAATTGAGCTGTTAGAATGTCAGAAACAAGCTTTCTGAGCTGAAAACTGCATTTTGTGACAGAGTGCATCAGTGGATGATGAGAATGTCAGTTTTGACAAAGAACACTGTTCATTACTAAAATGCTCTAATTGAGCTGTTAGAATGTCAGAAACAAGCTTTCTGGGCTAAAAAATGCATTTTGTGACAATGTCCATCAGATGATGATGAGAAACTCAGTTTTGACAAAGAACACTGTTCATTACTGATATGTTCTAATTGAGCTGTTAGAATGTCAGAAACAAGCTTTCTGAGCTGAAAACTGCATTTTGTGACAGAGTGCATCAGTGGATGATGAGAATGTCAGTTTTGACAAAGAACACTCTTCATTAGTAAAATGCTCTGATTGAGCTGTTAGAATGACAGAAACAAGCTTTCTGGGCTAAAAAAAATATTTTTTGACAATGTCCATCAGTGGATGATGAGAATGTCAGTTTTGACAAAGAACACTGTTCATTACTACAATGCTCTGATTGAGCTGTTAGAATGACAGAAACAAGCTTTCTGGGCTAAAAAATTCATTTTGTGACAATGTCCATCAGTGGATGATGAGAATGTCAGTTTTGAAAAAGAACACTGTTCATTACTAAAATGCTCTGATTGAGCTGTTAGAATGACAGAAACAAGTTTTCTGGGCTAAAAAATTCATTTTTTGACAATGTCCATCAGTGGATGATGAGAAACTCAGTTTTGACAAAGAACACTGTTCATTACTGAAATGTTCTAATTGAGCTGTTAGAATGACAGAAACAAGCTTTCTGGGCTAAAAAAAATATTTTTTGACAATGTCCATCAGTGGATGATGAGAATGTCAGTTTTGACAAAGAACACTGTTCATTACTAAGATTTGATTTGATTTGATTTGATTCAATTTATTGTCATTACACACATACAAGTACAGTGCAACGAAATGTATTAGCTGTTAGAAAGATGCTCAGATGCTCTAATTGAGCTGTTAGAATGTCAGAAACAAGCTTTCTGGGCTAAAAAAATGCATTTTGTGACAATGTCCATCAGAGGATGATGAGAAACTCAGTTTTGACAAAGAACACTGTTCATTACTGAAATGTTCTAATTGAGCTGTTAGAATGTCAGAAACAAGCTTTCTGAGCTGAAAACTGCATTTTGTGACAATGTCCATCAGTGGATGATGAGAATGTCAGTTTTGACAAAGAACACTGTTCATTACTAAAATGCTCTAATTGAGCTGTTAGAATGTCAGAAACAAGCTTTCTGGGCTAAAAAATGCATTTTGTGACAATGTCCATCAGAGGATGATGAGAAACTCAGTTTTGACAAAGAACACTGTTCATTACTGAAATGTTCTAATTGAGCTGTTAGAATGTCAGAAACAAGCTTTCTGAGCTGAAAACTGCATTTTGTGACAGAGTGCATCAGTGGATGATGAGAATGTCAGTTTTGACAAAGAACACTGTTCATTACTAAAATGCTCTAATTGAGCTGTTAGAATGTCAGAAACAAGCTTTCTGAGCTGAAAACTGCATTTTGTGACAGAGTGCATCAGTGGATGATGAGAATGTCAGTTTTGACAAAGAACACTCTTCATTACTAAAATGCTCTGATTGAGCTGTTAGAATGACAGAAACAAGCTTTCTGGGCTAAAAAATTCATTTTGTGACAATGTCCATCAGTGGATGATGAGAATGTCAGTTTTGACAAAGAACACTGTTCATTACTAAAATGCTCTAATTGAGCTGTTAGAATGTCAGAAACAAGCTTTCTGGGCTAAAAAATGCATTTTGTGACAATGTCCATCAGATGATGATGAGAAACTCAGTTTTGACAAAGAACACTGTTCATTACTGATATGTTCTAATTGAGCTGTTAGAATGTCAGAAACAAGCTTTCTGAGCTGAAAACTGCATTTTGTGACAGAGTGCATCAGTGGATGATGAGAATGTCAGTTTTGACAAAGAACACTCTTCATTAGTAAAATGCTCTGATTGAGCTGTTAGAATGACAGAAACAAGCTTTCTGGGCTAAAAAAAATATTTTTTGACAATGTCCATCAGTGGATGATGAGAATGTCAGTTTTGACAAAGAACACTGTTCATTACTAAAATGCTCTAATTGAGCTGTTAGAATGTCAGAAACAAGCTTTCTGAGCTGAAAACTGCCTATGTGACGAAGTGCATCAGTGGATGATGAGAAACTCAGTTTTGACAAAGAACACTGTTCATTACTGAAATGTTCTAATTGAGCTGTTAGAATGTCAGAAACAAGCTTTCTGAGCTGAGAACTACATTTTGTGACAAAGTGCATCAGTGGATGATGAGAATGTCAGTTTTGACAAAGAACACTGTTCATTACTACAATGCTCTGATTGAGCTGTTAGAATGACAGAAACAAGCTTTCTGGGCTAAAAAATTCATTTTGTGACAATGTCCATCAGTGGATGATGAGAATGTCAGTTTTGACAAAGAACACTGTTCATTACTAAAATGCTCTAATTGAGCTGTTAGAATGACAGAAACAAGTTTTCTGGGCTAAAAAAAATATTTTTTGACAATGTCCATCAGTGGATGATGAGAATGTCAGTTTTGACAAAGAACACTGTTCATTACTAAGATGCTCTAATTGAGCTGTTAGAATGTCAGAAACAAGCTTTCTGAGCTGAAAACTGCATTTTGTGACAGAGTGCATCAGTGGATGATGATAATGTCAGTTTTGACAAAGAACACTGTTCATTACTAAAATGCTCTAATTGAGCTGTTAGAATGTCAGAAACAAGCTTTATGAGCTGAAAACTGCATTTTGTGACAGAGTGCATCAGTGGATGATGAGAATGTCAGTTTTGACAAAGAACACTGTTCATTACTAAAATGCTCTAATTGAGCTGTTAGAATCTCAGAAACAAGCTTTCTGAGCTGAAAACTGCATTTTGTGACAGAGTGCATCAGTGAATGATGAGAATGTCAGTTTTGACAAAGAACACAATTCATTACTAAAATGCTCTGATTGAGCTGTTAGAATGACAGAAACAAGCTTTCTGGGCTAAAAAATTCATTTTGTGACAATGTCCATCAGTGGATGATGAGAATGTCAGTTTTGACAAAGAACACAATTCATTACTAAAATGCTCTGATTGAGCTGTTAGAATGACAGAAACAAGCTTTCTGGGCTAAAAAATTCATTTTGTGACAATGTCCATCAGTGGATGATGAGAATGTCAGTTTTGACAAAGAACACTGTTCATTACTAAAATGCTCTAATTGAGCTGTTAGAATGTCAGAAACAAGCTTTCTGAGCTGAAAACTGCATTTTGTGACGAAGTGCATCAGTGGATGATGAGAAACTCAGTTTTGACAAAGAACACTGTTCATTACTGAAATGTTCTAATTGAGCTGTTAGAATGTCAGAAACAAGCTTTCTGAGCTGAGAACTACATTTTGTGACAAAGTGCATCAGTGAATGATGAGAATGTCAGTTTTGACAAAGAACACAATTCATTACTAAAATGCTCTGATTGAGCTGTTAGAATGACAGAAACAAGCTTTCTGGGCTAAAAAATTCATTTTGTGACAATGTCCATCAGTGGATGATGAGAATGTCAGTTTTGACAAAGAACACTGTTCATTACTAAAATGCTCTAATTGAGCTGTTAGAATGTCAGAAACAAGCTTTCTGAGCTGAAAACTGCATTTTGTGACACAGTTCATCAGTGGATGATGAGAATGTCAGTTTTGACAAAGAACACTGTTCATTACTAAAATGCTCTGATTGAGCTGTTAGAATGTCAGAAACAAGTTTTCTGGGCTAAAAAATTCATTTTTTGACAATGTCCATCAGTGGATGATGAGAAACTCAGTTTTGACAAAGAACACTGTTCATTACTGAAATGTTCTAATTGAGCTGTTAGAATGTCAGAAACAAGCTTTCTGAGCTGAAAACTGCATTTTGTGACAGAGTGCATCAGTGGATGATGAGAATGTCAGTTTTGACAAAGAACACTGTTCATTACTAAAATGCTCTAATTGAGCTGTTAGAATGTCAGAAACAAGCTTTCTGGGCTAAAAAATGCATTTTGTGACAATGTCCATCAGATGATGATGAGAAACTCAGTTTTGACAAAGAACACTGTTCATTACTGATATGTTCTAATTGAGCTGTTAGAATGTCAGAAACAAGCTTTCTGAGCTGAAAACTGCATTTTGTGACAGAGTGCATCAGTGGATGATGAGAATGTCAGTTTTGACAAAGAACACTCTTCATTAGTAAAATGCTCTGATTGAGCTGTTAGAATGACAGAAACAAGCTTTCTGGGCTAAAAAAAATATTTTTTGACAATGTCCATCAGTGGATGATGAGAATGTCAGTTTTGACAAAGAACACTGTTCATTACTACAATGCTCTGATTGAGCTGTTAGAATGACAGAAACAAGCTTTCTGGGCTAAAAAATTCATTTTGTGACAATGTCCATCAGTGGATGATGAGAATGTCAGTTTTGAAAAAGAACACTGTTCATTACTAAAATGCTCTGATTGAGCTGTTAGAATGACAGAAACAAGTTTTCTGGGCTAAAAAATTCATTTTTTGACAATGTCCATCAGTGGATGATGAGAAACTCAGTTTTGACAAAGAACACTGTTCATTACTGAAATGTTCTAATTGAGCTGTTAGAATGACAGAAACAAGCTTTCTGGGCTAAAAAAAATATTTTTTGACAATGTCCATCAGTGGATGATGAGAATGTCAGTTTTGACAAAGAACACTGTTCATTACTAAGATTTGATTTGATTTGATTTGATTCAATTTATTGTCATTACACACATACAAGTACAGTGCAACGAAATGTATTAGCTGTTAGAAAGATGCTCAGATGCTCTAATTGAGCTGTTAGAATGTCAGAAACAAGCTTTCTGGGCTAAAAAAATGCATTTTGTGACAATGTCCATCAGAGGATGATGAGAAACTCAGTTTTGACAAAGAACACTGTTCATTACTGAAATGTTCTAATTGAGCTGTTAGAATGTCAGAAACAAGCTTTCTGAGCTGAAAACTGCATTTTGTGACAATGTCCATCAGTGGATGATGAGAATGTCAGTTTTGACAAAGAACACTGTTCATTACTAAAATGCTCTAATTGAGCTGTTAGAATGTCAGAAACAAGCTTTCTGGGCTAAAAAATGCATTTTGTGACAATGTCCATCAGAGGATGATGAGAAACTCAGTTTTGACAAAGAACACTGTTCATTACTGAAATGTTCTAATTGAGCTGTTAGAATGTCAGAAACAAGCTTTCTGAGCTGAAAACTGCATTTTGTGACAGAGTGCATCAGTGGATGATGAGAATGTCAGTTTTGACAAAGAACACTGTTCATTACTAAAATGCTCTAATTGAGCTGTTAGAATGTCAGAAACAAGCTTTCTGAGCTGAAAACTGCATTTTGTGACAGAGTGCATCAGTGGATGATGAGAATGTCAGTTTTGACAAAGAACACTCTTCATTACTAAAATGCTCTGATTGAGCTGTTAGAATGACAGAAACAAGCTTTCTGGGCTAAAAAATTCATTTTGTGACAATGTCCATCAGTGGATGATGAGAATGTCAGTTTTGACAAAGAACACTGTTCATTACTAAAATGCTCTAATTGAGCTGTTAGAATGTCAGAAACAAGCTTTCTGGGCTAAAAAATGCATTTTGTGACAATGTCCATCAGATGATGATGAGAAACTCAGTTTTGACAAAGAACACTGTTCATTACTGATATGTTCTAATTGAGCTGTTAGAATGTCAGAAACAAGCTTTCTGAGCTGAAAACTGCATTTTGTGACAGAGTGCATCAGTGGATGATGAGAATGTCAGTTTTGACAAAGAACACTCTTCATTAGTAAAATGCTCTGATTGAGCTGTTAGAATGACAGAAACAAGCTTTCTGGGCTAAAAAAAATATTTTTTGACAATGTCCATCAGTGGATGATGAGAATGTCAGTTTTGACAAAGAACACTGTTCATTACTAAAATGCTCTAATTGAGCTGTTAGAATGTCAGAAACAAGCTTTCTGAGCTGAAAACTGCCTATGTGACGAAGTGCATCAGTGGATGATGAGAAACTCAGTTTTGACAAAGAACACTGTTCATTACTGAAATGTTCTAATTGAGCTGTTAGAATGTCAGAAACAAGCTTTCTGAGCTGAGAACTACATTTTGTGACAAAGTGCATCAGTGGATGATGAGAATGTCAGTTTTGACAAAGAACACTGTTCATTACTACAATGCTCTGATTGAGCTGTTAGAATGACAGAAACAAGCTTTCTGGGCTAAAAAATTCATTTTGTGACAATGTCCATCAGTGGATGATGAGAATGTCAGTTTTGACAAAGAACACTGTTCATTACTAAAATGCTCTAATTGAGCTGTTAGAATGACAGAAACAAGTTTTCTGGGCTAAAAAAAATATTTTTTGACAATGTCCATCAGTGGATGATGAGAATGTCAGTTTTGACAAAGAACACTGTTCATTACTAAGATGCTCTAATTGAGCTGTTAGAATGTCAGAAACAAGCTTTCTGAGCTGAAAACTGCATTTTGTGACAGAGTGCATCAGTGGATGATGATAATGTCAGTTTTGACAAAGAACACTGTTCATTACTAAAATGCTCTAATTGAGCTGTTAGAATGTCAGAAACAAGCTTTATGAGCTGAAAACTGCATTTTGTGACAGAGTGCATCAGTGGATGATGAGAATGTCAGTTTTGACAAAGAACACTGTTCATTACTAAAATGCTCTAATTGAGCTGTTAGAATCTCAGAAACAAGCTTTCTGAGCTGAAAACTGCATTTTGTGACAGAGTGCATCAGTGAATGATGAGAATGTCAGTTTTGACAAAGAACACAATTCATTACTAAAATGCTCTGATTGAGCTGTTAGAATGACAGAAACAAGCTTTCTGGGCTAAAAAATTCATTTTGTGACAATGTCCATCAGTGGATGATGAGAATGTCAGTTTTGACAAAGAACACAATTCATTACTAAAATGCTCTGATTGAGCTGTTAGAATGACAGAAACAAGCTTTCTGGGCTAAAAAATTCATTTTGTGACAATGTCCATCAGTGGATGATGAGAATGTCAGTTTTGACAAAGAACACTGTTCATTACTAAAATGCTCTAATTGAGCTGTTAGAATGTCAGAAACAAGCTTTCTGAGCTGAAAACTGCATTTTGTGACGAAGTGCATCAGTGGATGATGAGAAACTCAGTTTTGACAAAGAACACTGTTCATTACTGAAATGTTCTAATTGAGCTGTTAGAATGTCAGAAACAAGCTTTCTGAGCTGAGAACTACATTTTGTGACAAAGTGCATCAGTGAATGATGAGAATGTCAGTTTTGACAAAGAACACAATTCATTACTAAAATGCTCTGATTGAGCTGTTAGAATGACAGAAACAAGCTTTCTGGGCTAAAAAATTCATTTTGTGACAATGTCCATCAGTGGATGATGAGAATGTCAGTTTTGACAAAGAACACTGTTCATTACTAAAATGCTCTAATTGAGCTGTTAGAATGTCAGAAACAAGCTTTCTGAGCTGAAAACTGCATTTTGTGACACAGTTCATCAGTGGATGATGAGAATGTCAGTTTTGACAAAGAACACTGTTCATTACTAAAATGCTCTGATTGAGCTGTTAGAATGTCAGAAACAAGTTTTCTGGGCTAAAAAATTCATTTTTTGACAATGTCCATCAGTGGATGATGAGAAACTCAGTTTTGACAAAGAACACTGTTCATTACTGAAATGTTCTAATTGAGCTGTTAGAATGTCAGAAACAAGCTTTCTGAGCTGAAAACTGCATTTTGTGACAGAGTGCATCAGTGGATGATGAGAATGTCAGTTTTGACAAAGAACACTGTTCATTACTAAAATGCTCTAATTGAGCTGTTAGAATGTCAGAAACAAGCTTTCTGGGCTAAAAAATGCATTTTGTGACAATGTCCATCAGATGATGATGAGAAACTCAGTTTTGACAAAGAACACTGTTCATTACTGATATGTTCTAATTGAGCTGTTAGAATGTCAGAAACAAGCTTTCTGAGCTGAAAACTGCATTTTGTGACAGAGTGCATCAGTGGATGATGAGAATGTCAGTTTTGACAAAGAACACTCTTCATTAGTAAAATGCTCTGATTGAGCTGTTAGAATGACAGAAACAAGCTTTCTGGGCTAAAAAAAATATTTTTTGACAATGTCCATCAGTGGATGATGAGAATGTCAGTTTTGACAAAGAACACTGTTCATTACTACAATGCTCTGATTGAGCTGTTAGAATGACAGAAACAAGCTTTCTGGGCTAAAAAATTCATTTTGTGACAATGTCCATCAGTGGATGATGAGAATGTCAGTTTTGAAAAAGAACACTGTTCATTACTAAAATGCTCTGATTGAGCTGTTAGAATGACAGAAACAAGTTTTCTGGGCTAAAAAATTCATTTTTTGACAATGTCCATCAGTGGATGATGAGAAACTCAGTTTTGACAAAGAACACTGTTCATTACTGAAATGTTCTAATTGAGCTGTTAGAATGACAGAAACAAGCTTTCTGGGCTAAAAAAAATATTTTTTGACAATGTCCATCAGTGGATGATGAGAATGTCAGTTTTGACAAAGAACACTGTTCATTACTAAGATTTGATTTGATTTGATTTGATTCAATTTATTGTCATTACACACATACAAGTACAGTGCAACGAAATGTATTAGCTGTTAGAAAGATGCTCAGATGCTCTAATTGAGCTGTTAGAATGTCAGAAACAAGCTTTCTGGGCTAAAAAAATGCATTTTGTGACAATGTCCATCAGAGGATGATGAGAAACTCAGTTTTGACAAAGAACACTGTTCATTACTGAAATGTTCTAATTGAGCTGTTAGAATGTCAGAAACAAGCTTTCTGAGCTGAAAACTGCATTTTGTGACAATGTCCATCAGTGGATGATGAGAATGTCAGTTTTGACAAAGAACACTGTTCATTACTAAAATGCTCTAATTGAGCTGTTAGAATGTCAGAAACAAGCTTTCTGGGCTAAAAAATGCATTTTGTGACAATGTCCATCAGAGGATGATGAGAAACTCAGTTTTGACAAAGAACACTGTTCATTACTGAAATGTTCTAATTGAGCTGTTAGAATGTCAGAAACAAGCTTTCTGAGCTGAAAACTGCATTTTGTGACAGAGTGCATCAGTGGATGATGAGAATGTCAGTTTTGACAAAGAACACTGTTCATTACTAAAATGCTCTAATTGAGCTGTTAGAATGTCAGAAACAAGCTTTCTGAGCTGAAAACTGCATTTTGTGACAGAGTGCATCAGTGGATGATGAGAATGTCAGTTTTGACAAAGAACACTCTTCATTACTAAAATGCTCTGATTGAGCTGTTAGAATGACAGAAACAAGCTTTCTGGGCTAAAAAATTCATTTTGTGACAATGTCCATCAGTGGATGATGAGAATGTCAGTTTTGACAAAGAACACTGTTCATTACTAAAATGCTCTAATTGAGCTGTTAGAATGTCAGAAACAAGCTTTCTGGGCTAAAAAATGCATTTTGTGACAATGTCCATCAGATGATGATGAGAAACTCAGTTTTGACAAAGAACACTGTTCATTACTGATATGTTCTAATTGAGCTGTTAGAATGTCAGAAACAAGCTTTCTGAGCTGAAAACTGCATTTTGTGACAGAGTGCATCAGTGGATGATGAGAATGTCAGTTTTGACAAAGAACACTCTTCATTAGTAAAATGCTCTGATTGAGCTGTTAGAATGACAGAAACAAGCTTTCTGGGCTAAAAAAAATATTTTTTGACAATGTCCATCAGTGGATGATGAGAATGTCAGTTTTGACAAAGAACACTGTTCATTACTAAAATGCTCTAATTGAGCTGTTAGAATGTCAGAAACAAGCTTTCTGAGCTGAAAACTGCCTATGTGACGAAGTGCATCAGTGGATGATGAGAAACTCAGTTTTGACAAAGAACACTGTTCATTACTGAAATGTTCTAATTGAGCTGTTAGAATGTCAGAAACAAGCTTTCTGAGCTGAGAACTACATTTTGTGACAAAGTGCATCAGTGGATGATGAGAATGTCAGTTTTGACAAAGAACACTCTTCATTACTAAAATGCTCTGATTGAGCTGTTAGAATGACAGAAACAAGCTTTCTGGGCTAAAAAATTCATTTTGTGACAATGTCCATCAGTGGATGATGAGAATGTCAGTTTTGACAAAGAACACTGTTCATTACTAAAATGCTCTAATTGAGCTGTTAGAATGTCAGAAACAAGCTTTCTGGGCTAAAAAATGCATTTTGTGACAATGTCCATCAGAGGATGATGAGAAACTCAGTTTTGACAAAGAACACTGTTCATTACTGAAATGTTCTAATTGAGCTGTTAGAATGTCAGAAACAAGCTTTCTGAGCTGAAAACTGCATTTTGTGACAGAGTGCATCAGTGGATGATGAGAATGTCAGTTTTGACAAAGAACACTCTTCATTACTAAAATGCTCTGATTGAGCTGTTAGAATGACAGAAACAAGCTTTCTGGGCTAAAAAATTCATTTTGTGACAATGTCCATCAGTGGATGATGAGAATGTCAGTTTTGACAAAGAACACTCTTCATTACTAAAATGCTCTGATTGAGCTGTTAGAATGACAGAAACAAGTTTTCTGGGCTAAAAAATTCATTTTTTGACAATGTCCATCAGTGGATGATGAGAATGTCAGTTTTGAAAAAGAACACTGTTCATTACTAAAATGCTCTGATTGAGCTGTTAGAATGACAGAAACAAGTTTTCTGGGCTAAAAAAAATATTTTTTGACAATGTCCATCAGTGGATGATGAGAATGTCAGTTTTGACAAAGAACACTGTTCATTACTACAATGCTCTGATTGAGCTGTTAGAATGACAGAAACAAGCTTTCTGGGCTAAAAAATTCATTTTGTGACAATGTCCATCAGTGGATGATGAGAATGTCAGTTTTGAAAAAGAACACTGTTCATTACTAAAATGCTCTGATTGAGCTGTTAGAATGACAGAAACAAGTTTTCTGGGCTAAAAAATTCATTTTTTGACAATGTCCATCAGTGGATGATGAGAAACTCAGTTTTGACAAAGAACACTGTTCATTACTGAAATGTTCTAATTGAGCTGTTAGAATGACAGAAACAAGCTTTCTGGGCTAAAAAAAATATTTTTTGACAATGTCCATCAGTGGATGATGAGAATGTCAGTTTTGACAAAGAACACTGTTCATTACTAAGATGCTCTAATTGAGCTGTTAGAATGTCAGAAACAAGCTTTCTGGGCTAAAAAAATGCATTTTGTGACAATGTCCATCAGAGGATGATGAGAAACTCAGTTTTGACAAAGAACACTGTTCATTACTGAAATGTTCTAATTGAGCTGTTAGAATGTCAGAAACAAGCTTTCTGAGCTGAAAACTGCATTTTGTGACAATGTCCATCAGTGGATGATGAGAATGTCAGTTTTGACAAAGAACACTGTTCATTACTAAAATGCTCTAATTGAGCTGTTAGAATGTCAGAAACAAGCTTTCTGGGCTAAAAAATGCATTTTGTGACAATGTCCATCAGAGGATGATGAGAAACTCAGTTTTGACAAAGAACACTGTTCATTACTGAAATGTTCTAATTGAGCTGTTAGAATGTCAGAAACAAGCTTTCTGAGCTGAAAACTGCATTTTGTGACAGAGTGCATCAGTGGATGATGAGAATGTCAGTTTTGACAAAGAACACTGTTCATTACTAAAATGCTCTAATTGAGCTGTTAGAATGTCAGAAACAAGCTTTCTGAGCTGAAAACTGCATTTTGTGACAGAGTGCATCAGTGGATGATGAGAATGTCAGTTTTGACAAAGAACACTCTTCATTACTAAAATGCTCTGATTGAGCTGTTAGAATGACAGAAACAAGCTTTCTGGGCTAAAAAATTCATTTTGTGACAATGTCCATCAGTGGATGATGAGAATGTCAGTTTTGACAAAGAACACTGTTCATTACTAAAATGCTCTAATTGAGCTGTTAGAATGACAGAAACAAGTTTTCTGGGCTAAAAAAAATATTTTTTGACAATGTCCATCAGTGGATGATGAGAATGTCAGTTTTGACAAAGAACACTGTTCATTACTAAGATGCTCTAATTGAGCTGTTAGAATGTCAGAAACAAGCTTTCTGAGCTGAAAACTGCATTTTGTGACAGAGTGCATCAGTGGATGATGATAATGTCAGTTTTGACAAAGAACACTGTTCATTACTAAAATGCTCTAATTGAGCTGTTAGAATGTCAGAAACAAGCTTTATGAGCTGAAAACTGCATTTTGTGACAGAGTGCATCAGTGGATGATGAGAATGTCAGTTTTGACAAAGAACACTGTTCATTACTAAAATGCTCTAATTGAGCTGTTAGAATCTCAGAAACAAGCTTTCTGAGCTGAAAACTGCATTTTGTGACAGAGTGCATCAGTGAATGATGAGAATGTCAGTTTTGACAAAGAACACAATTCATTACTAAAATGCTCTGATTGAGCTGTTAGAATGACAGAAACAAGCTTTCTGGGCTAAAAAATTCATTTTGTGACAATGTCCATCAGAGGATGATAAGAAACTCAGTTTTGACAAAGAACACTGTTCATTACTGAAATGTTCTAATTGAGCTGTTAGAATGTCAGAAACAAGCTTTCTGAGCTGAATACTGCATTTTGTGACACAGTTCATCAGTGGATGATGAGAATGTCAGTTTTGACAAAGAACACTGTTCATTACTAAAATGCTCTGATTGAGCTGTTAGAATGACAGAAACAAGTTTTCTGGGCTAAAAAAATTCATTTTTTGACAATGTCCATCAGTGGATGATGAGAAACTCAGTTTTGACAAAGAACACTGTTCATTACTGAAATGTTCTAATTGAGCTGTTAGAATGTCAGAAACAAGCTTTCTGAGCTGAAAACTGCATTTTGTGACAGAGTGCATAAGTGGATGATGAGAATGTCAGTTTTGACAAAGAAAACTGTTCATTACTAAAATGCTCTAATTTGAGCTGTTAGAATGTCAGAAACAAGCTTTCTGAGCTGAAAACTGCATTTTGTGACAGAGTGCATCAGTGGATGATCAGAATGTCAGTTTTGACAAAGAACACTGTTCATTACTAAAATGCTCTAATTGAGCTGTTAGAATGTCAGAAACAATTCTAACTCTGAGCTGAAAACTGCATTTTGTGACAATGTCCGTCAGTGGATGATGAGAAACTCAGTTTTGACAAAGAACACTGTTCATTACTAAAATGCTCTAATTGAGCTGTTAGAATGTCAGAAACAAGCTTTCTGAGCTGAAAACTGCATTTTGTGACAATGTCTGTCAGTGGATGATGAGAAACTCAGTTTTGACAAAGAACACTGTTCATTACTGAAATGTTCTAATTGAGCTGTTAGAATGTCAGAAACAAGCTTTCTGAGCTGAGAACTACATTTTGTGACAAAAAGCATCAGTGGATGATGAGAATGTCAGTTTTGACAAAGAACACTGTTCATTACTAAAATGCTCTAATTGAGCTGTTAGAATGTCAGAAACAAGCTTTCTGAGCTGAAAACTGCATTTTGTGACAGAGTGCATCAGTGGATGATGAGAATGTCAGTTTTGACAAAGAACACTGTTCATTACTACAATGCTCTGATTGAGCTGTTAGAATGACAGAAACAAGCTTTCTGGGCTAAAAAATTCATTTTGTGACAATGTCCATCAGTGGATGATGAGAATGTCAGTTTTGACAAAGAACACTGTTCATTACTAAAATGCTCTGATTGAGCTGTTAGAATGACAGAAACAAGTTTTCTGGGCTAAAAAATTCATTTTTTGACAATGTCCATCAGTGGATGATGAGAAACTCAGTTTTGACAAAGAACACTGTTCATTACTGAAATGTTCTAATTGAGCTGTTAGAATGTCAGAAACAAGCTTTCTGAGCTGAAAACTGCATTTTGTGACAGAGTGCATCAGTGGATGATGAGAATGTCAGTTTTGACAAAGAACACTCTTCATTACTAAAATGCTCTGATTGAGCTGTTAGAATGAGAGAAACAAGTTTTCTGGGCTAAAAAATTCATTTTTTGACAATGTCCATCAGTGGATGATGAGAATGTCAGTTTTGACAAAGAACACTGTTCATTACTAAAATGCTCTAATTGAGCTGTTAGAATGTCAGAAACAAGCTTTCTGAGCTGAAAACTGCATTTTGTGACAGAGTGCATCAGTGGATGATGAGAATGTCAGTTTTGACAAAGAACACTGTTCATTACTAAAATGCTCTAATTGAGCTGTTAGAATGTCAGAAACAAGCTTTCTGGGCTAAAAAATGCATTTTGTGACAATGTCCATCAGATGATGATGAGAAACTCAGTTTTGACAAAGAACACTGTTCATTACTGATATGTTCTAATTGAGCTGTTAGAATGTCAGAAACAAGCTTTCTGAGCTGAAAACTGCATTTTGTGACAGAGTGCATCAGTGGATGATGAGAATGTCAGTTTTGACAAAGAACACTCTTCATTAGTAAAATGCTCTGATTGAGCTGTTAGAATGACAGAAACAAGCTTTCTGGGCTAAAAAAAATATTTTTTGACAATGTCCATCAGTGGATGATGAGAATGTCAGTTTTGACAAAGAACACTGTTCATTACTAAAATGCTCTAATTGAGCTGTTAGAATGTCAGAAACAAGCTTTCTGAGCTGAAAACTGCATTTTGTGACGAAGTGCATCAGTGGATGATGAGAAACTCAGTTTTGACAAAGAACACTGTTCATTACTGAAATGTTCTAATTGAGCTGTTAGAATGTCAGAAACAAGCTTTCTGAGCTGAGAACTACATTTTGTGACAAAGTGCATCAGTGGATGATGAGAATGTCAGTTTTGACAAAGAACACTCTTCATTACTAAAATGCTCTGATTGAGCTGTTAGAATGACAGAAACAAGCTTTCTGGGCTAAAAAATTCATTTTGTGACAATGTCCATCAGTGGATGATGAGAATGTCAGTTTTGACAAAGAACACTGTTCATTACTAAAATGCTCTAATTGAGCTGTTAGAATGTCAGAAACAAGCTTTCTGAGCTGAAAACTGCATTTTGTGACAATGTCCGTCAGTGGATGATGAGAAACTCAGTTTTGACAAAGAACACTGTTCATTACTGAAATGTTCTAATTGAGCTGTTAGAATGTCAGAAACAAGCTTTCTGAGCTGAAAACTGCATTTTGTGACAATGTCCGTCAGTGGATGATGAGAAACTCAGTTTTGACAAAGAACACTGTTCATTACTGAAATGTTCTAATTGAGCTGTTAGAATGTCAGAAACAAGCTTTCTGAGCTGAGAACTACATTTTGTGACAAAAAGCATCAGTGGATGATGAGAATGTCAGTTTTGACAAAGAACACTGTTCATTACTAAAATGCTCTAATTGAGCTGTTAGAATGTCAGAAACAAGCTTTCTGAGCTGAAAACTGCATTTTGTGACAGAGTGCATCAGTGGATGATGAGAATGTCAGTTTTGACAAAGAACACTGTTCATTACTACAATGCTCTGATTGAGCTGTTAGAATGACAGAAACAAGCTTTCTGGGCTAAAAAATTCATTTTGTGACAATGTCCATCAGTGGATGATGAGAATGTCAGTTTTGACAAAGAACACTGTTCATTACTAAAATGCTCTGATTGAGCTGTTAGAATGACAGAAACAAGTTTTCTGGGCTAAAAAATTCATTTTTTGACAATGTCCATCAGTGGATGATGAGAAACTCAGTTTTGACAAAGAACACTGTTCATTACTGAAATGTTCTAATTGAGCTGTTAGAATGTCAGAAACAAGCTTTCTGAGCTGAAAACTGCATTTTGTGACAGAGTGCATCAGTGGATGATGAGAATGTCAGTTTTGACAAAGAACACTCTTCATTACTAAAATGCTCTGATTGAGCTGTTAGAATGAGAGAAACAAGTTTTCTGGGCTAAAAAATTCATTTTTTGACAATGTCCATCAGTGGATGATGAGAATGTCAGTTTTGACAAAGAACACTGTTCATTACTAAAATGCTCTAATTGAGCTGTTAGAATGTCAGAAACAAGCTTTCTGAGCTGAAAACTGCATTTTGTGACAGAGTGCATCAGTGGATGATGAGAATGTCAGTTTTGACAAAGAACACTGTTCATTACTAAAATGCTCTAATTGAGCTGTTAGAATGTCAGAAACAAGCTTTCTGGGCTAAAAAATGCATTTTGTGACAATGTCCATCAGATGATGATGAGAAACTCAGTTTTGACAAAGAACACTGTTCATTACTGATATGTTCTAATTGAGCTGTTAGAATGTCAGAAACAAGCTTTCTGAGCTGAAAACTGCATTTTGTGACACAGTGCATCAGTGGATGATGAGAATGTCAGTTTTGACAAAGAACACTCTTCATTAGTAAAATGCTCTGATTGAGCTGTTAGAATGACAGAAACAAGCTTTCTGGGCTAAAAAAAATATTTTTTGACAATGTCCATCAGTGGATGATGAGAATGTCAGTTTTGACAAAGAACACTGTTCATTACTAAAATGCTCTAATTGAGCTGTTAGAATGTCAGAAACAAGCTTTCTGAGCTGAAAACTGCATTTTGTGACGAAGTGCATCAGTGGATGATGAGAAACTCAGTTTTGACAAAGAACACTGTTCATTACTGAAATGTTCTAATTGAGCTGTTAGAATGTCAGAAACAAGCTTTCTGAGCTGAGAACTACATTTTGTGACAAAGTGCATCAGTGGATGATGAGAATGTCAGTTTTGACAAAGAACACTCTTCATTACTAAAATGCTCTGATTGAGCTGTTAGAATGACAGAAACAAGCTTTCTGGGCTAAAAAATTCATTTTGTGACAATGTCCATCAGTGGATGATGAGAATGTCAGTTTTGACAAAGAACACTGTTCATTACTAAAATGCTCTAATTGAGCTGTTAGAATGTCAGAAACAAGCTTTCTGGGCTAAAAAATGCATTTTGTGACAATGTCCATCAGAGGATGATGAGAAACTCAGTTTTGACAAAGAACACTGTTCATTACTGAAATGTTCTAATTGAGCTGTTAGAATGTCAGAAACAAGCTTTCTGAGCTGAAAACTGCATTTTGTGACAGAGTGCATCAGTGGATGATGAGAATGTCAGTTTTGACAAAGAACACTCTTCATTACTAAAATGCTCTGATTGAGCTGTTAGAATGACAGAAACAAGCTTTCTGGGCTAAAAAATTCATTTTGTGACAATGTCCATTAGTGGATGATGAGAATGTCAGTTTTGACAAATAACACTCTTCATTACTAAAATGCTCTGATTGAGCTGTTAGAATGACAGAAACAAGTTTTCTGGGCTAAAAAATTCATTTTTTGACAATGACCATCAGTGGATGATGAGAATGTCAGTTTTGAAAAAGAACACTGTTCATTACTAAAATGCTCTGATTGAGCTGTTAGAATGACAGAAACAAGTTTTCTGGGCTAAAAAAAATATTTTTTGACAATGTCCATCAGTGCATGATGAGAATGTCAGTTTTGACAAAGAACACTGTTCATTACTACAATGCTCTGATTGAGCTGTTAGAATGACAGAAACAAGCTTTCTGGGCTAAAAAATTCATTTTGTAACAATGTCCATCAGTGGATGATGAGAATGTCAGTTTTGAAAAAGAACACTGTTCATTACTAAAATGCTCTGATTGAGCTGTTAGAATGACAGAAACAAGTTTTCTGGGCTAAAAAATTCATTTTTTGACAATGTCCATCAGTGGATGATGAGAAACTCAGTTTTGACAAAGAACACTGTTCATTACTGAAATGTTCTAATTGAGCTGTTAGAATGACAGAAACAAGCTTTCTGGGCTAAAAAATTCATTTTTTGACAATGTCCATCAGTGGATGATGAGAATGTCAGTTTTGACAAAGAACACTGTTCATTACTAAAATGCTCTAATTGAGCTGTTAGAATGTCAGAAACAAGCTTTCTGAGCTGAAAACTGCATTTTGTGACAGAGTGCATCAGTGGATGATGAGAATGTCAGTTTTGACAAAGAACACTGTTCATTACTAAAATGCTCTAATTGAGCTGTTAGAATGTCAGAAACAAGCTTTCTGGGCTAAAAAATGCATTTTGTGACAATGTCCATCAGATGATGATGAGAAACTCAGTTTTGACAAAGAACACTGTTCATTACTGATATGTTCTAATTGAGCTGTTAGAATGTCAGAAACAAGCTTTCTGAGCTGAAAACTGCATTTTGTGACAGAGTGCATCAGTGGATGATGAGAATGTCAGTTTTGACAAAGAACACTCTTCATTAGTAAAATGCTCTGATTGAGCTGTTAGAATGACAGAAACAAGCTTTCTGGGCTAAAAAAAATATTTTTTGACAATGTCCATCAGTGGATGATGAGAATGTCAGTTTTGACAAAGAACACTGTTCATTACTAAAATGCTCTAATTGAGCTGTTAGAATGTCAGAAACAAGCTTTCTGAGCTGAAAACTGCATTTTGTGACGAAGTGCATCAGTGGATGATGAGAAACTCAGTTTTGACAAAGAACACTGTTCATTACTGAAATGTTCTAATTGAGCTGTTAGAATGTCAGAAACAAGCTTTCTGAGCTGAGAACTACATTTTGTGACAAAGTGCATCAGTGGATGATGAGAATGTCAGTTTTGACAAAGAACACTCTTCATTACTAAAATGCTCTGATTGAGCTGTTAGAATGACAGAAACAAGCTTTCTGGGCTAAAAAATTCATTTTGTGACAATGTCCATCAGTGGATGATGAGAATGTCAGTTTTGACAAAGAACACTGTTCATTACTAAAATGCTCTAATTGAGCTGTTAGAATGTCAGAAACAAGCTTTCTGGGCTAAAAAATGCATTTTGTGACAATGTCCATCAGAGGATGATGAGAAACTCAGTTTTGACAAAGAACACTGTTCATTACTGAAATGTTCTAATTGAGCTGTTAGAATGTCAGAAACAAGCTTTCTGAGCTGAAAACTGCATTTTGTGACAGAGTGCATCAGTGGATGATGAGAATGTCAGTTTTGACAAAGAACACTCTTCATTACTAAAATGCTCTGATTGAGCTGTTAGAATGACAGAAACAAGCTTTCTGGGCTAAAAAATTCATTTTGTGACAATGTCCATTAGTGGATGATGAGAATGTCAGTTTTGACAAAGAACACTCTTCATTACTAAAATGCTCTGATTGAGCTGTTAGAATGACAGAAACAAGTTTTCTGGGCTAAAAAATTCATTTTTTGACAATGTCCATCAGTGGATGATGAGAATGTAAGTTTTGAAAAAGAACACTGTTCATTACTAAAATGCTCTGATTGAGCTGTTAGAATGACAGAAACAAGTTTTCTGGGCTAAAAAAAATATTTTTTGACAATGTCCATCAGTGCATGATGAGAATGTCAGTTTTGACAAAGAACACTGTTCATTACTACAATGCTCTGATTGAGCTGTTAGAATGACAGAAACAAGCTTTCTGGGCTAAAAAATTCATTTTGTAACAATGTCCATCAGTGGATGATGAGAATGTCAGTTTTGAAAAAGGACACTGTTCATTACTAAAATGCTCTGATTGAGCTGTTAGAATGACAGAAACAAGTTTTCTGGGCTAAAAAAAATATTTTTTGACAATGTCCATCAGTGCATGATGAGAATGTCAGTTTTGACAAAGAACACTGTTCATTACTACAATGCTCTGATTGAGCTGTTAGAATGACAGAAACAAGCTTTCTGGGCTAAAAAATTCATTTTGTAACAATGTCCATCAGTGGATGATGAGAATGTCAGTTTTGAAAAAGGACACTGTTCATTACTAAAATGCTCTGATTGAGCTGTTAGAATGACAGAAACAAGTTTTCTGGGCTAAAAAATTCATTTTTTGACAATGTCCATCAGTGGATGATGAGAAACTCAGTTTTGACAAAGAACACTGTTCATTACTGAAATGTTCTAATTGAGCTGTTAGAATGACAGAAACAAGCTTTCTGGGCTAAAAAAAATATTTTTTGACAATGTCCATCAGTGGATGATGAGAATGTCAGTTTTGACAAAGAACACTGTTCATTACTAAGATGCTCTAATTGAGCTGTTAGAATGTCAGAAACAAGCTTTCTGGGCTAAAAAATGCATTTTGTGACAATGTCCATCAGAGGATGATGAGAAACTCAGTTTTGACAAAGAACACTGTTCATTACTGAAATGTTCTAATTGAGCTGTTAGAATGTCAGAAACAAGCTTTCTGAGCTGAAAACTGCATTTTGTGACAATGTCCATCAGTGGATGATGAGAATGTCAGTTTTGACAAAGAACACTGTTCATTACTAAAATGCTCTAATTGAGCTGTTAGAATGTCAGAAACAAGCTTTCTGGGCTAAAAAATGCATTTTGTGACAATGTCCATCAGAGGATGATGAGAAACTCAGTTTTGACAAAGAACACTGTTCATTACTGAAATGTTCTAATTGAGCTGTTAGAATGTCAGAAACAAGCTTTCTGAGCTGAAAACTGCATTTTGTGACAGAGTGCATCAGTGGATGATGAGAATGTCAGTTTTGACAAAGAACACTGTTCATTACTGAAATGTTCTAATTGAGCTGTTAGAATGTCAGAAACAAGCTTTCTGAGCTGAAAACTGCATTTTGTGACAGAGTGCATCAGTGGATGATGAGAATGTCAGTTTTGACAAAGAACACTGTTCATTACTAAAATGCTCTAATTGAGCTGTTAGAATGTCAGAAACAAGCTTTCTGAGCTGAAAACTGCATTTTGTGACAGAGTGCATCAGTGGATGATGAGAATGTCAGTTTTGACAAAGAACACTCTTCATTACTAAAATGCTCTGATTGAGCTGTTAGAATGACAGAAACAAGCTTTCTGGGCTAAAAAATTCATTTTGTGACAATGTCCATCAGTGGATGATGAGAATGTCAGTTTTGACAAAGAACACTGTTCATTACTAAGATGCTCTAATTGAGCTGTTAGAATGTCAGAAACAAGCTTTCTGAGCTGAAAACTGCATTTTGTGACAGAGTGCATCAGTGGATGATGATAATGTCAGTTTTGACAAAGAACACTGTTCATTACTAAAATGCTCTAATTGAGCTGTTAGAATGTCAGAAACAAGCTTTATGAGCTGAAAACTGCATTTTGTGACAGAGTGCATCAGTGGATGATGAGAATGTCAGTTTTTTACAAAGAACACTGTTCATTACTAAAATGCTCTAATTGAGCTGTTAGAATCTCAGAAACAAGCTTTCTGAGCTGAAAACTGCATTTTGTGACAGAGTGCATCAGTGAATGATGAGAATGTCAGTTTTGACAAAGAACACAATTCATTACTAAAATGCTCTGATTGAGCTGTTAGAATGACAGAAACAAGCTTTCTGGGCTAAAAAATTCATTTTGTGACAATGTCCATCAGTGGATGATGAGAATGTCAGTTTTGACAAAGAACACTGTTCATTACAAAAATGCTCTAATTGAGCTGTTAGAATGTCAGAAACAAGCTTTCTGAGCTGAAAACTGCATTTTGTGACACAGTTCATCAGTGGATGATGAGAATGTCAGTTTTGACAAAGAACACTGTTCATTATAAAATGCTCTGATTGAGCTGTTAGAATGACAGAAACAAGCTTTCTGGGCTAAAAAATTCATTTTGTGACAATGTCCATCAGAGGATGATAAGAAACTCAGTTTTGACAAAGAACACTGTTCATTACTGAAATGTTCTAATTGAGCTGTTAGAATGTCAGAAACAAGCTTTCTGAGCTGAAAACTGCATTTTGTGACAGAGTGCATCAGTGGATGATGAGAATGTCAGTTTTGACAAAGAACACTGTTCATTACTAAAATGCTCTAATTGAGCTGTTAGAATCTCAGAAACAAGCTTTCTGAGCTGAAAACTGCATTTTGTGACAGAGTGCATCAGTGAATGATGAGAATGTCAGTTTTGACAAAGAACACAATTCATTACTAAAATGCTCTGATTGAGCTGTTAGAATGACAGAAACAAGCTTTCTGGGCTAAAAAATTCATTTTGTGACAATGTCCATCAGTGGATGATGAGAATGTCAGTTTTGACAAAGAACACTGTTCATTACTAAAATGCTCTAATTGAGCTGTTAGAATGTCAGAAACAAGCTTTCTGAGCTGAAAACTGCATTTTGTGACAGAGTGCATCAGTGGATGATGAGAATGTCAGTTTTGACAAAGAACACTGTTCATTACTAAAATGCTCTAATTGAGCTGTTAGAATGTCAGAAACAAGCTTTCTGGGCTAAAAAATGCATTTTGTGACAATGTCCATCAGATGATGATGAGAAATTCAGTTTTGACAAAGAACACTGTTCATTACTGATATGTTCTAATTGAGCTGTTAGAATGTCAGAAACAAGCTTTCTGAGCTGAAAACTGCATTTTGTGACAGAGTGCATCAGTGGATGATGAGAATGTCAGTTTTGACAAAGAACACTCTTCATTAGTAAAATGCTCTGATTGAGCTGTTAGAATGACAGAAACAAGCTTTCTGGGCTAAAAAAAATATTTTTTGACAATGTCCATCAGTGGATGATGAGAATGTCAGTTTTGACAAAGAACACTGTTCATTACTAAAATGCTCTAATTGAGCTGTTAGAATGTCAGAAACAAGCTTTCTGAGCTGAAAACTGCATTTTGTGACGAAGTGCATCAGTGGATGATGAGAAACTCAGTTTTGACAAAGAACACTGTTCATTACTGAAATGTTCTAATTGAGCTGTTAGAATGTCAGAAACAAGCTTTCTGAGCTGAGAACTACATTTTGTGACAAAGTGCATCAGTGGATGATGAGAATGTCAGTTTTGACAAAGAACACTGTTCATTACTAAAATGCTCTAATTGAGCTGTTAGAATGTCAGAAACAAGCTTTCTGGGCTAAAAAATGCATTTTGTGACAATGTCCATCAGTGGATGATGAGAATGTCAGTTTTGAAAAAGAACACTGTTCATTACTAAAATGCTCTGATTGAGCTGTTAGAATGACAGAAACAAGTTTTCTGGGCTAAAAAAATCATTTTTTGACAATGTCCATCAGTGGATGATGAGAAACTCAGTTTTGACAAAGAACACTGTTCATTACTGAAATGTTCTAATTGAGCTGTTAGAATGTCAGAAACAAGCTTTCTGAGCTGAAAACTGCATTTTGTGACAGAGTGCATCAGTGGATGATGAGAATGTCAGTTTTGACAAAGAACACTCTTCATTAGTAAAATGCTCTGATTGAGCTGTTAGAATGACAGAAACAAGCTTTCTGGGCTAAAAAAAATATTTTTTGACAATGTCCATCAGTGGATGATGAGAATGTCAATTTTGACAAAGAACACTGTTCATTACTAAAATGCTCTAATTGAGCTGTTAGAATGTCAGAAACAAGCTTTCTGAGCTGAAAACTGCATTTTGTGACGAAGTGCATCAGTGGATGATGAGAAACTCAGTTTTGACAAAGAACACTGTTCATTACTGAAATGTTCTAATTGAGCTGTTAGAATGTCAGAAACAAGCTTTCTGAGCTGAAAACTGCATTTTGTGACAGAGTGCATCAGTGGATGATGAGAATGTCAGTTTTGACAAAGAACACTCTTCATTACTAAAATGCTCTGATTGAGCTGTTAGAATGTCAGAAACAAGCTTTCTGAGCTGAAAACTGCATTTTGTGACGAAGTGCATCAGTGGATGATGAGAAACTCAGTTTTGACAAAGAACACTGTTCATTACTGAAATGTTCTAATTGAGCTGTTAGAATGTCAGAAACAAGCTTTCTGAGCTGAAAACTGCATTTTGTGACGAAGTGCATCAGTGGATGATGAGAAACTCAGTTTTGACAAAGAACACTGTTCATTACTGAAATGTTCTAATTGAGCTGTTTGAATGTCAGAAACAAGCTTTCTGAGCTGAGAACTACATTTTGTGACAAAGTGCATCAGTGGATGATGAGAATGTCAGTTTTGACAAAGAACACTGTTCATTACTAAAATGCTCTAATTGAGCTGTTAGAATGTCAGAAACAAGCTTTCTGGGCTAAAAAATGCATTTTGTGACAATGTCCATCAGTGGATGATGAGAATGTCAGTTTTGAAAAAGAACACTGTTCATTACTAAAATGCTCTGATTGAGCTGTTAGAATGACAGAAACAAGTTTTCTGGGCTAAAAAAATCCTTTTTTGACAATGTCCATCAGTGGATGATGAGAAACTCAGTTTTGACAAAGAACACTGTTCATTACTGAAATGTTCTAATTGAGCTGTTAGAATGTCAGAAACAAGCTTTCTGAGCTGAAAACTGCATTTTGTGACAGAGTGCATCAGTGGATGATGAGAATGTCAGTTTTGACAAAGAACACTCTTCATTAGTAAAATGCTCTGATTGAGCTGTTAGAATGACAGAAACAAGCTTTCTGGGCTAAAAAAAATATTTTTTGACAATGTCCATCAGTGGATGATGAGAATGTCAATTTTGACAAAGAACACTGTTCATTACTAAAATGCTCTAATTGAGCTGTTAGAATGTCAGAAACAAGCTTTCTGAGCTGAAAACTGCATTTTGTGACGAAGTGCATCAGTGGATGATGAGAAACTCAGTTTTGACAAAGAACACTGTTCATTACTGAAATGTTCTAATTGAGCTGTTAGAATGTCAGAAACAAGCTTTCTGAGCTGAAAACTGCATTTTGTGACAGAGTGCATCAGTGGATGATGAGAATGTCAGTTTTGACAAAGAACACTCTTCATTACTAAAATGCTCTGATTGAGCTGTTAGAATGACAGAAACAAGCTTTCTGGGCTAAAAAATTCATTTTGTGACAATGTCCATCAGTGGATGATGAGAATGTCAGTTTTGACAAAGAACACTCTTCAATACTAAAATGCTCTGATTGAGCTGTTAGAATGACAGAAACAAGTTTTCTGGGCTAAAAAATTCATTTTTTGACAATGTCCATCAGTGGATGATGAGAATGTCAGTTTTGAAAAAGAACACTGTTCATTACTAAAATGCTCTGATTGAGCTGTTAGAATGACAGAAACAAGTTTTCTGGGCTAAAAAAAATAATTTTTGACAATGTCCATCAGTGGATGATGAGAATGTCAGTTTTGACAAAGAACACTGTTCATTACTACAATGCTCTGATTGAGCTGTTAGAATGACAGAAACAAGCTTTCTGGGCTAAAAAATTCATTTTGTGACAATGTCCATCAGTGGATGATGAGAATGTCAGTTTTGAAAAAGAACACTGTTCATTACTAAAATGCTCTGATTGAGCTGTTAGAATGACAGAAACAAGTTTTCTGGGCTAAAAAATTCATTTTTTGACAATGTCCATCAGTGGATGATGAGAAACTCAGTTTTGACAAAGAACACTGTTCATTACTGAAATGTTCTAATTGAGCTGTTAGAATGACAGAAACAAGCTTTCTGGGCTAAAAAAAATATTTTTTGACAATGTCCATCAGTGGATGATGAGAATGTCAGTTTTGACAAAGAACACTGTTCATTACTAAGATGCTCTAATTGAGCTGTTAGAATGTCAGAAACAAGCTTTCTGGGCTAAAAAATGCATTTTGTGACAATGTCCATCAGAGGATGATGAGAAACTCAGTTTTGACAAAGAACACTGTTCATTACTGAAATGTTCTAATTGAGCTGTTAGAATGTCAGAAACAAGCTTTCTGAGCTGAAAACTGCATTTTGTGACAATGTCCATCAGTGGATGATGAGAATGTCAGTTTTGACAAAGAACATTGTTCATTACTAAAATGCTCTAATTGAGCTGTTAGAATGTCAGAAACAAGCTTTCTGGGCTAAAAAATGCATTTTGTGACAATGTCCATCAGAGGATGATGAGAAACTCAGTTTTGACAAAGAACACTGTTCATTACTGAAATGTTCTAATTGAGCTGTTAGAATGTCAGAAACAAGCTTTCTGAGCTGAAAACTGCTTTTTGTGACAGAGTGCATCAGTGGATGATGAGAATGTCAGTTTTGACAAAGAACACTGTTCATTACTAAAATGCTCTAATTGAGCTGTTAGAATGTCAGAAACAAGCTTTCTGAGCTGAAAACTGCATTTTGTGACAGAGTGCATCAGTGGATGATGAGAATGTCAGTTTTGACAAAGAACACTCTTCATTACTAAAATGCTCTGATTGAGCTGTTAGAATGACAGAAACAAGCTTTCTGGGCTAAAAAATTCATTTTGTGACAATGTCCATCAGTGGATGATGAGAATGTCAGTTTTGACAAAGAACACTGTTCATTACTAAGATGCTCTAATTGAGCTGTTAGAATGTCAGAAACAAGCTTTCTGAGCTGAAAACTGCATTTTGTGACAGAGTGCATCAGTGGATGATGATAATGTCAGTTTTGACAAAGAACACTGTTCATTACTAAAATGCTCTAATTGAGCTGTTAGAATGTCAGAAACAAGCTTTATGAGCTGAAAACTGCATTTTGTGAAAGAGTGCATCAGTGGATGATGAGAATGTCAGTTTTGACAAAGAACACTGTTCATTACTAAAATGCTCTAATTGAGCTGTTAGAATCTCAGAAACAAGCTTTCTGAGCTGAAAACTGCATTTTGTGACAGAGTGCATCAGTGAATGATGAGAATGTCAGTTTTGACAAAGAACACAATTCATTACTAAAATGCTCTGATTGAGCTGTTAGAATGACAGAAACAAGCTTTCTGGGCTAAAAAATTCATTTTGTGACAATGTCCATCAGTGGATGATGAGAATGTCAGTTTTGACAAAGAACACTGTTCATTACTAAAATGCTCTAATTGAGCTGTTAGAATGTCAGAAACAAGCTTTCTGAGCTGAAAACTGCATTTTGTGACACAGTTCATCAGTGGATGATGAGAATGTCAGTTTTGACAAAGAACACTGTTCATTACTAAAATGCTCTGATTGAGCTGTTAGAATGACAGAAACAAGCTTTCTGGGCTAAAAAATTCATTTTGTGACAATGTCCATCAGAGGATGATAAGAAACTCAGTTTTGACAAAGAACACTGTTCATTACTAAAATGCTCTGATTGAGCTGTTAGAATGTCAGAAACAAGCTTTCTGAGCTGAAAACTGCATTTTGTGACAGAGTGCATCAGTGGATGATCAGAATGTCAGTTTTGACAAAGAACACTGTTCATTACTAAAATGCTCTAATTGAGCTGTTAGAATGTCAGAAACAAGCTTGCTGAGCTGAAAACTGCATTTTTTGACAATGTCCATCAGTGGATGATGAGAATGTCAGTTTTGACAAAGAACACTGTTCATTACTAAAATGCTCTAATTGAGCTGTTAGAATGTCAGAAACAAGCTTTCTGAGCTGAAAACTGCATTTTGTGACAATGTCCGTCAGTGGATGATGAGAAACTCAGTTTTGACAAAGAACACTGTTCATTACTGAAATGTTCTAATTGAGCTGTTAGAATGTCAGAAACAAGCTTTCTGAGCTGAGAACTACATTTTGTGACAAAAAGCATCAGTGGATGATGAGAATGTCAGTTTTGACAAAGAACACTGTTCATTACTAAAATGCTCTAATTGAGCTGTTAGAATGTCAGAAACAAGCTTTCTGAGCTGAAAACTGCATTTTGTGACAGAGTGCATCAGTGGATGATGAGAATGTCAGTTTTGACAAAGAACACTGTTCATTACTACAATGCTCTGATTGAGCTGTTAGAATGACAGAAACAAGCTTTCTGGGCTAAAAAATTCATTTTGTGACAATGTCCATCAGTGGATGATGAGAATGTCAGTTTTGACAAAGAACACTGTTCATTACTAAAATGCTCTAATTGAGCTGTTAGAATGTCAGAAACAAGCTTTCTGAGCTGAAAACTGCATTTTGTGACAGAGTGCATCAGTGGATGATGAGAATGTCAGTTTTGACAAAGAACACTGTTCATTACTAAAATGCTCTGATTGAGCTGTTAGAATGACAGAAACAAGTTTTCTGGGCTAAAAAATTCATTTTTTGACAATGTCCATCAGTGGATGATGAGAAACTCAGTTTTGACAAAGAACACTGTTCATTACTGAAATTTTCTAATTGAGCTGTTAGAATGTCAGAAACAAGCTTTCTGGGCTGAAAACTGCATTTTGTGACAGAGTGCATCAGTGGATGATGAGAATGTCAGTTTTGACAAAGAACACTCTTCATTACTAAAATGCTCTGATTGAGCTGTTAGAATGACAGAAACAAGTTTTCTGGGCTAAAAAATTCATTTTTTGACAATGTCCATCAGAGGATGATGAGAAACTCAGTTTTGACAAAGAACACTGTTCATTACTAAAATGCTCTAATTGAGCTGTTAGAATGTCAGAAACAAGCTTTCTGAGCTGAAAACTGCATTTTGTGACAGAGTGCATCAGTGGATGATGAGAATGTCAGTTTTGACAAAGAACACTGTTCATTACTAAAATGCTCTAATTGAGCTGTTAGAATGTCAGAAACAAGCTTTCTGGGCTAAAAAATGCATTTTGTGACAATGTCCATCAGATGATGATGAGAAACTCAGTTTTGACAAAGAACACTGTTCATTACTGATATGTTCTAATTGAGCTGTTAGAATGTCAGAAACAAGCTTTCTGAGCTGAAAACTGCATTTTGTGACAGAGTGCATCAGTGGATGATGAGAATGTCAGTTTTGACAAAGAACACTCTTCATTAGTAAAATGCTCTGATTGAGCTGTTAGAATGACAGAAACAAGCTTTCTGGGCTAAAAAAAATATTTTTTGACAATGTCCATCAGTGGATGATGAGAATGTCAGTTTTGACAAAGAACACTGTTCATTACTAAAATGCTCTAATTGAGCTGTTAGAATGTCAGAAACAAGCTTTCTGAGCTGAAAACTGCATTTTGTGACAAAAAACATCAGTGGATGATGAGAATGTCAGTTTTGACAAAGAACACTGTTCATTACTACAATGCTCTGATTGAGCTGTTAGAATGACAGAAACAAGCTTTCTGGGCTAAAAAATTCATTTTGTAACAATGTCCATCAGTGGATGATGAGAATGTCAGTTTTGAAAAAGGACACTGTTCATTACTAAAATGCTCTGATTGAGCTGTTAGAATGACAGAAACAAGTTTTCTGGGCTAAAAAATTCATTTTTTGACAATGTCCATCAGTGGATGATGAGAAACTCAGTTTTGACAAAGAACACTGTTCATTACTGAAATGTTCTAATTGAGCTGTTAGAATGACAGAAACAAGCTTTCTGGGCTAAAAAAAATATTTTTTGACAATGTCCATCAGTGGATGATGAGAATGTCAGTTTTGACAAAGAACACTGTTCATTACTAAGATGCTCTAATTGAGCTGTTAGAATGTCAGAAACAAGCTTTCTGGGCTAAAAAATGCATTTTGTGACAATGTCCATCAGAGGATGATGAGAAACTCAGTTTTGACAAAGAACACTGTTCATTACTGAAATGTTCTAATTGAGCTGTTAGAATGTCAGAAACAAGCTTTCTGAGCTGAAAACTGCATTTTGTGACAATGTCCATCAGTGGATGATGAGAATGTCAGTTTTGACAAAGAACACTGTTCATTACTAAAATGCTCTAATTGAGCTGTTAGAATGTCAGAAACAAGCTTTCTGGGCTAAAAAATGCATTTTGTGACAATGTCCATCAGAGGATGATGAGAAACTCAGTTTTGACAAAGAACACTGTTCATTACTGAAATGTTCTAATTGAGCTGTTAGAATGTCAGAAACAAGCTTTCTGAGCTGAAAACTGCATTTTGTGACAGAGTGCATCAGTGGATGATGAGAATGTCAGTTTTGACAAAGAACACTGTTCATTACTAAAATGCTCTAATTGAGCTGTTAGAATGTCAGAAACAAGCTTTCTGAGCTGAAAACTGCATTTTGTGACAGAGTGCATCAGTGGATGATGAGAATGTCAGTTTTGACAAAGAACACTCTTCATTACTAAAATGCTCTGATTGAGCTGTTAGAATGACAGAAACAAGCTTTCTGGGCTAAAAAATTCATTTTGTGACAATGTCCATCAGTGGATGATGAGAATGTCAGTTTTGACAAAGAACACTGTTCATTACTAAAATGCTCTAATTGAGCTGTTAGAATGACAGAAACAAGTTTTCTGGGCTAAAAAAAATATTTTTTGACAATGTCCATCAGTGGATGATGAGAATGTCAGTTTTGACAAAGAACACTGTTCATTACTAAGATGCTCTAATTGAGCTGTTAGAATGTCAGAAACAAGCTTTCTGAGCTGAAAACTGCATTTTGTGACAGAGTGCATCAGTGGATGATGATAATGTCAGTTTTGACAAAGAACACTGTTCATTACTAAAATGCTCTAATTGAGCTGTTAGAATGTCAGAAACAAGCTTTATGAGCTGAAAACTGCATTTTGTGACAGAGTGCATCAGTGGATGATGAGAATGTCAGTTTGGCAAAGAACACTGTTCATTACTAAAATGCTCTAATTGAGCTGTTAGAATCTCAGAAACAAGCTTTCTGAGCTGAAAACTGCATTTTGTGACAGAGTGCATCAGTGAATGATGAGAATGTCAGTTTTGACAAAGAACACAATTCATTACTAAAATGCTCTGATTGAGCTGTTAGAATGACAGAAACAAGCTTTCTGGGCTAAAAAATTCATTTTGTGACAATGTCCATCAGTGGATGATGAGAATGTCAGTTTTGACAAAGAACACTGTTCATTACTAAAATGCTCTAATTGAGCTGTTAGAATGTCAGAAACAAGCTTTCTGAGCTGAAAACTGCATTTTGTGACACAGTTCATCAGTGGATGATGAGAATGTCAGTTTTGACAAAGAACACTGTTCATTATAAAATGCTCTGATTGAGCTGTTAGAATGACAGAAACAAGCTTTCTGGGCTAAAAAATTCATTTTGTGACAATGTCCATCAGAGGATGATAAGAAACTCAGTTTTGACAAAGAACACTGTTCATTACTGAAATGTTCTAATTGAGCTGTTAGAATGTCAGAAACAAGCTTTCTGAGCTGAAAACTGCATTTTGTGACAGAGTGCATCAGTGGATGATGATAATGTCAGTTTTGACAAAGAACACTGTTCATTACTAAAATGCTCTAATTGAGCTGTTAGAATGTCAGAAACAAGCTTTATGAGCTGAAAACTGCATTTTGTGACAGAGTGCATCAGTGGATGATGAGAATGTCAGTTTTGACAAAGAACACTGTTCATTACTAAAATGCTCTAATTGAGCTGTTAGAATCTCAGAAACAAGCTTTCTGAGCTGAAAACTGCATTTTGTGACAGAGTGCATCAGTGAATGATGAGAATGTCAGTTTTGACAAAGAACACAATTCATTACTAAAATGCTCTGATTGAGCTGTTAGAATGACAGAAACAAGCTTTCTGGGCTAAAAAATTCATTTTGTGACAATGTCCATCAGTGGATGATGAGAATGTCAGTTTTGACAAAGAACACTGTTCATTACTAAAATGCTCTAATTGAGCTGTTAGAATGTCAGAAACAAGCTTTCTGAGCTGAAAACTGCATTTTGTGACAGAGTGCATCAGTGGATGATGAGAATGTCAGTTTTGACAAAGAACACTGTTCATTACTAAAATGCTCTAATTGAGCTGTTAGAATGTCAGAAACAAGCTTTCTGGGCTAAAAAATGCATTTTGTGACAATGTCCATCAGATGATGATGAGAAACTCAGTTTTGACAAAGAACACTGTTCATTACTGATATGTTCTAATTGAGCTGTTAGAATGTCAGAAACAAGCTTTCTGAGCTGAAAACTGCATTTTGTGACAGAGTGCATCAGTGGATGATGAGAATGTCAGTTTTGACAAAGAACACTCTTCATTAGTAAAATGCTCTGATTGAGCTGTTAGAATGACAGAAACAAGCTTTCTGGGCTAAAAAAAATATTTTTTGACAATGTCCATCAGTGGATGATGAGAATGTCAGTTTTGACAAAGAACACTGTTCATTACTAAAATGCTCTAATTGAGCTGTTAGAATGTCAGAAACAAGCTTTCTGAGCTGAAAACTGCATTTTGTGACGAAGTGCATCAGTGGATGATGAGAAACTCAGTTTTGACAAAGAACACTGTTCATTACTGAAATGTTCTAATTGAGCTGTTAGAATGTCAGAAACAAGCTTTCTGAGCTGAGAACTACATTTTGTGACAAAGTGCATCAGTGGATGATGAGAATGTCAGTTTTGACAAAGAACACTGTTCATTACTAAAATGCTCTAATTGAGCTGTTAGAATGTCAGAAACAAGCTTTCTGGGCTAAAAAATGCATTTTGTGACAATGTCCATCAGTGGATGATGAGAATGTCAGTTTTGAAAAAGAACACTGTTCATTACTAAAATGCTCTGATTGAGCTGTTAGAATGACAGAAACAAGTTTTCTGGGCTAAAAAAATCATTTTTTGACAATGTCAATCAGTGGATGATGAGAAACTCAGTTTTGACAAAGAACACTGTTCATTACTGAAATGTTCTAATTGAGCTGTTAGAATGTCAGAAACAAGCTTTCTGAGCTGAAAACTGCATTTTGTGACAGAGTGCATCAGTGGATGATGAGAATGTCAGTTTTGACAAAGAACACTCTTCATTAGTAAAATGCTCTGATTGAGCTGTTAGAATGACAGAAACAAGCTTTCTGGGCTAAAAAAAATATTTTTTGACAATGTCCATCAGTGGATGATGAGAATGTCAATTTTGACAAAGAACACTGTTCATTACTAAAATGCTCTAATTAAGCTGTTAGAATGTCAGAAACAAGCTTTCTGAGCTGAAAACTGCATTTTGTGACGAAGTGCATCAGTGGATGATGAGAAACTCAGTTTTGACAAAGAACACTGTTCATTACTGAAATGTTCTAATTGAGCTGTTAGAATGTCAGAAACAAGCTTTCTGAGCTGAAAACTGCATTTTGTGACAGAGTGCATCAGTGGATGATGAGAATGTCAGTTTTGACAAAGAACACTCTTCATTACTAAAATGCTCTGATTGAGCTGTTAGAATGACAGAAACAAGCTTTCTGGGCTAAAAAATTCATTTTGTGACAATGTCCATCAGTGGATGATGAGAATGTCAGTTTTGACAAAGAACACTCTTCATTACTAAAATGCTCTGATTGAGCTGTTAGAATGACAGAAACAAGTTTTCTGGGCTAAAAAATTCATTTTTTGACAATGTCCATCAGTGGATGATGAGAATGTCAGTTTTGAAAAAGAACACTGTTCATTACTAAAATGCTCTGATTGAGCTGTTAGAAAGACAGAAACAAGTTTTCTGGGCTAAAAAAAATAATTTTTGACAATGTCCATCAGTGGATGATGAGAATGTCAGTTTTGACAAAGAACACTGTTCATTACTACAATGCTCTGATTGAGCTGTTAGAATGACAGAAACAAGCTTTCTGGGCTAAAAAATTCATTTTGTGACAATGTCCATCAGTGGATGATGAGAATGTCAGTTTTGAAAAAGAACACTGTTCATTACTAAAATGCTCTGATTGAGCTGTTAGAATGACAGAAACAAGTTTTCTGGGCTAAAAAATTCATTTTTTGACAATGTCCATCAGTGGATGATGAGAAACTCAGTTTTGACAAAGAACACTGTTCATTACTGAAATGTTCTAATTGAGCTGTTAGAATGACAGAAACAAGCTTTCTGGGCTAAAAAAAATATTTTTTGACAATGTCCATCAGTGGATGATGAGAATGTCAGTTTTGACAAAGAACACTGTTCATTACTAAGATGCTCTAATTGAGCTGTTAGAATGTCAGAAACAAGCTTTCTGGGCTAAAAAATGCATTTTGTGACAATGTCCATCAGAGGATGATGAGAAACTCAGTTTTGACAAAGAACACTGTTCATTACTGAAATGTTCTAATTGAGCTGTTAGAATGTCAGAAACAAGCTTTCTGAGCTGAAAACTGCATTTTGTGACAATGTCCATCAGTGGATGATGAGAATGTCAGTTTTGACAAAGAACATTGTTCATTACTAAAATGCTCTAATTGAGCTGTTAGAATGTCAGAAACAAGCTTTCTGGGCTAAAAAATGCATTTTGTGACAATGTCCATCAGAGGATGATGAGAAACTCAGTTTTGACAAAGAACACTGTTCATTACTGAAATGTTCTAATTGAGCTGTTAGAATGTCAGAAACAAGCTTTCTGAGCTGAAAACTGCATTTTGTGACAGAGTGCATCAGTGGATGATGAGAATGTCAGTTTTGACAAAGAACACTGTTCATTACTAAAATGCTCTAATTGAGCTGTTAGAATGTCAGAAACAAGCTTTCTGAGCTGAAAACTGCATTTTGTGACAGAGTGCATCAGTGGATGATGAGAATGTCAGTTTTGACAAAGAACACTCTTCATTACTAAAATGCTCTGATTGAGCTGTTAGAATGACAGAAACAAGCTTTCTGGGCTAAAAAATTCATTTTGTGACAATGTCCATCAGTGGATGATGAGAATGTCAGTTTTGACAAAGAACACTGTTCATTACTAAGATGCTCTAATTGAGCTGTTAGAATGTCAGAAACAAGCTTTCTGAGCTGAAAACTGCATTTTGTGACAGAGTGCATCAGTGGATGATGATAATGTCAGTTTTGACAAAGAACACTGTTCATTACTAAAATGCTCTAATTGAGCTGTTAGAATGTCAGAAACAAGCTTTATGACCTGAAAACTGCATTTTGTGAAAGAGTGCATCAGTGGATGATGAGAATGTCAGTTTTGACAAAGAACACTGTTCATTACTAAAATGCTCTAATTGAGCTGTTAGAATCTCAGAAACAAGCTTTCTGAGCTGAAAACTGCATTTTGTGACAGAGTGCATCAGTGAATGATGAGAATGTCAGTTTTGACAAAGAACACAATTCATTACTAAAATGCTCTGATTGAGCTGTTAGAATGACAGAAACAAGCTTTCTGGGCTAAAAAATTCATTTTGTGACAATGTCCATCAGTGGATGATGAGAATGTCAGTTTTGACAAAGAACACTGTTCATTACTAAAATGCTCTAATTGAGCTGTTAGAATGTCAGAAACAAGCTTTCTGAGCTGAAAACTGCATTTTGTGACACAGTTCATCAGTGGATGATGAGAATGTCAGTTTTGACAAAGAACACTGTTCATTACTAAAATGCTCTGATTGAGCTGTTAGAATGACAGAAACAAGCTTTCTGGGCTAAAAAATTCATTTTGTGACAATGTCCATCAGAGGATGATAAGAAACTCAGTTTTGACAAAGAACACTGTTCATTACTAAAATGCTCTGATTGAGCTGTTAGAATGTCAGAAACAAGCTTTCTGAGCTGAAAACTGCATTTTGTGACAGAGTGCATCAGTGGATGATCAGAATGTCAGTTTTGACAAAGAACACTGTTCATTACTAAAATGCTCTAATTGAGCTGTTAGAATGTCAGAAACAAGCTTGCTGAGCTGAAAACTGCATTTTTTGACAATGTCCATCAGTGGATGATGAGAATGTCAGTTTTGACAAAGAACACTGTTCATTACTAAAATGCTCTAATTGAGCTGTTAGAATGTCAGAAACAAGCTTTCTGAGCTGAAAACTGCATTTTGTGACAATGTCCGTCAGTGGATGATGAGAAACTCAGTTTTGACAAAGAACACTGTTCATTACTGAAATGTTCTAATTGAGCTGTTAGAATGTCAGAAACAAGCTTTCTGAGCTGAGAACTACATTTTGTGACAAAAAGCATCAGTGGATGATGAGAATGTCAGTTTTGACAAAGAACACTGTTCATTACTAAAATGCTCTAATTGAGCTGTTAGAATGACAGAAACAAGCTTTCTGGGCTAAAAAATTCATTTTGTGACAATGTCCATCAGTGGATGATGAGAATGTCAGTTTTGACAAAGAACACTGTTCATTACTAAAATGCTCTAATTGAGCTGTTAGAATGTCAGAAACAAGCTTTCTGAGCTGAAAACTGCATTTTGTGACAGAGTGCATCAGTGGATGATGAGAATGTCAGTTTTGACAAAGAACACTGTTCATTACTAAAATGCTCTGATTGAGCTGTTAGAATGACAGAAACAAGTTTTCTGGGCTAAAAAATTCATTTTTTGACAATGTCCATCAGTGGATGATGAGAAACTCAGTTTTGACAAAGAACACTGTTCATTACTGAAATTTTCTAATTGAGCTGTTAGAATGTCAGAAACAAGCTTTCTGGGCTGAAAACTGCATTTTGTGACAGAGTGCATCAGTGGATGATGAGAATGTCAGTTTTGACAAAGAACACTCTTCATTACTAAAATGCTCTGATTGAGCTGTTAGAATGACAGAAACAAGTTTTCTGGGCTAAAAAATTCATTTTTTGACAATGTCCATCAGAGGATGATGAGAAACTCAGTTTTGACAAAGAACACTGTTCATTACTAAAATGCTCTAATTGAGCTGTTAGAATGTCAGAAACAAGCTTTCTGAGCTGAAAACTGCATTTTGTGACAGAGTGCATCAGTGGATGATGAGAATGTCAGTTTTGACAAAGAACACTGTTCATTACTAAAATGCTCTAATTGAGCTGTTAGAATGTCAGAAACAAGCTTTCTGGGCTAAAAAATGCATTTTGTGACAATGTCCATCAGATGATGATGAGAAACTCAGTTTTGACAAAGAACACTGTTCATTACTGATATGTTCTAATTGAGCTGTTAGAATGTCAGAAACAAGCTTTCTGAGCTGAAAACTGCATTTTGTGACAGAGTGCATCAGTGGATGATGAGAATGTCAGTTTTGACAAAGAACACTCTTCATTAGTAAAATGCTCTGATTGAGCTGTTAGAATGACAGAAACAAGCTTTCTGGGCTAAAAAAAATATTTTTTGACAATGTCCATCAGTGGATGATGAGAATGTCAGTTTTGACAAAGAACACTGTTCATTACTAAAATGCTCTAATTGAGCTGTTAGAATGTCAGAAACAAGCTTTCTGAGCTGAAAACTGCATTTTGTGACAAAAAACATCAGTGGATGATGAGAATGTCAGTTTTGACAAAGAACACTGTTCATTACTAAAATGCTCTAATTGAGCTGTTAGAATGTCAGAAACAAGCTTTCTGAGCTGAAAACTGCATTTTGTGACAGAGTGCATCAGTGGATGATGAGAATGTCAGTTTTGACAAAGAACACTGTTCATTACTACAATGCTCTGATTGAGCTGTTAGAATGACAGAAACAAGCTTTCTGGGCTAAAAAATTCATTTTGTGACAATGTCCATCAGTGGATGATGAGAATGTCAGTTTTGACAAAGAACACTGTTCATTACTAAAATGCTCTAATTGAGCTGTTAGAATGACAGAAACAAGTTTTCTGGGCTAAAAAAAATATTTTTTGACAATGTCCATCAGTGGATGATGAGAATGTCAGTTTTGACAAAGAACACTGTTCATTACTAAGATGCTCTAATTGAGCTGTTAGAATGTCAGAAACAAACTTTCTGAGCTGAAAACTGCATTTTGTGACAGAGTGCATCAGTGGATGATGATAAAGTCAGTTTTGACAAAGAACACTGTTCATTACTAAAATGCTCTAATTGAGCTGTTAGAATGTCAGAAACAAGCTTTATGAGCTGAAAACTGCATTTTGTGACAGAGTGCATCAGTGGATGATGAGAATGTCAGTTTTGACAAAGAACACTGTTCATTACTAAAATGCTCTAATTGAGCTGTTAGAATCTCAGAAACAAGCTTTCTGAGCTGAAAACTGCATTTTGTGACAGAGTGCATCAGTGAATGATGAGAATGTCAGTTTTGACAAAGAACACAATTCATTACTAAAATGCTCTGATTGAGCTGTTAGAATGACAGAAACAAGCTTTCTGGGCTAAAAAATTCATTTTGTGACAATGTCCATCAGTGGATGATGAGAATGTCAGTTTTGACAAAGAACACTGTTCATTACTAAAATGCTCTAATTGAGCTGTTAGAATGTCAGAAACAAGCTTTCTGAGCTGAAAACTGCATTTTGTGACACAGTTCATCAGTGGATGATGAGAATGTCAGTTTTGACAAAGAACACTGTTCATTACTAAAATGCTCTGATTGAGCTGTTAGAATGACAGAAACAAGCTTTCTGGGCTAAAAAATTCATTTTGTGACAATGTCCATCAGAGGATGATAAGAAACTCAGTTTTGACAAAGAACACTGTTCATTACTAAAATGCTCTGATTGAGCTGTTAGAATGTCAGAAACAAGCTTTCTGAGCTGAAAACTGCATTTTGTGACAGAGTGCATCAGTGGATGATCAGAAT